>NC_090026.1:123057251-123370376 GCF_037176765.1 Anolis sagrei | reverse complement strand
TTGTTTCCAGAACTTTGATCACTTTAGCTGGTCACCTCTGGACACATTCCAGCCTGTCAACATCTCCCTTCAATTGTGGTGCCTAGAATTGGACACAGTATTGCAGGTGTGGTCTGACCAAGGCAGAATAGAGGGGTATCATGACTTCCCTGAATCTAGACACTATACTCCCATTTATGTGGTCCATTAAACTATTTTAACCTGGATACTAATCCTAATGCTACTGCTTTGGAGGCAGAACTTTTTTTTTTGTTGTGTCAGGAGCAACCTGTGAAACTTCAAGTTGCTTCTGGTGTGAGAGAACTGGCCGTCTGCAAGGACATTGCCCAGGGGATGCCCGGATGATTTGATATTTTATCATCCTTGTGGGAGGCTTCTCTCATGTCCCCACATGAGGAGCTGGAGCTGATAGAGGGAGCTCATCCGCATCTCCCTGGATTGGAATCTGCGACCTGTCGGTCTTCAGTCCTGCCAGCACAGGGGTTTAACCCGCTGTGCCACCAGGGGCTCCTGGAGGCAGAGCTAATTCTGGGTTTGAGAAGGTTTCAGGCAAAGCGCATTTTAGTTGGGGGAGTCGTTTCCCAACGATTGGGCTTTGGAAATGTCATTTTGAAGGACAAGGCCCAGATGCAATGAATAGGTTCTTCTTTTGAAATGACATTTAATATTCAGGATGCCTGTGGATATTGACCATTTTTCTTGCTTTTCCCTCTTTGTTCTTCAGCGCGAGCAGCAACCTGTGTGGGAAGCCAATTTGTACATGTACCTCTACTTTGTGATCTTCATTATCTTTGGCTCTTTTTTCACTCTGAATCTTTTCATTGGCGTCATCATTGATAATTTCAATCAACAAAAGAAAAAGATAAGTAGTGCCTAATTTCTTATGCTAATGCATTGGTTTCCAACCTGTGGTCTGTGGACCACCAGTGGTCCGCAAGAACTAAAATATGGTCCATGCCCTCACTGTTACTACACCGTAGCAACAAGAGCGACTGGTCTTGCGAAACCCTCTTATAGTGTCGATGCTTATTAAATATGGTTTTCAGTGGGCGAGCAGATGGTGACTACTGGATGGCATATGTTCTGTATCAGAAACTAGAGCTGATCCAATGCAATTTTCTGACTCAGCATCCCAAATAACCAGACTGAACCTAACGTTGACCAAAAACCGAATGTGAGTAGATCAATAGGTACTGCTCAGGTGGGAAGGTAATGGCGTTCCATGCAGTCATGCTGGCCACATGACCTTGGAGGTGTCTACGGACAACCTCCGTAGTGTCTAAGGTGTCTAAGCTCTTCGGCTTAGAAATGGAGATGAGCACCACATCCCAGAGTCAGACATGACTGGACTTAATGTCAGGGGACAACCTTTATCTTTTTACCCTTTCGGTACTAATATTGGAGAGTGATCCCTAGTCAAATTGGTCCCTGGTCAAGGGGTTCTTGAACAAAGAAAGGTTGGGAACCACTGTGCAAAGGGGTGAGACTGGAGCTTGGCACAAAAAGGGTTTCCTGAATTTGCAAAAGGTTTGGGATTGTTCTTGGGTGCATTTACACAGCAGAATTAAAGCAGATTGATACCATTTTATCTTGTGTAAATCAGTGCTATCAACTCCTGGGATTTGTAGTTTTACAAGGATGCTTGTCTTCTCTGCCAAAGAACTCTGGTGTCTCACCAAAATACATATCCCAGGAATCCAGAACTCTGAGCCACAGCAATTAAAATGGTGTCAAACTGCAATCGTGTAAATGCACCCTAAATTAGAACTACATAATTGCAGCACTGAATGCCAGCAGTAATTTACGTCTTGCTTACTTATGAAACTATGGCTATGAAATATTTTTAGGTGCCATACAATTTTAAAGTAAAGCAATTATACCATTAAAAAACACACAAACATCTCAAAATGCAAAACAAGACAATACAATGCAATAAAATTAGAAAGGGCACCGCAAAGCCCACATAATCTTGTTTTTAAAAAATTGTGCGCAGAATCTCAATGTGCAATTTGGAGAAATTAGGAACTGAAAGCAGACAGGGAACAAAGCCACCTACTTACTATGGGAATTAAAATGACAAAGGCCTGGGAGAACAATATGTGATAACAGAAAGAAAGAAGTCGTTGCAAAGGCCACATTTCCTTGATGTTAAATACCTTCTGTAACTCCGGCATGCTTTTCTTTTCTTTTTTCCAAATTCAAAATAATAATAGCATTTTTCCCCCTCCCTTTACTTAGGTGGACAAGACATCTTTATGACAGAGGAGCAGAAAAAATACTACAATGCCATGAAAAAGCTGGGATCTAAGAAACCGCAAAAACCCATCCCACGGCCATTGGTAAGAGCACCAAGTTGCTGTTATGTGCCTTCAAGTCAATGCCAATTTTGTCATAGGGCTTTCCTGGCAAGATTTATTCAGAGGAGGATTGCCATTGCCTTCTTCTGAGACTGAGAAAATGCATTGCGTGGAGGTGTGGCACTAACACTGTGGTGTACTACTTTGGGAGCTGCTAATATAGCACACAAATCACCAAAGGTGTGGTGGGCTAGCCATACTTTTAATGCCAGGACAATATCTGTCAAAACTTGCCAGGGTCTAACCCTGAGACTCTTGTTTTCATGGATCATCTCCATTTGGAGATGATTTTGCAAATTGTCCAATTTTGAGGGGGCTTTGTTTGGGATGAGGGGTCAGAACTGTGTGCAAAGCTCCTGCTCAAATAGTAGAGCAGCCTCTAGCTACAATTTTCATGGTGTAAATGCTTATTTACTGATATCCAGAAATACATTTCAAATGGTCTCATGTATTAACCTCGGGCCCTTCCACACAGCCATGTAACTCAGAATAACAAGGTAGATAATCCACAATATCTGCTTTGAACTGGGCTATATGCTGGGGAAAGTGGAAGGTAAAAGGAAGAGGGGCCAACCAAGGACAAGATGGATGGATGGCATCCTTGAAGTGACTGGACTGACCTTGAAGGAGCTGGGGGTGGTGACGACCGACAGGGAGCTCTGGCGTGGGCTGGTCCATGAGGTCACGAAGAGTCGGAGACGACTGAACGAATGAACAACAACATTTAAGTCCACAATGCCATGTAGAACCATAGAATCAATGACTTGGAAGAGACCTTGTGGGCCATCCAGTCCAACCCCCTACCAAGAAGCAGGAAAATCACATTCAAAGCACCACTGACAGATGACCATCCAGCCTCTGTTTAAAAGCCCCCAAAGAAGGAGCCTCCACCACACTCTGAGACAGAGAGTTCCACTGCTGAACAGCTTTCACAGTCAGGAAGTTCTTCCTAATGTTCAGGTGGAATCTCCTTTCCTGTACTTTGAAGCCATTGTTTTGCGTCCTAGTCTGCAGGGCAGCAGAAAACAAGTTGCTCCCTCCTCCCTATGACTTCCCCTCATATATTTATACATGCATGACCTGGTTGCTTTGTTCCGCTAATAATTTTGTCTCCATTCTATTAACAGAACAGGTTTCAAGGCTTCATTTTTGATTGTGTCCTGAACCAAGCTTTCGACGTATGCATCATGCTCCTCATCTGCTTAAACATGATCACTATGATGGTTGAAACAGATGACCAGAGTCCAGAAAAAGTTAGCATCCTTTATAAAATCAACATGGTCTTTGTGGCCATCTTCACTGCTGAGTGTATGTCTAAACTGGTGGCACTGAGGCACTACTATTTCACCAATGGCTGGAATATATTTGATTTCGTCGTTGTTATTTTATCCATCGTAGGTAAGTTAAACCCAAACCCTACATGCAGACTTGAGAAGCAATAGTTTGTTGTTAGATTGGCTCCCTCTTTGTTGGTATTCCAGAGAAAGGTGAAAACATGGCTATTCGAACAGGCGTTTGAATAAGCAGTGCAATGACTTCAGGAATGGAAATACGACTGACGAGTTTGGATCATGGTTCTAGTTATGAGACGCCACTTGAATGTTTATTACTGATAAATTGTTTAATTTGTTTCTGAGCTAATTGTTTTTAAGTATCTGTTGATGTCGCATTGAATTCTTGCCTTGACTCTTGCTCTATTCTTGCTTGATTGTTGTAAACCGCTATGAGTTGCCTTAGGGCTGAGAATGGCGGTATACAAGTGAAGTAAATAAATAATAAATAAATAAATAAATAAATGATCCACATTGGCAACCCCATAATAAGGAAGACAAAAAGGCTCTTGATAGAAAATTGGCCATACCAACACATGTCACAGTTGATCACCTGGTAATGTTGACTGATGTACAGAAATTATACCTATGCTTTTATCTCTCCACATCCAACAAAATAAGCCATCTACAGGATGTTTCTATGTCCTCCAGGCAAGTTTATAGTATGCTTCCACCACAGGTACATAGAGTTCCTCTAGAAAACCTACCAATTTCTAGAGAGGATACTTCTCCAGGAATTTTCTAGGTCCTCCACAATGACTAGGTGATGAACTTCCAGCAGACACTTCATTTCAATAGCGTTCACTATTATCCACAATTGTGTTTCCAGATTGTACTTACTCTGTATGTCTGTATGGAGGAAACATTCAAATCTCATTCTGGCTCATATTAGTTTAGTTAATTAAGCACTTGCCTCATACTCAGATGGGGTGAAATAAAAGAAAAAACCTAAATTGGAACCATTGCAAAATAAACTTCAGAACTAGACCTACCTGGATTTATCATGTAATGAAATTTTGAGTTCTTGTGTTGACTTCACCTTGATAGCTTCTAACTGGACTATCTGTTCTCTCTCCCAACCTTCCCACTTCTTCTCCCAAGGCTCTGTGTTATCCGACATCATCCAGAAGTATTTCTTCTCCCCTACCTTGTTCAGAGTCATCCGCTTGGCTCGGATTGGCCGGATCCTGAGACTTATACGCGGGGCCAAAGGAATCCGAACTCTTCTCTTTGCCTTAATGATGTCCCTTCCCGCACTCTTCAATATCGGGCTCCTCCTGTTCCTGGTTATGTTCATTTATGCCATTTTTGGCATGGCCAACTTTGCCTACGTTAAGCATGAGCATGGCATCGACGACATGTTCAACTTCCAGACGTTTGCCAACAGCATGCTCTGCCTCTTCCAAATTACAACGTCGGCAGGCTGGGACGGTCTTCTCCATCCCATCTTGAACACGGGGCCACCCTATTGTGACCCCAGCCGCCCAAATGCAAATGGCTCCAAGGGAGACTGTGGCAGCCCTGCGGTGGGGATCCTGTTCTTTGTTACTTATATCATTATATCCTTTCTCATTGTTGTGAACATGTACATAGCCATTATTTTAGAGAACTTCAGTGTCGCTACTGAAGAGAGTACGGAGCCTCTGAGCGAGGATGACTTTGATATGTTTTATGAAATCTGGGAGAAGTTTGACCCTGAAGCCACTCAGTTTATGGAGTATTCTGCACTTTCCAATTTTGCCGACGCTCTGTCGGAACCGTTGCGCATTGCGAAACCAAACAAGCTTAAGCTCATCGCTATGGACCTGCCCATGGTGAGCGGAGATCGGATCCATTGCTTAGACATTCTCTTTGCTTTCACCAAAAGAGTGCTAGGGGAATCTGGAGAGATGGATGCCTTGAAAATACAAATGGAGGAGAAGTTCATGGCGGCAAACCCTTCGAAGATTTCTTATGAACCCATCACCACCACACTCAGGCGAAAACACGAAGAGGTATCTGCCATTCTGATCCAGCGGGCCTACCGGAGTCATCTTTTCCAGCGCTCCCTTAAGCAGGCTTCCTTCTTATACCGCCAACAAGCTTGCAACCTTGGGGACGATGCGCCTGAGAAGGAGGGCCTCATTGCCTCCATGATGAGCGAAAACTATGGGAGGCCCATCGATAAATCAGAAACTCTATCCTCCACCTCTTTCCCTCCTTCCTACGACAGCGTCACCCGAGGTACTAGCGATAACTTCCAACTGCGGTTGACGGACTCCAGCAAAAGCGACCTAGAAGACCCATTATCGCCCGACAGAGATAAAGAGTCGATCGTTTAGGGATACTTTTTTTTCCTTTTGTTGGTTTTGTTTCAGACACTTTAAATATATTGTTTACAGAATGTAATGCTGTAACTACACAACAGTTGAAACAGCCTTTTTTTAAAAAAGCAAAACATTAGTTGCAAAGGAAATAAGAAGGGAGGTTAGCCCTTTCAGGAGGGGGTGCGTCACTGTGTTATATCCATATATATAACCTTTGGCCCTGCTCTTTTCAAACTTTGCTTAATGTTTATATTTATATATGCACAGGGGCAGGGGATAGAGGATCCGGCACAAGGTCACGGCAGTTATAGCAGCGGGTGCGGGTAGCACAACAGTAAATACTTTATATCCATACACAGATAAAACCTGACCGTATCCTTTCATTTTAAGGTCTTACTTATATTAGTGCATTTACTTACCGGCGACATATGACCTTGCATCCTATAACATGAAAACCAGAGCAAAAAAAAGAAGAAGACGAGAATGAGAGCGCGCGGGAGGAGGAGGAGGAGGAGGGAGGAGGAGGAATCACGTAGCTGCTGTAGCAACAATGTAACACTTAATGTATATGTTGTGAATGGTCTTTCATAAATTTATTATATTTGATATTTTTTTACTTAAAACAAAGCTATAATTGTCTCCTTTTCCATGGAGATGGGAGGACGCGGTGCGACGAACCCGGAATGAGAGGTGGTTTCCCAAAGAGCAAGAGCAAAGGATGGTCTGTTGAGAAAATGAGCTGCATAGAGAAAGGTTAGGCTGACAATATACTGGCTGTGTGTTACAACAGGGAGATATTCGCTTGGAACATGGAGCTCCCTGCCAGCAGTTTAACCCAGGGAACACAAAAGCAAGGAAATGATGTCAGCTAAAGCGTGACATGGGTTACATTTTATTTTGATTTTGATTTTTGTTCTCTACCCGCAGGATATTAGACACGAATGGATTCTGCTTGTAAACCTGCCAATAAAAGCACTATTTTTTTACCATGTTTCGAGCATCTGGCTTCACTTCTGTACAGCAGGTGGTTTTCTCCAGGTTCTTTTCAAATTAGCTCCTGGCTTTTGAACATTCCCCCAAACACGGTGACCTCAGATGCTATTGAAGCAATGGGGAGCTGCTACCTGGATCTGGCTTTGACAACGATTTTCTTTCAAGCTAAGCAAGCTTTGACTCCATCTTCTGAGGCATAAGTGGCATTATTTTGATGAGAGCAGACTGATTAACTGAGCTGGAAGAACTGCTATTGACAGCATGCAAGGAGAATCGCTTGAGGAGATTATAAACAAGTGTTCCTCGACAATGAGGTAGAGATTTTCCCCCAAGTTAAGAAAGTACCAAAATCAAAATGAAATTAGGCAAAGTCAGAGTGGGAAAGACCTAACTGCAAGACCTGACCACAACATCCAAAAAGCAGACAATTCTGAATGTGGATGTGGACAAAGTTAGTGACAATGAATGTAGTAGGTTCTTGTGGGTTTTTTCGGGCTATAGGGCCATGTTCTAGAGGCATTTCTCCTGACGTTTCACCTGCATCTATGGCAAGCATCCTCAGAGGTAGTGAGGTCCTCACTACCTCACTTCGCCTGCATCTATGGCAAGCATCCTCAGAGGTAGTGAGGACCTCACTACCTCTGAGGATGCTTGCCATAGATGCAGGCGAAACGTCAGGAGAAATGCCTCTAGAACATGGCCCTATAGCCCGAAAAAACCCACAAGAACCTAGTGATTCCAGCCATGAAAGCCTTCAACAATGAATGTAGTCCTCCAAGTGATTTTGGCCTAGCATGAAGTCCTCTGGATGTCTCTGGATTGAAAACCCAATACTTCAGACTAGCACAGCCAATGATGAGTTTGGTGCAGATGCTAGGTCAAAATCACTTGGAGGACTACATTCATTGTCACTGACTTTGTCCACATCCACATTCAGAATAGTCTGCTTTTTGGATGTTGTGATCAGGTCTTGCAGTTAGGTATTTCCCACTCCAACTTTGCCTAATTTCATTTTGGTACTTTCTCAATTTGGGGAAAAAGCTCTACTTCATTGTACTTGATAGAGATTGTAGCCAATATCCTTCATTGGACATACAGCCAAATTGGGTAGCTAGCTATCAACTCCTGAAGCCTAGCTTGAAAACAACTGTGTTTCTTACAAGTGCTGTGCTCCAGGATGACATGACCAGTTTCTTGTAGCCAATGAATGTTTTTGCAATAATGTGTTGCAAATAGGTTCTCTAAAGCATTGCTCACTGGTGGGACAAGGCTGGTCATGTCATCCTGCGGGACCCTACTATCCAAAAGCACAGATCTCCTTCACTCCCAATATCTGTCTGGTTGTTAAGGTGGGTTTCAGGTATTGGTTCAAGAGGTAGAATGTGACTACTTGTTTGAGGTTGGATCTTGGTTGAGTATCATGAAGCCCTCTAGATGTTGTCAGACTGCTCTCCTGTTTTTGCTCTCACCAGCATCACTTGCCAGTCAGAAGGACCTGTTCAAATCATCCACACTCCCAGGAGCAGACAGAAACTTGACTTTAATATGTGAGCATATGTTTGAAAATAATCTGATAGACAATGACTATGAATTTTGTAGTTGGGGAGAAGCAGCAGCTCGTGTGCACAACACATTTCTAGACATCCAGATATTATTCTCCACTCCATTTTGTACATCAGTAAGATGAGACTGAGAAAGTCAGTGGTACTGTTTGAAAAATATAATCATATCTATACACATACATAATAAAAGTGAAAATGTGTGTATGCGGCAGAGGTGTCCACTTACATTGACAGCCTCCCGGCTCCACAAACAGGCGATAGTTCCAAGTGCACTTCCCCAACTGATATTGCAGGTTACAGTGTGCACTGTGAACATGTAGCCCAATCCCTGCCAATGTCCTCCCATCCTCCTTTCTGTGCCATCAACAGTCAAGAGATATGCTGCTCCTGGTTATAAACTAGGTTTAGAGAAAGGTGCTGAGAAAGTAATAGGAAGCAGTGAGTAGTTCACTGTGGCTACCCAAGAAATGCTTTCATTTGGAGACCATTTCATCCTAGATATTCTGTTTTTTCTCCAGAATGGACATCCCAGAGTTCCTTTCTTTCTCTAAATTTGCATGACCCCACCCACTGCCTCTCACTTAACCCTTCCCTACCCATTCCTATGGCACACAGCAAACGGGAATTGATCAGCAACCGAACAAGAGGTTTGGGAAGAATTCACCATGATTTAGAGGAGTTGTATTTCACCTACATCCAGTGAGCATTGTAAACCCAACCAATGATGCATCTGGACCACACTTGCCACGGAATGACTCACCTACATGGGAGTTGTAGTTCACCCTGCATCCAGAGATATTACCAAACTTCCCAAAACAAACAATGCCTTTCTCAAGTAACCCGGGCATCGCCGGGTCCCCAAGCTAGTAAGAAAAAAAGTTAGCATAAATTCAACCACCCAATTTTCAGATATCTTTCCTCCTCTCTATACCACATTCAGGAGGTTTCCATAGTCCTCTATGTTCCATTTTCAGAAGGTTGCCATGTGGAGACAGAGAAGAGAAAGGCTACGTCTTACAATCTAGCTTCTCTTACCTAAATCTGGATCCTATCAGGGCTAGCCCAAGATAGATTGTAAATGAGGCAGAGAACAAGGTCATGCTTTCCTCTTTATTCCAGCTACCAAGATGGCTACTCAATATCAGTCCTTCACCATCTCTTTCCTCCTGTGCAAAGGAGCTTTGGAGATGGATATGAACTGAAATAAAGAGTAATGCATAGAGACAGGACTTACAGGAGTGGCCTGTTCACCTGCCTCTCTCTTCAGAGCGAGCAGAAGGGGAAGATGGGGTAAGAAGGAGGACAGACGTCCCTGGAGGCCCATTGTCAACCTCTTCATTAAAAGGCTGGATCAGAAATAGCAAGCAAGGAAGGAATATGGGTAGAGGAAACACTATCCCTCCTTCTACATCCTGGTGCTCCTTCCATGTACCAGAAGCTGACAGTGGCCTTCTCTGTCCTTTCTGTACCATCAACAGTCAAGAGATATGCTGCTCCTGGTTATAAACTAGGTTTCACAGGTGCTGAGAAAGTAATACAAAGCAGTGGGTAACCTTGTGGCCACTGGGTTAAGTTCAAGTGAATAAGTCTGAATTCCCAACATATATACTCCCATTTTACCAAACATTAGCATAAGTACCCCAAGCATACGATTATTCAGTTGTTATTGACTTCAATTCCCATAAGCACTCAACTGTGGGAAATTATTTGAGTTGCAGTCCAATATTTGAAGGGGTGCACACATTCTCCATTCCTTCTTTAGCATGCTTGCAGCTGAGGTTTTTCAATAAGTTCAAATTCTCAGTGACTATGTCTTGGTTTGGAGGAGGTAATCACAGGTAGAATACATTAGGTGGGATTATACATTGGAATCCCTGGTGGCGCGGTGGGTTAAACCGCTGAGCTGCTGAACTTGCTTACAGAAAGGTTGCAGGTTTGAATTCAGGGAGTGACGTGAGCTCCGGCTGTTAGCCCCAACCTAGCAGTTTGAAAACATGCAAATGTGAGTAGATCAATAGGTACTGCTCGGGTGAGAAGGTAATGGCGCTTAATGCCGGCCACATGACCTTAGAGGTATCTCTACGGACAATGCCGGCTCTTTGGATTAGAAATGGAGATGAGCACCAACCCCCAGAGTTGGACACGACTGGACTTAATGTCAAGAGGAAACCTTTACCTTTATCTTATACCAGGGGTCCTCAAACTTTTTAAACAGAAGGCCAGGTCACAGTCCCTCAACTGGTTGGAGGGCCGGATTATAATTTGAAAAAATCATGAATGAATTCCTATGCACACTGCAAGTATTTTATTTGTGGTACAAAAAAAAACACACTTAAAAACAATACAATAATTAAAATGAACAATTTTAAGAAATATAAACTTATTAGTATTTCCATGGGAAGTGTGGGCCTGCTTTTAGCTGATGAGATAGGATTGTTGTTGTGTGATTTCAAGTCATTTCAGGCTTAGGTTGACTCTGAGCGAGGACCAGGTAAATGACATTGGAGGGCTGTATCCAGCCCCCGGGCCTTATTTTGAGAATGCCTGCCTTATACATTGCATATAATATACATCTACAGGCAGTTCCCAAGTCACAAGCATCTGTCTTACAAATGACTCATAGTGAAGAATAGGGGTGAGACAAGAGCAAGCAAGAGAAATTTACCCCCAGAAGGGAAATTCACTTCTGCTTAAAAACCTCCAAAGAAGGAGCCTCCACCATACTCCAGGACAGAGAGTTCCACTGCTGAACAGCTCTCACAGTTAGGAGGTTCTTCCTCATGTTCAGGTGGAATCTCCCTTCCTGTAGTTTGAAGCCATTGTTCTGCATCCTAGTCTCCAGGACAGCAGAAAACAAGCTTTCTCCCTCCTCCCTATGATTTCCGCTCACATATTATATCTGGCCATCATGTCTTCTCTTTTGCAGGTTAAACATTCCCAGTTCTTTAAGCTGCTCCTCATAGGGCTATGCTATCCAAAGCTGTCTCTCACACACATACACACACAAATATGTATATGGCTGGAGTTACATTTAAAAAATCTCTATTACAGCTTACATACAAATTCAACTTATGGACAAACCTAAAGAACCTATCTTATTTGTAAGGTGGGGACTCCCTGTACACATATGCAATTACCCAATGTAGGGTGCATATACATTGTGAAATAAATGCAGTTTGACACCACGTTAACTGCTTTGGCTCAATCCTATGGAATCATGAAAATTGTATTTTGACAAGAGTTTTTGCCTTCTCTCCAGAAAGCACTGTTGCCTCACCAAACGACAACTACAGGCACAACCTACAGCCACAAAAGACCAACTATGTGTGTGAAGCATGACACCAACAGGATTCCAGCCTTTATTTTCATGGCCGAAGACCCTAATCCTTGGCATCTCCACTGTAAAAGGGATGAGGTGGTGGTTTTATTTTTAATTGAATGGGGGAGAAAGCAAAACGGATCGCTTCGTCCATCCAGGCCAAGGGATTTGAGCGCTTAGCTCTTAAAATGCTGGCGTTTAATTTCTGTGTATTCAACCATGTTTGCAGTGCTGAATTACAGTTGTTGTCTCTTTCTCTCTATTTTTCAATCCTCTGCAACACCAGTATAGCAGCTAGGTACAACGTGGTCCCCACCAGAGTGTGAATTAGATGTAATAACTTCACAAAACTTTCTTCACCAATGGCAATTAAAACGAAACATTTATCAACTTCAGCCATTCCTAGTTAAACCCAGATTTTTGAAAGAAGGCTTATACCTGAGAGTAATTAAAGTTGTACTTGGGAACAAAACAGTGAGATTTTCAGATACAAATTGCTTCCTGTAAAAAACCAAGTCACTCTTTATATTGTTGTTTGCCAACTTCATTTTACCAGAAGAGGTCAATCATTAGAATTCCCAGAATCCCCCAACTAGTATGGCAGGGAGTTGCAATCCAAAAAAACCCTTTGACATTGATTATCAACCAACCAGTAGTTTGACAATAAATTTAAACATGGAGGAACTTAGCATGTCAACCTTCATAGACATGGATCCAAAGAGAGTCCAAAAGGATAGACCATTCTGTTTGTCCATCCGTCTATCTACTTGTCCACCCATCTGACTGTAGAGCTCATTAAAGACCAAAATACTTTGCATTACAGAAGTGTGTTGTTGTTGTGACAATCCATCCCCAGCTTCCACGGTAAAAATGTTACCTAAGTTCAGAGGGAGCAAAAAATGGCCTGATCACCTTTTTGTGCTATTTGTCATTATTATATTTACTAGCTTGGGTACCGGGCATTGCCTGGGTTACTTGAAAAAGTCCGTTATTTAAATTTACAATTTGTATAAGGTTGTGAGTGAACTACAACTCACATCATGCCAGGTTAGCCCCAAAAAACTCCATCATTAAAGTTTGTTATGTTGGGCAGGGTTGCTCTAGATCAGTGTTTCTCAACCTGGGGGTCGGGACCCCGGGGGGGGGGTCGCGAGGGGGTGTCAGAGGGATCATCAAAGACCATCAGAAAACACAGTATTTTTCTGTTGGTTGTGGGAGTTCTGCGTGGGAAGCTTGGCCCAATTTTCTCACTGGTGGGGTTCAAAATGCTCTGTGCTTGTAGGTGAACTATAAATCCCAGTAACTACAACTCCCAAATGTCAAGCTCTATTTCCCCAAATTCCACCACTGCTCACATTTGGTCATATTGAGTATTTGTGACAATATTTGGTCCAGATCCATCAATGTTTGAGCCCACAGTGGTCTCTGGAGGTTGGTGAACTATAACTCCCAAACTCAAGGTCGCTACCCACCAAACCCTTCCAGTATTTTCTGTAGGTCATGTGTGCCAAGGTTGGTTCAATTCCATCATTGGTAGAGTTCAGAATGCTCATTGACTGTAGGTGAACTATAAATCCCAGCCACTACAACTCTCAAGTGACAAAATTAATTCCCTCCAACCCCATGTATTGGATATTTGTGCCCAGTTTGGTCCAGTGAATGAAAATACATTCTGCATGTCGGATATTTACATTACAATACATAACAGTAGCCAAATTACAGTTATAAAGTAGCAATGAAAATAATGTTGGGGGTCACCACAACATGAGGAACTGGGTAAAGGGATCACAGCACTAGGAAGGTTGAGAAACACTGCTCTAGATGCATCATCGGTGGGGTTCAGTGTGCTCTCTAGCTGTAGGATAAACTATAACTCCCACTATGGTGAGTCAGTTCCCTCAAACCCCTCCAGTACATTGAGTTGCTCATTCATAATGCGCTCTGAATGTAGGTGAACTACAACTCCTAAAAATCCCTCCGAAGACCTCCAATATTTTATGTTGGTCATGAGGATTCTGTGTGCCAAAAATTAGTTCCAGGTCCATTGTTGGTGGGGTTCAGAGTGCTCTTTGACTGCAGATGAACTATAAATCCCAGTACCTACAACTCCTATAAATCAAGGTGAATTCCTCTCATGTCTTTTCAGTAATTCTCATTGGTTATGAGGGTTCTGTGTGCCAAGTTAGTTCCAGGTCCATGGTTGATGGGGTTCAGATTGCTCTTTGATTGCAGATGAACTATAAATCCCAGAACCTACAACTCCTATAAATCAAGGTGAATTCCTCCCAAACCCTTCTAGCATTTCTCATTGGTCATGGGGGTTCTGTGCACCAAATGTGGCCCAGGTCCATTGTCGGTGGGGGTAACAGTTGTCTCGATACAGGGTGAATTACAACTTCAATCATGTTGAGTCAGTCCCCCAACCCTCTCCAGTATGTTCAGTTGCTGATCAATTCCTCTCTGTTTGCTCTGTACCATAGGAAAGGGTAGGAGAGGGTCAAGGGAGAGGCAGTAGGTGGGATCATGCAAATTTCACACCAATGGAGAGAGAAGGAAACACTCAGTTGTCTGTGGTGGAGGAAAAACAAAATCTGGGATGAAATTGTCCTTGAATTAAAGCTTTCACTTGGGTGGTGAGCAATATTGTGTTCATGGAGGACATTGGTAGGGTTCTTGGATATGTCCATGGAGATCACTGTAACCTGAAATGTCATTGGAAGGCAGGCCGTTTGTATCTCCTGAGCAGTGGGAGATATAGCTGTTTGTGGACACCACTGTGACACCATTTTAGTTGCCATGGCTCCATCTTATAGAAAGTTGGGAGTAAGAGTTGGGTGAGATATGCAGAATTCTTCCAAGAGGGTTCCAGTAAGCTTCCATGAGCTAGAGTTCTCTAGCAAAGAAAGTCCCAGTCCCACAGCCACTCCCAGGATTCCATAGGTTTGAGCCATCTCAACTAAAGTGGGGTCAACGTGTTATAATGGGGTCGTGCAGGTGAATTTTTACAACTCAAAGAGCAGGGCAAGAAGAGTAGTAATATCCGTCAATATCCAGGCAACAAGATGCCCTCCTTTTTGTTTGCTGCCATGGCCATGGGTAAATTTAGCCCATTTGGAAATCCACTTCCAAGGGTTTAGAGGAGCTTCACATGAGACTCTAGAGCTTAAACTTTGGTTCAGCCTAAATTGCAACCTGGTGTTCCTGGAGATGGGAAAGGGCAACTTTATTATCTTTTTCTTCTTCTAAGTAAATATCTTTCGGGATAGAAGTTCTCTTTGAGACAAATTGTCTGACAGTTGCAGTAATTCCTTCCCGGCTTCCTCCGCAATGGAGAGAAAGCCGCTTTGGAGCTCGCATCTGAAGAGAAGACAAAAATCAATGAATCCAACTCAGGTAACCCTTTTATCAAGAGGTTAATTGCTACACTTTTCAAGACTTGCTCTGAAGTGCGAGGTACGATCTATAGAAAGAATTTCATTAATTTTAGGTCACGCTTAGCTGAGATCGCAGAGGATTTTCCTGACTCTCCGCTCACTGGATCTGGAGATGTTGCCATTGCAGTAGCATGAAGCAAGGTGCATGTGTATTGTTTGAGGGTTCTGCGGGGATGCTCTTCCCTTCATGAGCTGATCTTGGCAATGATACAACTCCAGTAGATGTATGGCTTCCATGTCACTGAAGCACTACATCCTCCCCAGGTCTTGTTCCACAGGAGTTAACCAGGGTGCTGAACCTTGCCCTCTGAATAGGTTCAGCTCTTTGGATAGCTCCCTGGGTTGGTTCACCTATCCACTGACGGGGAGCGGATCTTCCCAGACCAAAGACTTACTGTAAGAGTGAACAAGTTCAAACTTAGTCCAAGATAGAAGATGGGCTCAGCCGGATCAGAGTGAAGGCTTAACAGATGGATAGCACCCCTCTTCCCTGCTTTCATTGCTTCTCCTTTTGCTATCCCTCCACCATCCTCTTTTCCCAACGTTTTACATCCCAAAAATGTGAGGAAGGGAGGACTCAGCAAATGGAATGAGGAGGGTGTTGAGGGAATTAGACCAGGTGAAGTACTGCAAGTTGCAGTGATGGTGGAATCTTCTTCTTTCTCCTCTTCTGCACTCTCTTTCCTCCTTTTTTGCATGACCAGAGGAGTTCCCCAGGGCCCCCAGTCCTACACATGCCTCTGTCTTTGCTTTATGGTGGAGGGACAGAACTAAGTTTGAATCCGTCCTGTTGCCACTGGCTCCAATTCAATTATTATTGTGCTGGGATAAAAGAAATACCTAGCTATCTTTCCAGAGGCAGATGAAAAGTGATGACATCAGCCACTGAGGTTTCCTGAAGACCCTGTTGGACCTCAGTGGCTTATGTAATCACTTTGCTTCTGGATACTGGTACATAGCTAGACACATCTCCAAATCCATTTCCTCCACCAGACATAGGTAACTTTATAGTAAAAGGGTGTTAAACTCACTTTCATCAAGAATCACATCTGCCTTATGATTGCCTTCAAAGGGCTATTGAATCCATGGATGGAAAATCCAGGGATGCAAAGAGCCGACTATAACTTCTTTTAGATAGTGGTAGATGTTCTTTAGTTTACCCCAGATGTTATTGAATGGCAACTCTCTTCACTTTTGATTATCCACCATGTGGACTTGATATAATGGGAATTATAACCCAACAGCATTTGTGCCTCTGAGGTTGGGGAAATGTTAAAGGGCATTTTAAGGTCAGACATCGTATCCACAAGCCTTGTATCTAAATTCAAACCCCACTTGACTGAATAAACAGAACAACAGCAGCCCTCCAGATCTTACGGTATCACAACTTCCATCAGCTCTAGTCATGATGTCTAATGATGAGAAAGATAGGAGTTGAAGTCCCACATCTGAAGGACCACATAAGAGGACATGGCCAGACAGATTCAGCCTGCCAGCCTTGAAATTGATACATGGGTTATAATAGGTCTACAGCAGCATTTCCCAACCTGGTCAGGACCCCTGAGGGGGTCACAAGGGGGGTGTCAGAACGGTCACCAAAGACCATGAGAAATCACAGTATTTTCTGTTGGCTATGGTGGTTTTGAGTGGAAAGTTTGGCCCAGTTCTATCATTGGTAGGGTTCAGAATGCTCTTTGATTGTAGGCGAACTATAAATCCAAGCAACTACAATTCCCAAATGTTAGAATCTATTTTCCCCAAACTCCACCAGAGTTCACATTTGGGCATATTGAGTATCCATGACAAGTTTGGTCCAGATCGAGTCCTCAGTGTTCTCTGGATGTAGGTGAACTACAACTCCAAAACTCAAGGTCAAAGCCCATCAAACCCTTACAGTATTTCCTACTGGTCATGGAAGTTCTGTGTGCTAAGTTTGGTTCAGTTCCACCATTGGTAGATTTCAGAATGCTCTTTGATTGTAGGTGAACTATAAATCCCAGCAACGACAACTCCCAAATGACAAAATCAAAGACCCCCTCCCCCCAACCCCACCAGTATTCAAATTTGGGAGTTTGTGCCAAATTTGGTCCAGTGAATGAAAATATGTCCTGCGTATCAGATATTTACATAACAGTAGCAAAAATCCAGTTATAAAGTAGCAACAAAAATAATTTAATGGTTGGGGGTCACCACAACATGAGGAACTGTATTAAGGGGTTGCGGCATTAGGAAGGTTGAGAAACACTGGTCTACAGGGTAGTAAATATGCAGACTGTGAACTGCCCTGAGTCCCCTTCAGAATTGAAAAAGGCTGTGAACAAATAACACTAATAATAATAATAATAATAATAATAATAATAATAATAATTGGACACTACTACACTAAGCTGATATTATGATGGCATGCATAAAGTCTTCTTCTCATGGCCAGCTTTGTGCATGTGTACGTGTTCACATGTATACACGTGCCCGTGTGAGGTTTTTAATGCCCGAGCCATGCCATCTGACAAATTGGTTCTGTGATTCCCTTAAACCATACACTTATGGCAGTGACTAAACAGAAATATTAAGTCTTAGAGCAAAACATTACAGCTTCTGCCTCTCTCAGCCGCTCAGCTGAGAATCAAAGGGCACATCAAATACACACAGAGAGATTACAATGTCAAGTGGTGTATCAATATTACAAATAAATTCTCTCCCTGCATTCACACACAGATACGCCTACGGTGAGAGACCAAAAACACTGCAAACAGTGAGATGAAATGGCAAAAATGTGTGAAAAAATAAATACCATTGGTGACCGTTCAATTAAAGCCGGGTGTATTTGTCACTGTGACTTCAAGGCTTTGCTCCAAATGACCACAACAATAATCATTTCAAAGCCATTTCAGTCACATCAAAATGGCCTGTTTCAACTCATTGGTTGCTCATTGGGAGGGTTTTTTTGTGTGAAATGTCAGAATAAATAAGAATATGCATGTCTAATTAGATAGAAACCCCACTGAGTTCAGCAGGACCTGAAATCCTGAGTAAATATGCTGATGAATCAGTAAAACCAAGCAGAGAGGAGAAAGGCAAGCATTTCACTCAATGTTTCCTCCTCAGATTAGCTAATTCCATTCATTTCTGGCCAAATCATTGTTTCTTACCAGCTTTAGTAATAATACAATCACCTTACTGTGGCAATGATACTACAAGACTCCAGTACACGCATGAACATTGTGTTGTGTGCAGAAGGTGATTGATATCAAGCCTGAGATGCTGGGAAGCAAACCTGGAACCTTCTGAATGTAAAGCACATGCTTTTCCATAATTCTGTGGCTACTGAGCTGGATAAAAGAAAGTAAAAGTTTAAAAATAGAGGGATGGATGTTTTTCACCATCAGTCCAGAAATTGAATTTTCAACATGCCCCAGAGCATGGTTTTGAATGTTTTGCAATGGTGTCAAATCACAGAATCACAGAGTTGGAAGAGACTACAAGTACTATCTAATCAAGCCCCATTCTGCCATACAAGACACAATCCAAGCCTTCCTGACAGTTGGCCATGCAGACTCTGCTGAAAGCCTCCAGAGAAGATCCACTACATTCCAAAGAAGCATGTCAAACAGCTCACATTGACAGGAAGTTTTTTTCCTAATGTTAGCTAGAGTTTTGCTGCAATTTGAATCCTTTGATTCATGTCCTAGCCTGCCCCCTCCTCAATGTGATATCCACTCAAATATTTAAACATGGCTATCATGTCCTTTCTCAGACTTTCTCACACAAGCAATAAGACGCTGGCATATGAGCAGAATTAATGAGTCGGACAACCAGGGTGCTGTTGCCTGGTCTGATTCTGGATGCTCAGAAGATGAGGAAGGGGATGCTGGAATAGATTGAGAGAGCCCAAAGGAGGATGGAAGAGGTCTGGAGAGAATTGTTCATGGCAGTTTCCATGAGACTAGAGAAAGCGATATCGGTTCTCACGAGAATCCGCCAGAAGTGCAGGCTGAGAGAAATGTGGGAGATGAATGTTTGTCCAGATCAAGGTGCTTGGAACTTCAGTGGCAAAGCATACAGCAGAGACAGACTTGCTTTTCCCAGCAGCTTAGAGATAAGGAGAGGAAAAGCAGGTGTATGAGGAATGATGTCATGGGAGGAGGGTTTGGGGGCTTTTAACTGGTTTTCTGTTGGTACAATCCTTTGTGAGAGCCACATTGTATTCAGGTAAACAGCTCTCTTTCCCTGGGTCCTATGTTTGTGTATTCAAGTTTCCAAGTTTGTTCCTGGGTCTAGTTTCATATGCAGCATAGGTTGCTTGCCTTGGATTCATGCTATCATGTTTATGGATATGTCTGAGGATTGACTCTTAGAATATTTTTGAAAGGATTTTTTAATCTTGGCTACCTTTTATATTATTATTATTATTATTATTATTATTATCTTGTTTTACTAAACTATATGAAATAGAACTTTATTACGGTCTATGGACCCACAACTGTTAAATAAATAATAAATATACAGGAGTTTACAGATCCCTCATAACCGGGGAAATATACTATACAGATGCATACAGTGTCAGGTTATACCTTGATTGGAGACTAGGCTCTTTCTCAGTGTTGCTGCCCCTGCGAGGAATTTTGCCACCATGAGGGTCACCCTGTGGTATTTGCCCTCCAAAAGATGTCTGACCTTCCCTTGCAAGGAATGGTCAGACAATCAGATCAGGATTGGGTGTAAGAATTGGCCACATTGAGCTAATAGCAACACTACAACAAAATGGGTTCTAGTGATTCTATTTCATTTCCACCACACTGGCATAACCTTTGGGAGTAGGGGATGCCAGATAGTCTGCCATTTAGCAACTCTGGTGGAAAGATATTTATCTTGGAAATAACTGTTTAAGCGTTGGTTCTCATTTTCAGATTTGCTTATTTTTATATATTCATCTCTTAATAAACTTTTATCTACTGGATTACCTGGACAGAGCATGGTTTGTGGTGAAAAGGTGTTTCAGGGCTCTAGTGCAACACAGGGCACATCTACACTGACCACTTGTCTCACATGGAGCCATTAACGTGGCCTTGAACTGCATTAACCAAAATTGTGGGTTGCTCTGGATTCTCCCTTAGATTCTGGTGCAAATTGCAACTAATGGGCCCATGTAAGCAGTTGGACCAGTTCTGATATGGAAGCAGTTGTAATTGTTTACAAGGCCATTCCATATTTTCTGGGACACAGGATGGCACTCATTTATTCCAGAGCTAATCTGCCACTCTAGATCGACCCCAAGATACAGGGCCTGTGTAAAGGTGCTCCCAGGTCACAGAATGGTGACCTCACAATGAGGCCACAGAAAAATTCAATGTTTTTTTTTTCATTCTGCCAGGCTTCCCCCACAACCCTTTTCACCAACCCACTGCTCTACCTGTGCCACCATTCTGTCTCGCTTTAAGTTTAGAAGCCACATGTCACACCTTGTCAACATATCTGACTCAGCTCAAGCTGCTGTGACTTACTAGGAGGTTATTTGTATAGACAACCTGGTTTCTGCCAGCTGGTAGTTGCTTTGGAGAGGGGGTTATGTCCCAAATGTTGGCATCCTCTCTTACCTGTTAACAGGATCAGACAGGTCTGCCTGCAAGGCACCTGGCTTACTTTATATATACACATACACATATATATGAGAAGAAGAAGGTGGAAGAAAAAAAGGGCATTGCAGTCATGTTACACTTTGAAAGACTGCTGCCTGGATCCTCTCAATCTCAAGTCCTGTTCGTGACATATGCCCACCAGAAGTTCCCCTATATGAGTACCTGATGTGTTTAGGAGATTTTAAGAGGGTCATACCTGACTATAGTTGTTCCAATGGAATTCTGACAGAAAAACAAGTACATAAGCATGTTGCATTTGAACATGTTGCATATACGCATCCCTTAGCATATTTAAACAGGAGGGAAGGGATTGCCAATTGAACAATGGTACAACCTAGTATAAGGGTGATATTTCACAACCGTATCACGCATACATTCCTGCATTATGTAACATTCTCCAGCTGTACTATTACAGGCCATAAAGGCATGAAAGAACAATACAGTTATTTAATGTGGTTTTGACTTTTGCAAATTTATCTGTAAACAAAAACAATTGGGTTGAGAACATTTGTTTAAGAGCCCGTTGTTTGGATCCTTGGCCCTTTTGTAATGGATTTAATATGTTCTACAGTTTTCCAAAATATTTTCATGTTTCAACAGAATTCTTCAATTTGCTGGCCAAGGGCCCTTTCATGCTACACATTAATAGCACAATGATTCTATGTGCCCATCAGAAGTACCCCAGTATGAGTACACACTTATAGCACAATGATTACATTTCAGTTGGTTGTATCCCATGGAATCCTGAGATGAATCCTTTGGTGTGGTACTAGATTTCTCTGGCTGAAAACTATGAATCCCAGGATCACATAGAACCATAGCTGTGGAAATTGAATCATAGTGCTATACTAGTGTAGAGTGGCGGCCCATACCTGGCATACTAATCTTTGAAATGGCTTTTGTATCCATGAGTTTGAGAGTGCTTAGATCTCCTTGAATTACCTCTTGAAGCTTTTTAAAACCATGAGGTTGAGCCAAGAATCCACATGGAAGTAGTTAGAGACTAAAAAGATGGGCCAGGCTTTAGCACAGCAGGTTTAACCTCCAGCTACTGAAAATCTTGCTGATCAAAAGCTCGACAGTTCAAGCCCAGGTTGGGGTGAGCTCCCAACCATCAGTCCAGCTTCTGCACACTGAGCAGTTTGAAAACAGTAACGTGAATAGATAAATAGATATTGCTTTAGTGAGGAGAGGCACCCATGCAGATATGCTGCTGATTCGATTGGGAGAGCATCTAAAGACAGCAAAGCTCCTTGGCATGGAAGATGGAGTGACATCACACACACACACTGGTGGTTGCAATCAAGCACAGCCTCCAAATATCGGAAATGGAAAAAGACGGGAAGTCTTTCCCAATGTTTATGTATTGTCTTTGTTTATTGTTATAATGGCATTGAACGTTTGCTATATATGTGTACTGTAATTCGCCCTGAGTCCCATCAGGGAGATAGGATGGAATATAAATAAAATATGGTTTTGTTGTTGTTGTTGTTGTTAGAATCTTAAGTTGAAACTACTTTGTAGAATGTATTCACCGTGTTCCTTGAACCAGTGAATACATATCTGCCATGAATACAAACCAATCACAAATATGTAACTCTAGAGGTACATCTTCATAGAATCCTAGAATCAAAGAGTTGGAAGAGACCTCATGGGCCATCCAGTCCAACCCCCTGCCAAGAAGCAGGAATATTGCATTCAAATCACCCCTGACAGATGGCCATCCAGCCTCTGTTTAAAAGCTTCCAAAGAAGGGGCCTCCACCACGCTCCGGGGCAGAGAGTTCCACTGCTGAACAGCTCTTACGGTCAGGAAGTTCTTCCTCATGTTCAGGTGGAATCTCCTCTCTTGAAGTTTGAAGCCATTGTTCTGTGTCCTAGTCTCCAGGGAAGCTTGCTCCCTCCTCCCTGTGGCTTCCTCTCACATATTTATACATGGCTATCATATCTCCTCTCAGCCTTCTCTTCCAGCTCCTTAAACCGCTCCTCATAGGGCTTGTTCTCCAGACCCTTGATCATTTTAGTCACCCTCCTCTGGACACATTCCAGCTTGTCAATATCTCTCTTGAATTGTGGTGCCGAGAATTGACACAATATTCCAGATGTGGTCTAACCAAAACAGAATAGAGGGGTAGCATGACTTCCCTAGATCTAGACACTATGCTCCTATTGATGCAGGCCAAAATCCCACTGGCTTTTTTTGCTGCCACATCACATTGTTGGCTCATGTTTAACTTGTTGTCCACAAGGACTCCAAGATCTTTTTCACACGTACTGCTCTCGAGCCAGGCGTTGTCCCCCATTCTGTATCTGTAGAATGAATGCAATTTGACACCACTTGGATACTATGGCTCAATGCTTTAGAATCCCCAGAGTTGTAGTTTTGCAAGGCCTTCTCAACCACCAAACCAGACATCCTGGGATTCAAGAGTATTGAGCCACGGCAGTTCTAGTGGTGTTATAACAACCAAACCAAGGTTGGCACCTAAATGCATTAATTCTGCAGTGTAGATGCATCCTCAATTGTGACCAAACCTAAAGGTCTTCCATTCTGCTTGCAAAAAACAGCTCCTGCAATGAGCACAATCCTAAATGAGCTGCTCTATAATCCCTCTATCTGCTTCCGTCTGTCTCAATTTAATGCTATTTGCCAGTCATTTTAAAAAGGGGAGGAAAAAAGGGAAAACAAGAGATATTTTTAGCCTCTTGACCCATCTGACACGTAGGACTTATTTTACGAATAATCCCACTGTTTAACAGTTGGGAAACCATTTCCCTTCAGATATATCGAAATGTACAGATACATTTCAATTTCTCTTGCAATGTGCTTTTCTGAGGGTCTCCTGTGAACTTTCAGCACCTAAATGGGACTGAGATCTTATTTGGGTGCAAAGTGTAGGCAAATCCCTGAACAACAACAAAAAAAGGCAGGGATAAACTCCAGCTCATATAGCAATGTGAAAATTTATATTTTGGGCAATTGCATTTGTCTGTGTGTACACATCAAAGTGTATGTGAGTGTTTTCTCTCCTTTGAATTCAAGAGATGTCCCTTTTTCCTCCCACCCATGATTTTATCGTATCCCGGTGCAAGCCAATTGCGGTTATATAATACCGGCTCCAAAACAGATGCTCCCATGTTAGGGATGGGGGATTATAACTGGAATGCAAAGCTAATGGAAGCTTTGGGACAAATGCAAACTCTCCTGCCAAAGTGGGGGGAAGCAGAGGCACATAAACATAAAGTGAGAGAGGGATATTGCAAAGCTGGGAGGGGAAAGTATCACTCCAGAATCGCTTTTGGCTATCTCTTTCTGGACATTTGGGGAGATGTGGCAAGGATGCCTCTGCTGCAGAAACAACAGTCAGGGGTTAAACTCTTTCAATCTGACAAGATCAAAAATGCCCAAGAGTAGGGATTAATATATCTGAAATCATTTGCGGAGGCAGGAGAGAGAAAAGAGAGGCACAAACACACACACCAAATTCCTCCAGCCACATTCTTGGAGCTGATATTTGCTGATAAAAAAGGCAGCAGGAGGAAGAAATCATTGTGCTTGGCAAGCTTGGCACTTTATGCGATTGTCTCCAAGTTAATCTTACAAGCATTTGTCAAACAAACACACAAACAAAACTCTTTCCAAGTTTTCTTTTTAAAAGGGGCTCCAACGAAATTGGCATGAATTGGTGGAGAGTGGCAGTGAACAGATCAAATCCATTTTGCTTGTTATTTGCATTTAAACTGATGAAGAGTTGATCTACATTATGGAATTAACACAGTTTGACACCACTTTAATTGCCATGGCTCAAGGCTATGGGATTTTGTGAGGTGTGGTTTCATGAGGTCTTTAGCATTATCTGCCAGCAGGTGCTGGTGCCTCACCCAAGTATATCTCCCATCATTCCATAGCATTGAGCCGTAGTAGCTAAAATGTCATCAGACTGCATAAATTCTATAGTATAGATGCATATCTTGATTTGTGACTTAAGCAATAAAAAACCTCAAATTCCCTGTTCAGATCTTACAAATTCTCAACCTTGATTTATTTAATACATCTATCTATAGAGTGGCCTCCTTCTTTTCCTGCCACTCTCCAAATGTGGATCTTCTTAATACACATCAGCATTTCTCAAGCTGGGTGTGAGAGGGGTCACCAAAGACCATCAGAAAACATGGTATTTTCTGTTGGTCATGGGGGTTCTGTGTGGGAAGTTTGGCCCAACCCTATCCTTGTGCTTTGATGGTAGGTTAACTATTCATCCCAGCAACTACAACTCCCAAATCTCAAGGTCTATTTTCCCCAAACTCCACCAGTGTTCACATTTGGTCATATTAAGTATTTGTGCCAAGTTTGGTCCATATGCATCATTGTTTGAGTCCATAGTGATCTCTGGATGTAGATGAACTACAACTCCAAAACTCAAGGTCAATGCCCACCAAACCCTTCCAGTATTTTCTGTTGGTCATGGGAGTTCTGTCTGCCAAGTTTGGTTCAATTCCATCATTGGTGGAGTTCAGAATGCTCTTTGATTGTAGGAGAACTATAAATCCCAGCAACTACAACTCCCAAATGACAAAATCAACCCCCGCCCCGCCACCCCCCAACCTCACTAGTATTCAAATGTGGGCATATCAGGTAGTTGTGCCGGATTTGGTCCAGTGAATGAAAATACATCTTGCATATCAGATATTTACATGGCGATTCATAACAGTAGCAAAATTACAGTTATGAAGTAGCAACAAAAATAATTTTATAGTTGGGGTCACCAAAGCATGAGGAACTGTATTAAGGGGTCACAGCATTAGGAAGGTTGAGAAACACTGATATATGAGTACATCCTAAGTACCTTCCTTTAATCATCTTGACTTTGTTTGAGGTTTTCCCTTATAGCACTTCAAATTCAAACTCAACATTCTGCTCACAAACACGTATTTATAACATCTGTATTGCAAACTCATTTATTCCATCTGTAGCTGACATTCTTATTGTGACCGTGTGCCTTCAAATACTTTCTGACTTATGGCGATCCTAGGCCCAACCTTTCTTGGCAAGATTTATCCAGAAAGTTCTTCCTTTGCTTTCCTCTGAGGCTGAGAGATTGTGACTTTTCCACCCAATGGGTGCCTATGGCCAAACAGGAGTTCAGACGCTGTTTGTACTGGTGTGTTTAAGCCCCTATATCTCACTGAATTTCTCACAGGCATATAGACCGTTGTATAATCCAAAATGAAAGATCATATTTTCCCCCTTCACTGCTAGATGAGATGAAATCGCTTTTGAGGAACTTCACATTTGTGTGAATTTGACCAAATTATTTTCCACAAGCGCTTTGTCCCAAACTGCTCCAACTACCAGCTCATTGGAGGGCATTTTGAGAGCAGGAGCTTTGAAAGGGTCGCCTGTGCCTGTTTTATCAACAATCCTGTCCTTCTGTGCTTCCTGTCTGCATGGACTTTGCTTATCAAGAGGGAAAGAGATTAATTTTGTGCCTAAGCTCCTTGTGAAAATTGCAGAGACCAAGATCAGGGAGGGGAGAAATCATCCACCGTTTTTGCTCTCGTGCAGGAGGTGGAAAATCTTGCTTGGGTTGCCAGTTTCCTTGCTACGGTGCCTCTTTTCCGGTATGAGGAAATACATACATATTCCGTATCTCCAGACCTCTTCAGGTGTGTGCTTGAAATATCTTGCAAAATACAAATGTCATCTAAGGATGCATCTGCACTGTAGAATGAATGCACAGGCAGTTCCCGAGTTACAAACATCCGAGTTACAAACAGTGACAAATGCAAGATACTCCACTTAGAAAAAAATAATGCAAAGATACAGAATGGGGGACAATGCCTGGCTCAAGAGCAGTACGTGTGAAAAAGATCTTAGAGTCCTTATGAACAACAAGTTAAACATGAGCCAACAATGTGATGTTGTGGCAAAAAAAGCCAATGGGATTTTGGCCTGCATCAATAGGAGCATAGTGTCTAGATCTAGGGAAGTCATGCTACCCCTCTATTCTGCTTTGGTTAGACCACACTTGGAATATTGTGTCCAATTCTGGGCAGCACAATTCAAGAGAGATATTGACAAGCTGGAATGTGTCCAGAAGAGGGCGACTAAAATGATCAAGGGTCTGGAGAACAAGCCCTATGAGGAGTGGCTTAAGGAGCTGGGCATGTTAAGCCTGAAGAAGAGAAGGCTGAGAGGAGATATGATAGGAATTGTAATCTGGTGAGGCACCTGCACTTTTTGATGAAGAAGGCTAAAGACCTTGTAAAATGACAACTTCTATAATCCCATAGCATTGGGCCTTGGCAGTTAAAGTGGTGCCAGAGTAGATTAACTCTACAGTGTAGCTACACCCTTTAAGATAGGCAGCAGACAGAATGAAATCTGCCTTGATTTTCACCGTGGCTACATCTATATTATGATATAATGTTGTTTTCAAGTGCATTATATGATAAGTGTAGACTCATATAATACAGTTAAAGTGCATTATATGGCCGTGTAGATGGAACTAGTATCTGGTCTGGAAATCGCATCAATGCGCCCTGATACATGAGTGGATCGGTTATATGACTTTGGTTACCAATGCCATTTGCACATGCTCAGAAGCACACCCCTTTATCACAACTCCACAGCTGAGCCTGTGAACTGAAAACCATTTCTGGCACCAAATCCCAGAGAGTTCTGTTCCAGTTCAAGCTTCCAATGAGGAGCCTTGTTCCTTTGCTTCTTTTCTTGTCCACAGATGGAATAATGGGCTCCGCAGCCACTTAACAAGAATCCTCCTGGCTCAATTCACTGGAATGTAAAAGCAGGTGGGACTGGGAGGATCCTGCCGGATTTTTATTGGGAAGCTGATCGACTGACACAGTTGTCCAGCACATCTCATCGGCAACACTGGGCATGGCTGACGCGGCCTCATGTCTCCCAAAGGCTGAATATTTCTGGAGGGCTTTTCCTTTGCGGGCGGCAGCATGCCTGCCGTATCAAGTGTCCTCTGCCGTTTGGAGCCAGACAGCCTTGTCATCGTGCATTGAGGCAACCCAATGCCATCGTCCCAAAGGGAAGTGGCCTTTTCCCCAGTAACGTGAGGTGAAACAGGAGTGCTATATGACGCTGGTGGAAGATAAAGTTCCACCAGCATATTTACAATGTGCTCTGAAACTGCAAAACATGAGAAATCATTTCTTGGACCTAGTCTGAGATAGTGACTTCTTTGAGTGTTTTTTCCTTTTGTTTATTGTTATTTTTCCACCAGAAAAGGAAAGGAACAACTTACTCTTTCTCCCTAAGCTGGACAAATGATAGAAGCAAGATATTCTCCGTTCATTAGCAAATAGTCAATGTCTATTTTTTAGGAATTTTTTAAGTCCTCAAGGGTGACTTTATGGTAATTCCAATGGAAGTCATTCATTTCAATAGGATTCTCTATTATCACTATTTCTCACCCTAGGGATGAGAAAAGCGGTATATAAATACTGTAAATAAATACATAAATAAATAAATAATTTTCTTCTCTCCCTGGTAAGTTCAGGAAAATATTCCCACAGATATGTGAGTCATAATGTAATGCAGTTGCTATAGTTCAATATGCTCATTATGTGTCATATTTTGACCCATATTTAGCACAGCTGGTTAATCACCTGTAGCAATAGATCTTACCAATTGAAAGGTTGGCAGTTCAAAGCACCCAACCTTCACCCCAGCTCACTGTCCACCTAAGCAGTTCAGAAATAGCTGTGAGCTGTAAGTAGAGAAATTAGGCACTCCTTAAGCAGGGAGGTATTTTATGGCACCATAAAAAAAAGGAAATACCATAAAATGCTGACAATCAAATAAAATGGAGGGGTCTTCGTCATAGAGGATGAAGCAACAGCACCCCCTGTGGCTATAATGAAGCACAACCTCCAGGACACCGAAGTTGGGGAAAATGCCAACAATGCCTCTATCTGTTGTCTGTCCCATCTGTTTATCAGCATTGAATGTTTGCTGTGTATGTGTTCTGTGATCCATCCTGGGTCCCAATAAATAGATCCGATATATGGAACCTTTTAAGGTTTCCCTAGTGGCTTTTCCTGCCCTCCAAATGCAACCTTCCAGACACAGTGGTGCAGTGATGCATTTCAAAGTACACAATGGGCCCTATCATTTCAGTCCCCATAGCCCAATTTCATAGTCCCAAAACTGCAGGAAACTGCAAATCTTCTCACCTACAATCACAATTTTTTAAAGCTTCCCTATATGATCATGCATAAGTCTAGAGCAGTGGTTCTCAACCTGTGGGTCCCCAGATATTTTGGCCTTCGACTCTCACAAATCCCAATAGCTGGTAAACTGGCTGGGATTTCTTGGAGTTGTAGGCCAAAATACCTGGAGACTCACAGGTTGAGAACCATTGGTCTACAGATTTTAGTTTAAAAAAATCAATCCCAAAAATCTGGGTCAACCTATCCATGGGTCAATGTGAGTGCTGTACCTAACTCTTATCAGAAAAGGCACCATCATCTTCTCTGAGCAGAATGGTGCAAGCCAAGAACTTAGTCCACTCTGGAAGAAGCACTGACTATTTTCTTCTCCATGCTTTCCCCGCTCTGCAAAATGACCCTCAACTTATCCATGTGTCATATCAATATCCATAATTTTGTCCTCAACTTGTACATGAGGTCAACTTGTACATACATATCAATGGTAGTTTCTCTTGACTGGACACTCCAGACCAAAACACCCCTAAAATTGTTTACAATGCCTTGCTGCTGTTCCCACTATAAAGACAAAAGCAAAGCTGGGACAGATCTGGAAAGCCTGGGATGGAGGGAGACTGATCCTTGTAGCCTTGTCCATCAAAAAGTGCTAGAGATTTGACCCTAGAATAATGAATTCCATAAGATCAACCCCCCACAAGAAACTCATTTCATGAAATCTTGTTGCATACCTCCAATCTAGGGAGTGTCCACATCAGAGCACCCCACATGACCCTGTCTTTGTGCAGCTGTCATGGAGTCAGCTGTTCTTTTGTGGTGAATAATATCTGGGCAAAGCCAGGCAGGTGGCTGAAGAATGCACAAGTGTCACACTCTATTTGCATGTGGCGGATGCTCTGTTATTAAGACCCTCTGTCTATCTTGGGCTTCTAATGGCCAGAATTAGTGCCAACCTCTGTTAGTCCATATCAATGGATACATAAACAGTGCTCCCATTGGGTGTAACTGTGAAATATCTGATGGGTGGGTGTGTTTGTGTGTCTCATGTGTTGTTAAAAGATATGGGGTATCCTGTAGCATTGTTACAGTCTGTTGGCTCCAGATATGATAACGCTTGGCACATCATTTGGACAAGAAAACTACAGTTAGCACTCAGGATTTGCAGATTGGACTTTTACAAATTTGATTAACATGGAAATTGACCATAGAATTAAACAAGAAAGCCTAAAGATTCCTAGAATTAACTCCCCTCTAGAATCTCTATGTCTTCCAGTGCAATTATGTAGTCAACTTTTAGTAGAAGTTGACCATAGGGTTTTCTTAGGCGAGGTTTTGCCAATTCCTTACTCTAAAACAGTGATCCCCAACCTTTGGGCCTCCAGGTGTTTTGGACTTCAGTTCCTAACAGCTGGTAAGCTGTCTGGGATTTCTGGGAGTTGAAGTCCAAAACACCGGGAGGCCCAAAGGTTGGGAACCACTGCTCTAAAATGTAGCCTACAGCACTTTATATTCATTGGTAGTCTCCCATCTAAGCATTAACCCGAGCTGATTCTGCTTGGCTTCCAAGATCAGATGGGATCTGGTATCTTTCTGTATGTAGAATGTCAGCACACCCTGTTATCTCATTCAAAAAGAGCAATGGAAATGGATGCTTTCATGTCCATGGGATGATGGATCTATTCTGGGTGGTAGACTGTCAAAGGTGTTGTCCGTGGTACTGAACCATACCCCTATGTATTAGGCATGGGCAATCCATGGTTCTAAATGGTTCTAAAATACTTACAAAACTGAAGTTCTGGTGGTGAAAACTAGAGGGCATTGGTGCTTTGCTTCTACAGTGTTGTTAAAGTTCTGATGGTGAAAATTTCAGAACTCTAACAAAACTTTCAAAATGTCATTATAAATTACAGTTCCTAATTGGTTCTGTCATTAAAATCTCCAATAACAAAATAATGAAATTTTGAAAGTTTTGTTAGAGTTCTGAAATTTTCACCACCAGAACTTTAACAACACTGTAGAAGCAAAGCACCAGCACCCTCTAGTTTTCACCACCAGAACTTTAGTTTTGTTAGTACTTTAGAACCATTTAGAACCACGGATTGCCCATGCCTACTATGTATATGTTCCACACACTATGTAACTTCTTTAAAATTTGTTCTATAACCCAGATCTGATTTAATGTCCCACTGATAGCACAATCAGAAAAATATTTATGCCATCTCCACATCCATGCACACAGGGGGTGCATCTATAAAATGCATGAGCAAACAGCCTTCCAGGTGTTTTGGACTTCAACTTCCACAATTCCTAACAGTCGTTAGGCTGTTAGGAATTGTGGAGTGGAAGTCCAAAACACCTGGAGAACCAAAGTTTGCCCATGCCTGATCTATAAGGTAGTAGTCCCCTGACATTAAGTCCAGTCATGTCTGACTCTGGGGTGTGGTGCTCATCTCTATTTCTAAGCCGAAGAGCTGGCATTGTCCATAGACACCTCCAAGGTCATGTGGCCAGCATGACTGCATGGAGCGCCGTTACCTTCCCGCCGGAGTGGTACCTATTGATCTACTCACATTTGCATGTTTTCAAACTGCTAGGTTGGCAGAAGCTAGGGCTGACAGCGGAAGCTCATGCCACTCCCTGGAATCAAACCTGTGACCTTTCGATCAACAAGCTCAGCAGCTCAGTGCTTTAACCCACTGTGCCACCGGGGGCCTGATCTATACTGTAGGCTTAATGCAGTTTGACACCATCTTAATTGCTGTGGCTCAATGTTATAGAATTTTTGCAAAGTCTTTCACTTCTCAGAGAAGGGGTGCTGCTGCCTCACCAAACTACAGTTCCCATTTCATAACATTGAGCTATGGCAGTTAAAGTGGTGTCAAACTGAGTTACTTCTACAGTGTAGATGTGCCCAGCCCAGGGAAATACACAAGCAAATCAGATGAGAAATGTGCCATGAAATATGAAAAGCATCCATTTCTCTGCCAGATGTTGTGATGCATAAATCCCACCTTCAGTGCAGAAGTAAAAGGACATAAGCCGGTGCCGTTGGGGAGTTGCTTTTACAAAGGAGAAGAGGCGGGTGGCAGGTACCACAAAGCAGGGCGGTTATTTTTGGGCTTAATACCCGTGGGACCTATTTGAGCAAGGCCCTGCGGAAGTGGGGGGCCAGAGAGAAAGAGGTTGCCCCATCAGCAAAACACAGATGCTAGCTCAGTATGGATTTCAGGTAAATGCCTTCAATTTTCTCCTTGCTTTAGGATAATATTTTAATCCCTTTTGTCTGGTTTTATGTTTGACTGGATATGGTTAAGCTACTTATAGGGATATGAGGAGAATGTTTATGGTCAGGCTGCGGAGGTGGTGCGGAGTGAGAAACAGGTAAAGGGAGATGGATGCATTTTTATAACTTCTCATTCAGACCGTAAGCCGCAGGAGAGATCTGCCTTCCATTGAACCCCATGGCTGCTCTCCCCGTGACTTCACCTTGTGGCTATGACTTACATGGACAAGGATTCGAAAAGGTCTCAAAGCAACTTTCTGTTTCCCTGCCTCTTGCACACCGGCCTGCAGAGAATCTCACCATTCAAAATAATGTTTCAGTACATACAATCACAATGGAGTGAAAGCAAGAATAAAACAGTTTGAAACAAGACTGAACAATATTAAAATTCATCATCTTAAAACTGAGCAAAAGAGTACAGATTGTAATCATTGTGTGAAATTCAATACCAATGGAACCATCCTGATCAAGGGCAATTGTTTGGAGTGAAAAAAAGAATCCAATGCAATTTAGAGCCTTGTTGTTGTTGTTCATTCGTTCAGTCGTCTCCGACTCTTCGTGACCTCATGGACCAGCCCACGCCAGAGCTCCCTGTCAGCCGTCACCACCCCCAGCTCCTTCAAGGTCAGTCCAGTCACTTCAAAGATGCCATCCATCCATCTTGCCCTTGGTCGGCCCCTCTTCCTTTTGCCTTCCACTTTCCCCAGGATAATTGTCTTCTCTAGGCTTTGCTGTCTCCTCATGATGTGGCCAAAGTACTTCAACGTTGTCTCTAGTATCCTTCCCTCCAGTGAGCAGTCGGGCTTTATTTCCTGGAGGATGGACTGGTTGGATCTTCTCGCAGTCCAAGGCACTCTCAGAACTTTCCTCCAACACCACAGCTCAAAAGCATCTATCTTCCTTCGCTCAGCCTTCCCTAAGGTCCAGCTCTCACATCCATAGGTTACTACAGGGAATACCATGGCTTTGACTAGGCGGATATTTGTTGCCAGTGTGATGTCTCTGCTCCTTACTAGAGCCTAGGCTAATTGAATTGATTGTTGAAAAGCTAGTCAACACATATGTGTATGCATACCTTCAGGTTACCCATCAATTTAGGGCAACCCCATGAATTTCATATGGTTTTCTTAGGCAAAGGATACTCAGAAGTGATTTTGCCCATTATTTCCTCTGAAATATAATTTATGAATTCATTAGCAATTTCCCATCCAAGTACAAATAGAGCTGACCCTACTTAGCAGCTTGGGTCAGGGTGAGCTATTGGCCTTTAGCCCAGGAGCTCACTCTGCTTTCGAAACTTCTGCATACCTACAAGTTTCAAAAACAGCAATGTGAGTAGGTAAATAGGTACCACTTAGCGGGGAGGTATTTAAGGCACATATAAAGAAATGACAGAAAAATGCCAGTCATTCGATCAAGGAGGAAGTTTATGAACAAAGCTCTTTGGCAGGGAAAGTGGAGCAACAGCACCCCCCTGTGGCTGGAATCGAGCACAGCCTCCAAGATGCAGAAGATGGAAAAGTCTATTTATACCTCTATCTATGTACAGTTGTTTGTCTTGTCAGTGTTTGTCAGCATTGAATGTTTGCCTTACATGTGTTCTGTGATCCACTCTGAGTCCCCTTCAGGGTGTGAAGGGTGGAATATAAATAATGTAAATAAATAAATAAATAAATTAGCATTCAAGATATGACACATTTAGGGTATTTTAGGCAGATCAATAAAAATATAGACAAGTTCAATTGCTACCATCACTCTCTTTTAGTTGGGAATAAAACCAAGTCCATATTGGATTTTACTACGGATGCATAATATCTATTTGTTTGTTGATTTGTTTGCTTGCTATTCTATCTCTCATGGAAATCAAGATGCCTGACAATATATTTGAAAAGCAAGATGGAGTAAAACTATACAAAGTATGAGTTCTTTTAAGTGTTTATGCTCATTATGCTCATTTAAAAAACAACTACAAACCACAAAACAGCACCACACATCATTACAATTCCACCTCGGGCAGTTTTTAACAGCCTGGTGATGTAAAAATGTGTTGTCCAGCTGAGGGAAAGAGAGCAACAATGGCTTCTATAAAGAGGAAGTTCCAAAGTCTGGGAGCAACCACCAAGAAGACCATCTCCCTTGTCTCCAATAAATAAGACTGGGAAGATAATGGGACAGAGAGATGGTGGTGGTGATGGTGTTGATGATTATCAGAACTAATAACATCCCATTTTTATATCTTGGTTGAGACACAATGAGAGAAGGATCTCTCCAGATAACAAAGGCAGGTTCACTCCTCCAAATAATCTGGACCGAAGCTGTACAAGGCTATACATGGGCCCTTCCTTATAATTCTTGCCACTGAACCATATTCATGCGTCTAACACTGTGTAACAAGGGTCATTGGGCCCTGGACCCCGTGTCCCCAGCTGAGAGATCACTTTTAGCCTGAAGTATCATTCGGGAATCCCTGCCAAGTGGGATGCACAGATTTCTCGGATGCCTCTCGCCTTTGCAGGGAAGGACAGCTGCGGTCATGCGAGATGGCTCCAGGACTTTATTTACGGGTCGATGGCAGCCGTGTTGCAAGGAATGGCATTGCGGGCATGTGTCTCTGTGTGCTCACACAATGATGAGTTCCTGCTGAGTCAGAAACAGCCCTCTACTTCTTAGCCTGAGGTTCCAGAGGAGAACTGCCAAAGAGGGATGTTTCACCATGAGCTGGTCAATGCAGTTTGTGCAGTCTGCTTGGGATGCTGGCAAGTCAGGGTTGTGTTGGCCCAACCTGGAAAGCAGGCTCCCTTGGCAAGTAATAGTCCAACTCAAAACTCCTGGTGTTTATCCCTTGGCCCAATCTATGGCTTAAATCTGCTCCCACCTTGCCCCCTAAACGCTCAAGGTTGCTTGACTTCAGGGCTTCATAATTCAGAAAGGAACAACAGAGCTCAGCTTTGTAGAAGAGTCATCACCATAAAGGGGAGTCAGCGGGCACAACCACAGGGCTCAAGCCAGGAGACAACAAAACAAAGCAAGAGACAAATAATTAGCCAGAAAATTCATAAGACAGGGCTGGCTAAAATGCAGCCTTTGGGAAGACTAGATGCATCCTCCACAACCTTTTGGGAGAACCCCCAAATGACCAGGAAAAGTGCCAACAAAAGTAATTGGGGGAATGATCTTTTTTGCCTGAAAGAACCCCAACACCGCTGCTTGAATCATAGAATCATAGAATCAAAGAGTTGGAAGAGACCTCATGGGCCATCCAGTCCAAGAGACCTCATGGGCCATCCAGGAATATTGCATTCAAATCACCCCTGACAGATGGCCATGTTTTTGCAGGTGTTTGCATCCCCAAATCTGCTTCTGAAATCCTTAAACTTCACCCTCTGAAAAAAAGTGAGAAATTGTCAGTAACACTATCAAAATGGCAGTCAGAAGGAATGTTTTGCCACATCTGCTATACTTAAATGTGCTGATGGGACCCACAGCAATAGGGTACGAGACACGTGTATAATTACCCATCTCTGGCAATTGTACAAGGGTGATGCTTTGAATGCGATTTTCCTGCTTCTTGGCAGAATGGGGTTGGACTAGATGGCCCACAAGGTCTCTTCCAACTCAATGGTGCTATGATTCTATGATATGGCAAACTTGGTTCTATGATAAACAAGATGATGTGGTCCAATGGTCAGCTTGAATAGGTAGAGCCTTCCCAATACTGATAAAACCCTCAGGGTTCAGGATTTGTCCAACCTAGAGAACAAAAATGGGTCCCAAATGCATGTATATCTTCCTGCAAAATTTGGCCAAGATCCTACATTGTGTTTTTCTCATATAAATTGACAGTCGTGTAGACTATTATCGCATAAGGGTTGGGGTGCATATTTGCAGTTGGCCAAGAGCAAATTTTGCACTTATCACATATTGAGTGCATTTACATTGTAAAATTACTGACCATTTTAATGGACATGGCTCAATGGTATAGAATCTTAGAAGCTGTAGTTTGGAGCGGCACCAGCATTCTCTGGCAGATAAAGACAAAGATATTGTAACACTGCAACTCCCATGATTCCATCATGTTGAGCCATGAAAATTAAAGTGGAGTCAAACAGCACTCATTCAACAGTATGTTGTTGTTCATTCATTCAGACATTTCCGAATCTTTGTGACCTCATGGACCAGCCCACGCCAGAGCTCCCTGTGGGCCGTCACCACCCCCAGCTCCTTTAAGGTCAATCCAGTCATTTCAAGGATGCCATCTATCCATTTTGCCCTTGGTCTGCCCCTCTTCCTTTTTCCTTCCATTTTCCCCAGCATCATTGTATTCTCTAAGCTTTCCTTTCTTCTCATGATGCAGCCAAAGTACTTCATCTTGGCCTCTACTATTCTTCCCTCCAATGAGCAGTCAGGCTTTATTTCTTGAAGTATGGACTGGTTGGATCTTCTCGTGATCCAAGGCACTCTCAGAACCTTCCTCCAACACCACAGTTCAAAAGCATCTCTCTTCCTTCGCTCAGCCTTCCCTATGGTCCAGTTCTCACATCTGTAGGTGACTATGGGGAATACCATTGCTTTATCATTGCTTTACCATTGCATTCAACAGTATAGATGCATCCAATGTCACATCAAAGCAGTGTGAGAATGTTGAAGGAAGACTATGCTGGGAAGGTGCTTGTGATCAGCAATGCAGTGTCAGCCTTTGCAGTTAGAGTTGTGTAGGGATTTCTTTCTCCCATTTCCTTCTTTTCTTTTGATTCTTTTGGTACTTCAGGAGCGCATAACAGGAAGGCCCCTTCCAGTATGAAAATCAGCTCACCATGAAAGTAAGTGGGAGCAGTTACCAGCTCCTGGCCTGCTTTCTGGCATCATAATTTAATCTTTTTTATTAATCCCTCAGTAAACAGAAAGTAAACTCTCATTCCCTGAAAACTACTCTCCTCTTCCAGGAGGTCATTTTTCTTCCTTACCTGGAAGTGGAAAGCCTCCTTAAAATGCCTTGAAGAGTGCATGGCTGGCTGGCGTGGTGTAGCCCAGGAGAGAAAACGCTCATGCCCATAGCCAAGAGCCCCCCAGAACTTTGCCTCCTTGCCTTGGAAAGAGAGAGTGTGTGTAGCATGCATGCTTAGAAAGCATGCACACCTGCCAGTGCTGTAGCCAAGCGCCTCTTACTCTAGAGTAAGAGGCACTTGGCTACAGGCACTGGTAGGCATGCACTTTTTGGGCCTGCATGCCACAGACACACTCTTCTTGTAAGAGAATGCATGCATGGTATGCCGGGCAGGCCTAGAAAGCACATGCGTCTGCCAGTACCTCAAGCCAAGCATCCCTCAGAACTTTGCCTCCTTCCTTGGGGGTGTGTGTGTGGCATGCAGGCTCAGAAAACGTGCGCACCGGCCAGTGCCAGCAGTCGAGCGCCTCTTACTCTAGAATAAGAAGTGCTCGGCTGCAGGCACTAGCAGGCATGCACTTTCTGGGCCTGCATGCCACACACACATTTTCCTTGGAAAGAGAGCGCATGTGTGGCAAGCAGAGCAGGCCTAGTAAGCACACACACCTGCCAGTGCATGCAGCCAAGCACCTCTTACTCTAAGGAAAGAAACAGAACTTGCCTCCTTTCCTTGGAAAGAGAGAGCATGTGTAGCATGCAGGCCCAGAAAGTGTGCGCCTGCCAGTGCCTGCAGCTGAGCACCTCCTCTAGAGTAGAAGCAGCAGATAAGAAGTAAGTGCCAGGAAGAGGAGCCTGGACCCATAATGGTCCAATAGAAAACAGATCTTTTGGCACCCCTGAGCAAAAACAGATATTGTTGAAGGCTTTCATGGCTGGAATCACTGGGTTGTTGTAGGTTTTTTCAGGCTATATGGCCATGGTCTAGAGGCATTCTCTCCTGACGTTTTGCCTGCATCTATGGCAAGCATCCTCAGAGCTCTCAACAAAAGTTTGCCCCAGGCACTGTCAGGCCATTATATGCTAATCAAGGTGGTCAGTTGAAACATTCACACCTAACTCCAGCAGACAAGAGTCCTTTGTCCCATCCTGGTCATTCCACAGATATGTAAACCCTTTTTCCTAGTTCCAACAGACCTCACTACCTCTGAGGATGCTTGCTGTAGATGCAGGAAGAACGTCAGGAGAGAATGCCTCTAGACCATGGCTATATAGCCCCCAAAAACCTACAACAACCCAAAAACAGATAGTTGCCCTCCTGATTTTGGGAGGCTCCCAAAAAATGAATTGGGGTCCCACCGAAAGCCAGAACACGAAACTGGTCAAAATTTACTCCAAATGCACAACCCTAGTTGCAGTATCCCCAATGCACCTTCAACCCAGATGACCATTTGGACATCAAAATGGATGAATTGGGTAAGTGTAGAAACAGGCTTATAGAAAGGGATTCAAACTAGAGGAAAGGAGATTCCACCTAAACATTAGGAAAAACCTCCTGATGGTAACAGATTGACAGTGGAATACAGTGCTCAGAATAATCATCATCATCATCATCATCATCATCATCATCATCATCATCATCTTTATTTCTACCCGCCACCATCTCCCCGATGGGGACTCGGAGCGGCTTATATGGGGACAACATAATACAGTTTGCTCCAGGCACTGTCAGGCCATTATATTCTAATCAAGGTGGTCAGTTGAAACATTCACACCTAGCTCCAGCAGACAAGAGTCCTTTGTCCCACCCTGGCAGACATGTAGCCATCATCATCAAAACATATACAACAAACAACAACATTATCAAAATAACATTAAAAGAGAAAAAAATCCAGTATAATCTCCTTTTCTAGGGATTTCTAAAGAGATGATCATCTGTCAGGAGTGCTTTGGTTCTGTATTCCTGCGTGGAAGAGCAGAGTTGGACCAGAGGGGCTTCACGGTCCCTTCCAACTCTAAGATTCTACAATTACAAGAAAACTGGTTGCAAGACCGTTATGTTGTTCTCCTATTGCAGAGATGCTTTAGGCAACAGTGTAGGAGACAGAGTGAAAGCAAAATGATCAAGAGGCCTGAGAGAGCAGATCCCTCGGTCCAGAGCACAGAGAGTGCTTTCCTACTTAAAAAGTGATTAATCCAAATGCTCTTCAATTTACACGGCAGGGATCAATCAATAATTATCCCATTTAATCCCAGCATAAATCCCTTAATTTTTCTTTTTAATTAAAAGCAATAAACACCACAAGCTGCAGCCTGCGCCGCCCCCATTAACCCTTCTGGGCCTGACCCTTGCCGTGCTGTAGAAGTTTCTTTTTTTCTGCACCTGCTTTTTTGCTCCTGGAAATAAAGTCGCACAGTGAAAAGGAAGGCACACGTTCCGGCACTCGGTTCTCCTGCACAGCTGTTGCAAGGGAAGCCGTGCTTGTTACAAATGCCAGCCTAAGGCAAAGTGACACCTCTATTAGTCACTTAATTAGATGAAATCCGTGGCTGACATCCCCGTGGCAAGCTGGTCTCCATTAAATGGTCCCTTTAGGTATGAATTAGACCAAGCTAACCACAGTAAAACTTGCTTTAATTAACAGAGCTGTCGCAGAGACATGAAACGCACAGAAGTCGCCAAATTGACAGTCCTGGATTAAAACGAAACCTCCATCCATGTTTTCCAGTACTTCTAGCACATGGTATATCTGAATTAAAGTTGAAGCCCTATTTCTCTATTGCATACACCTCACTTAGAACAAGGGACTGATGAAACTTCCTTCCATATCCCATATAAAAGGCAGGTGGATTGGCATTTGAAGCATAGGTCCTCAACTATTTATTTACCATACTAGCTGTCCCCTGCCACACGTTGCTGTGGCCCAGTCTGTTGATCTGGAAAATAAAGTAATGAGAAAGTGTTGGTTTCTAATATATGTAATTTATTTCTGCTTGTTGATAAACAGTATTTCTTGCTGCTTCTTTGTCAGTGTTGATGTGGAGATTGATTTTCCTACTCTGGAACATGCAAGATATCATTGTCCCTTCTTTAAGGGTCCCTTTCAAATCTATGATACTCTATCTCTGTGTGTGAGAATCATATCTATCTATCTATCTATCTATCTATCTATATCAATGGCTGGATGGCTCTTTGTCAGGAGGACTTTGATTACGTTTTCTTGCCCTGATGAAGGGAGTTGGATTGGACCAATTTACTATTGGTCATGGGGGTTCTGTGTGGGAAGTTTCCCCCAATTCTGTCGTTGGTGGGGTTCAGAATGCTCTTTGATTGTAGGGGAACTATGAATCCCAGTAACTACAACTCCCAAATGTCAAGGTCTATTTCCCTCAAACTCCATCTGAGTTCATATTTGGGCATATGGAATATTCGTGCCAAGTTTGGTCCAGATCCATCATTGTTTGAGTCCACAGTGCTCTCTGGATGTAGGTATACTACAACTCCCAAACTCAAAAATACAAAAGAACCAATGAACGAACTGTCAATGGCCACCAAATCCTTCTGGTGTTTTGTGCTGGTCATGGGAGTCCTGTGTGCCACGTTTTGTTCAATTCCATCATTGGTGGAGTGCAGAATGCTCTTTGATTGTAAGTAAACTATAAATTCCAGCAACTACAACTCCCCAATGACAAAATCATAATTTTTTGAGTGATGGTCACTCCTTGTGTTGTGAGACATTTTGTTGCCAAATTTGGTGTGATTTCGTTCATTGGTTCTTTTGTTTTTAAGGAACTCATTATGCACAGAGCATTTATATATATATAGATTTATATCCTGCTTTTCTCACCCTGGAGGGGACTCACAGTTGTCTTACAACAGGCAGCAATTTGATGCCATACACACAGATAGCAAATAAACAATTACAATTAAAACCAAACAATTAAATCCAGAATTATTAAAATCAACAATTAAAAGCACACCAACCAAAACATAATCCAGGTTAGTTCCATTTGTTAGTCATATTGTTTCATTGTCACTTACTTCACTGCTCCAATTCCTTGTCAAAAGCTTGGTCCCAAAGCCACATCTTATGTTTTTTTCCCTGAAGGTCAGGAGAGAAGGGGCTGATCTGATCTCACTGGGGAGAGAGTTCCATAGCTGAGGGGCCACCACTGAGAAGGCCCTGTCTCTTGTCCTGCAAAGGAGATGGGACCAAGAGCAAGGCCTCCTCAGAAGATCTTAATCTCCGAGATGGTTCATAAAGGGAGATACGTTTGGAAAGGTAAACTGTTCCCCGTTTACCTGTGTAACCCCATCCAACACAGGCTGTAACTCTATACACTGTTTGGCCTTTTGACTGACCAGGAGTACTTCTGTCTTGTCTGGATTCAATTTCAATCGGTTCGCTCTCATCCAGACCATCACAGTATAGATGAGAGCTGAATTCTACTACACTGAGAGTTGCCAGATTTCCGAGCCTTGGCTTTCAAGTTGAAGGGGAGTAATCTCAAAGTGACCACCTTGAATAATAACATTATTATTATTATTATTATTATTATTATTATTATTATTATTATTATTATTATTATGTCTTACCTTTATCTCTTGATTGAGATGCAAAAATTGGCTTTTATCTAAGTGCCAAATACACAACATACAAGTATTAAAAAAGAATTTGACATACAAGTTAATTAAAATCACCCAAGAGAACTTTAGAACTATTCAGGTAAGTTAATATACTCCTTTTTTGTTAGACTTTAACAAAGAAATGAACCACGGGAGAGTTCAGGTCTGATTTCTTTCAGGACCCATTAATTTGTCTTTTTAGCCATCCAAAGTATCCACAGAACTTTTCTCCGGCATTTCAGATGAGTTGATTTTCTTCTTATCAGCCTTTTCACTGCCTACCTTTCACAATCATACTGAGAATTGGGAAATGTGATGGCACAGAGAATCCTAATTGTATTATTCAATTATATATCTTTACACTTCACGATCTTTCTGTCCTATTCCCTTCACAGCTACCCTTTCAAGTCATCTTGTGATTTCTTGACTTCAGTCTACAGACTGGTTAATGACTGAGCCAAGGGGCAGAATATCTTTATGTATTACAACGGCTTCTTCTATATCAGTGTTTCTCAATCTTCCTAATGCTGTGACCCCTTAATATGATTCCTCATGTTGTGGTGACCCCCAATCATAAAATTATTTTCGTTGATACTTCATAACTGTAATTTTGCTACTGTTATGAATCATCATGTAAATATCTGATATGCAGATGTGTGTTTCATTCACTGGACCAAATTTGGCACAAATACCCAATACACCAAAATTTGAATACTGATGGGGTGAGGGGGGTGATTTTGTCATTTGGGAGTTATAGTTGCTGGGATTGATACTTCACCTACAATCAAAGAGCATTCTGAAGTCCACCAACGATGGAATTGAACCAAACTTGGCACACAGAACTCTCATGACCAATACTGGAAGGGTTTGGTGGGCATTGACCTTGAATTTTGGAGTTGTAGTTCACCTACATCCAGAGAGCACTGTGGAGTCAAACAATGATAGATTTGAACCAAACTGAGCATGAATACTCAATATGCCCAAATGTAAACACTGGTGGAGTTTGGGGAAAATAGACCTTGACATTTGGGAGTTGTAGTTTCTGGGCTCCATAGTTCACGTACAATCAAAGTGAATTCTGAACCCCCCCCCCCCATGATAGAATTGGGCCAGACTTCCCACACAGATCCCCATGCCTTGAAGGGACTCCCTGGCATGAGCCTCACTCCAACCTTGCATGCTCTCCCTCGCCCGCACATGTGCACCATGCTGTCATGCGCAGAACATGCCTGCTCTCCCCTCCCTGCTTGGAGTCTCAGAAACAACCCTCCCCTTGGATGAGAGACTGGCTGAGAGGCCATCCAACCACAGCGGAGGAGAGCTTTCAGTGTGAGGATTCACAGTCTGTTTCTTAAAAGGAAGAGAAGGACGGGGAGAGAGATCTTCAGCCTTTTCTTCTAAAGGAGTTCCTAAGACCACTGGAAATATATGTTTTCTGACAGTCTTTGGTGACCCCTCTGAAACCCCCTGGTCCCAACCCCCAGGTTGAGAATCACTGTCCTCAACAATGCCTTCATACTGCCCACTTGTCCAACCTTCTTTCATAGCCATGAAAATGAGAATCACCTTGTTAAACACACACACAAAAATGGGGACATTCTCAATAGATGAAAAAATGGCTGTCCTCTACGAAATCCCGCTATTGCGCAGCACCCTGGCAATGCTCACAGCCTTGATTGTAAGTGAATCCCAAGGATTGTACCTCGTGAGCCTTTATCTTAGAGAGACGAGATTCCCTCTTGATTTTGATCCTCAAAAGAGGCCTGTTTCTCCTCTCTTGCTGCCTCCACCTCCCAGTGGCTAATGCGAGGGGATTAAGGGCTGTTTTTTCTCTCTCTCGTCCATTCTGCCAACTCACAGAAGAGCTCAGGAATGTCACAGGGACTGGCCTGCAGCTGCTGCAGCCGCTATCGCTGCGGAGAGATAGACTGTAAACTCATTAGTCCTCCTTATCGCCGCAACGCTTTTCAGCGCTCCAATGAACAAGAGCTACTGGGACAGCCACCAAATGCATATTTCCAAGTACGCTTTGACTGCCTTGAGCTCTCCAAGCTGGAGGGAAGTGTAGATTTGGGGTGAAAAGTATTCATTTCAGGCATGGCAAGGGAAGGGGGGGGGGAGGAGAACCCTATATATTCATGTATAACTCTAGAATCAGCGAAGCAAAGATTTAGAAGAGACCGCAAGGGCCAACCACCCCCTTCTGCCATTCAGGAAAATACAATCAAAGCACTCCCAACAGATAGTCATCAAGTCTCTGCTATGCCTCTTCCTAGATTTGGAGGACCTAAAGATAGTAGTGCTTACACTGGTCACATTAAGATTAGACTTCTGCAGTGTGCTTTACTTTGGGCTCCCTCTCTACTAAATTTGGAAATTCCATTTTAATTCAAAACATGGTAGCCAGACTAATTACAGGAACATCCAGAAGTGAGCATATCAGCCCTATACAAAAGTCACTCCACTGATTGCCAATTAGTTTCCAAGTACAAAGTGTTGATTTTGACCTTTAAAGCCCTGCATGGCTTGGGTTCAGGTGACCTACGAGGGGCATTCATTAAAGATTTCCCCTGACCCACTTCCTGTGGACTGAGAGCAATGAAACTTGGCAGAGTTATTTGTCCTTCTCTCCCTTGGTGCCACCTTGGGGCAGACACTTCTCCCATCTTTTTAAGCGATTGTAAACACCTTGCTTGTAGAAGTTGACAGTTTGCTGCAATAGCCATGTTGTGACTTCGGAAATCAGAATCTCATCATCTGAAATATACTTTCTTTTCAATAATAACTTCATTGGAAATCCAATGGTGCAAGGTCAGGTGAATAAGGGGGATGCGGTAGAATCTCAAAGCCACAGGAGCATGCTTCCATTTGGGCAACATGTGAGTTGTGAACTGGTGCATTGTCTTGTAGAAGGTGGACACCTTTGGTGAGCATGCCAAGTCTCTTGGTTTTAATGGCCTCCCGCAATTTTTGCAGCGATGAAGCATAGTATGCCCCAGTGATCATGGTACCCTTTGCTAGAAAATCCATCAATACTACTCCATGCTGGTCCCAAAATATTGGGTGCTTGACCTTGCCTGCTGAGTGTTAGATATGTGCCTCCTTTGGAGGTGATGAGTCATGATGCTTCAATTGCATCAACTAAGCTTTAGTATCAAGATCATAGTGATGGACCCAGCTTTCATCCTGTGTGATAAATCTGTTGAAAAAGTCATCCTGGTTTCCATGGCTCATCATCAAGAGCACCTGAGAGTATTCGACTCATTCCTGCTTCTTGAAAGATGTAAGCAGATGGGGGATGCAGCATGCAGGTACCTTATGCACGTGATGATGGCCTTGAACCATTTTTTCCATTGACTCCACACTAATATTGACATTTTGGGCTAGGTGGCGAATGGTTATGCGGCGATTTTCCAAAATGGCGAACTCCACTTGCTGGATGACATGTTCATCAATAGCAGAGTGGGGTCGCCCTGGAATTGGAGCCGTTTCCTCCAAAGTCCGACCACATTTGAATTGACGATGCCAGTTCTTGAGTACATCATATGATGGGGAATCATCACCAGAAACCTCTTCCATCTCATTGAACGTCTCCTTTGGTGTGTGGCCTTTCAAGTCAAGGAACTTGAGGACTGCTCTGTATTCCACTTGGTCCATTATCAAACATCACTTCAGCACCTGTAAAATCAAGACCGTTCTCAGTTCTGAGTTGTAAATTGGCACACAACCTATAGAGACTTACACCATTACACATTTTCATTTTCAGCATCCTGAAACATTCAGTGTCATTATACAATGATAAGACAGACAACTGTTCATAGATAGAAGTATATATAGGCTTTCCCATCTTCAGCATCTTGGAGGCTGTGCTTGTTTCTGGCCATGGGGGGTGCTGTCGCTCCATATTCCCTGCTGAAGAACTTTGTTCATAAACTTCCTCCTTGATTGAATTGCCAGAATTTTTCTGGCATTTCCTTTTGGTTGCCTTAAATACCTTCCCACTTTAAAGCAGTACCTATTTATCTACTCACATTGCTGTTTTTTATCTGCTAGGTAGGCAGAAGCTGGGCTGAAAGGCCAGGAGGTCATCCCAGCCCAAGCTTTGAACTATCAACCTTTCAATTGACAAGATTTACGGCAGCTGGCAGTTAACCTGCTATGCTAAAGCCCGGCCTTGGAATCATACCTTCTCTGAGTAAAGTGGAGAAAGGCAAGAGTTTTGTTCGCTCTGGGAGAACTTAAAAGAAACACTGATTTCCTCTAGCCTTTCCACTGTGGCCCCACTTCTAGACATGTCCTCACTACAAAAGAACATGTAGATAAAAAATAGGTCTTTACAGTCCCCTATGGACCCACCTCCAAGACTCTATACTTGGAAGGCAATCATACTTGGCCGCAAGTAATAGCCGATGATGAGATATTTTAATGCCTCAGTGGAGCAATGGAAGTGGTAACCAGAAATGGTTATGAATCAGCATTGGTGCTTTTCCTCTGCAATATCATATCAAAATCCATATCAAAATCCATATCAATATCATATCAAAATCCATATCAATATCATATCAAAATCCAGAATTTGGGCCCCAAAACCTGCCTCCAGCTTATATATGAGGTCAACTTATACATGAGTATAGTGGCCACTGGCAAAATTAACTAGAAATTGTTTATAGCAGAACTTCCAAAAAGTTTTTTGGAAAAAAAGGACCAAAACACCCCAAATTTCCCTCGCCTGGATGCTTAGTTAGACCATCAACTTTGGTGGTGATCCCTATCGCACAATGCCATGCACAGCCATTGATCCCCCACTATTTACAGGCAAAACCCATCAATAGGTGCCAATCCTGTAATGTTCCCATTCCCTTCCTTGTGCAATGAGTCTCTTCCATGAGTGTGCCGACGTGCCAGCAGGGATGTCAGGAGGATTACCCTGCTCACCATAGCCAAGCTGTCTGTTTTTATTTGGTACTTTACTAGTATGTTTGCATCTTTTTTGTTAACCATGGCTGGAAGTGGGAAATTGCTTTTCAAAACAAAATTACAGAGCTGAGAGAAAGGGAGTGTAACCAGGCTGATATAGGTGATGGCAGCAGGAGAAAAAAGTGCCCTGTGGAATTGATGCAGTTCGACAGTGCATTAACTGCCGTGGCTTAATGCTATGGAATCAAGGAAGCTGTAGTTTTACAAGGTCCTTTGCCTTCTCTCCCATAGAATGCTGGTGCCTCTTCAAACTACAACTCCCATGATTCCATACCATTGAGCCTTGGCAGTTAAATTCATTCTACAATGTAGAAACATCCCCCCAAAAAAGGAAAGTGTTTGAGACATTTAAAAGGTAAAGGTTTCCCCTTGACATTAAGTCTAGTTGAATCCGACTCTGGGGGATGGTGCTCATCTCCATTTCTAAGCCGAAGAGCCAGTATTGTCCATAAACACTTCCAAGGTCATGTGGCCAGCATGACTGCATGGAACACCATTACCTTCCCGCTGAAGCAGTACCTATTTATTTTATTATTATTTATTTACAGATTTTATAGAATCATAGAATCATAGAATCAAAGAGTTGGAGGAGACCTCATGGGCCATCCAGTCCAACCCCCTGCCAAGAAGCAGGAATATTGCATTCAAATCACCCCTGACAGATGGCCATCCAGCCTCTGCTTAAAAGCTTCCAAAGAAGGAGCCTCCACCACACTCCGGGGCAGAGAGTTCCACTGCTGAACGGCTCTCACAGTCAGGAAGTTCTTCCTAATGTTCAGATGGAATCTCCTCTCTTGTAGTTTGAAGCCATTGTTCCGCGTCCTAGTCTCCAAGGAAGCAGAAAACAAGCTTGCTCCCTCCTCCCTGTGGCTTCCTCTCACATATTTATACATGGCTATCATATCTCCTCTCAGCCTTCTCTTCTTCAAGCTATATTCCACTCTTCTCACCCTGCAGGAAACTCATATATGGGTACACATATATGGCAAACATTCAATGCCAATTTTTGACATGCAAACATATACAGACATACACAGAGGCTATTTAACTTTTTCTGGCCGCCAGGGGAGCTGTCGCTTTCATCGTCCATCTGCGATGCTGATGAAGCACTTCCGCATTCCCCGCATGTTTCCTTGCTGGAATACTTTGCTGGAGTCTTCTTTATGGCCTCATAAATCAGTTAATTTAGCCTCCCCACACTTTATTTTCCTACTTGACAGATGCAACTGTCTTTCGGGTTGCAAAGGTCGACAACAGGCTACACACAATTGGTTGGAAACCCACTCCGAACTCATGACCTTTTGGTCAGAGTGATCTTAATGCAGCTGACACTCAGCCAGCTGCGCCACAATCCCGGTGCTAACATTTGCATGTTTTCTAACTGCTAGGTTGGCAGAAGCTATGGCTAACAGCAGGAGCTCACATTGCTCGGTCAGCAAATTCAGCAGCTCCGCAGTTTAACCCGCTGTGTCACCAGTAACATACACTGCTCCAAACCAGCAGATCTGGACCCTTCTGCACAACACAGCTGTATCACAATGATTCCACTTTAACTGTCATACTAACACAGTATTTACAGTATTTATATTCAGCCCTTCTCACCCCACAGGGAACTCAGGGAGAATCCTGGGATTTGCAGTTTAGACATTGCCAATTCTTTGCTGGAGAGCTCTAGTACTTTCTCCATATACAAATGCAAAGAATACACAGGGTTGTTGTAGGTTTTTTTGGGGCTATATGGCCATGTTCTAGAGGCATTCTCTCCTGATGTTTCACCTGCATCTATGGCAAGCATCCTCAGAGGTAGTGAGGTCTGTTGGAACTAGGAAAAAGGGTTTATAAATCTGTGGAATGACCAGAGTGAGACAAAGGACTCTTGTCTGCTGGAGCTAGGTGTGAATATTTCAACTGACCACCTTGATTAGCATACAATGGGCTGACTGTGCCTGGGGCAAACTTTGGTTGAGAGGTAATTAGATGTCCCTGCCTGCTTCCTCTCTGTTGTTGTGCTGTTGCAATTTTAGATTTTTTTTAATACTGGTAGCCAGATTTTGTTCATTTTCATGGTTTCCTCCTTTCTGTTGAAATTGTCCACATGCTTGTGGATTTCAATGGCTTCTCTGTGTAGCCTGACATGGTGGTTGTGAGAGTGGTCCAGCATTTCTGTGTTCTCAAATAAAATGCTGTGTCCAGGTTGGTTCATCAGGTGCTCTGCTATGATTGATTTCTCTGGTTGAAGTAGTCTGCAGTGCCTTTCATGTGGTCATTCCACAGATATATAAACCCGTTTGCCTAGTTCCAACAGACCTCACTACCTCTCAGGATGCTTGCCATAGATGCAGGCAAAACGTCAGGAGAGAATGCCTCTAGAACATGGCCATATAGCTCAAAAAACCCTACAACAACCCAGTGATTCTGGCCATGAAAGCCTTCAACAATACAAAGAAGACACAGATGTTGCCATCGTAGTTAAAGTGGAATAATGGTACTATAATTGTGTAATGTGAAATTCCCTTGCTACATAACCCCAGGGAAAGAACAAACACATATGCACCAATCTGATTCCAGCACCTAAATAGGTGTGCCTGTTATGAGTATCTATATAAGAAGGGAAGAGAACATGCACAGAATATATCTTTCCTCTATATCTCCTTAATACCATCCAATTGTATCAAAAAGGTCAGCTCTTTTGGAGTATTTTTCCTATTTTGGAGAATATTGACATTTGATATCAGTTTCGTGAATCTCCCTGAAGCTTCCCAGCAAACGCATTTGTTTTGGCTCTCAGCGTTGTTGTTGTCGTCGTTTTTATAAGAGAACTTGATCTACCTATGTAATGGATTGTAAATATTTCAGCATCTAGGGAATGATTTTTCTCAAAGTACTACTCATATATGCTGTATTCATATTTTAAAAAATGACTTGTTCCTCTGAATAGGAAGACAGTGACTGCTTGGAGTTGGATTGCCATGCTAAAGCAGGGATTTGAACCCTGATCTCCAGAGGCAACACCCATTCTGCAAATTCTTCTATATGTAGCATTGTTTGTTTATCCTCTCTTCTCTCTCTTTGTTGCCAGGAACAGAAACCAATTTCTTCTGTAGACAAGAGGATAACTCCACAGCAATCTCTCCCTCCCCGCCTCGCCACTTCCATTGATGTCTCCATCCTTTTAGCACATGAAATTCCACAACAGCTGCCATAAATTCCACCTCCACAAGCAAAGCATGGTGAGCTTTTGTGCTCCTTTACAAAATATCATTGCCGGTAATGATTTAATCCTCTTTGAACTCTTAACTCCTAAATATCGGGTGGTGGCTCCTCAGAGTTAAAGGTGTGCATTAGGGTTGCCTACTCGTTACATGATTTTCTGCCCAGTGACACTGATGTCAGGAAGTCTTTCCTTGGGAGCCATGGTGAAAATCAGGGAATGCAAGACATACCAAGGGTCCAAGGTGAGAACAATGCAGTTTGTGCTGTACTGGGCAGTAAAATGGCAATAGCACCTGTGCTGGCACGGCTGTGCCAGGAGATTTGATTCTTTTTCTTGCACGGATAGTTTGCATGAATCTATTCAATCTATTTTGAAATCAGGTGGCTTCCCCAGGTTGCAGTCATAGGGCCAACTACCTATCAATCATCATTAGAACCTTTAGATCTGCCCCATTCCCCAGATTTTGGAGGGAAAGGGGGACTTTTAGTTCAGTCTCACAGTTTGGAGCCCTACAGTAGGACATGTGGGCTTTTTTCTCTACCCTACCTGTAAAAAGCTTCGCTTCTTACAGCTCTGCCGAGGTCAAAGATATAGATCCACAGCCAGTTTTTGCTGGGAAAAAGGAAAACCTCTACAGCTTTGCTGGGGAGTAAAGTTACAGTTCCACAGCTTTGCTGGGCAAAGAAATAGTTCCACAGCCTTCGTGGAGAAACTAAAAGGACGCCAGCTTGACAGATCTACAGCAACCATTGCCTGGTAAGGGACCACTTGGGCTATCCATAACACAGCTTGGAGCCGGGAGTTGGGGCCTCACGCCAGCAGGGTTAAGAAAGATTGCCCAAGGAGGGGTCGGAAGGTTTCCCTAAAGAAGATAGGAGCAGTTTATCAGGCAGTTGCCTGTCCCTTGTCAGCAGATCGAGAAAGCTACCAGTTTTTCAAGATTATTTGACATTTTATTCCTTTTTTTATCGAAGATTTAAACCTTAATAAAGAACTTTGTTGAACTTATTTTGAGCCTCTACAGAACTTCGTGTTGGGAAACCTGTGGGACCCTTTAGCTGAGGCACCCCAGCATCCCGCTGGACATACAGAAAGCACATCCTATGAACAGACATTGTCATAGGCCCAGCGCGTGACAGCACAGCACCCAACATGGCAAGGGGAAATGCCAGCAATGAAGAAAGAGTCCAGCTGCACTGTAGAATTAATGCAGCTGGACACCACTTTAACTGCATGGTACTTACCTTCCATGTCTCAATTTTATGGAATCCTGGGATTTGTAGTTTAGTGAGGCACCAGCACTTTTTGGCAAAGAAGGCTAAAGAACTGGTGAGACGACAACTTCCTTGGTTCCGTAGCATTGAAAGTGGTGTCAAACTGCATTCATTCTGTAGGTGTACCCACAAAGTGGGTGGGGACTGGGATATTGATAAGAGCCTTGAGGAAAGGAGGGTAACAAATAAGCCAATAAAATTATTATATTCTGCAGGGGACTCAGATTGCAACATACACAGATAGGCAAACATGTAAGGCCTTTAATACTGTGGAATAACAATGACATACAAATACACAAAACCAAGGTAGAGCCTTCCCCGTTCATCTCCGGCTCTTGTTCCATTTCCAAGCAGAGGAACCTGTTGTCCATAGACACCTCCTGCTCATGTTACTGGCATGGCTGCATGGGCACCTTTATTACCTTCCCACCGAAGCAGTACCTATCAATCTAGTCACATTTTGCATGTTTTCAAACTGCTAGATTGGCAGGAGCTAGGGCTAACAGCAGGAACTCACCCCGACCCACAGCTTCAAACACTCTACCTTTAGGTCAGCAGATTCAACAATTCAACAATTTAACCTATTGCACCACCACAATGGGTTAAACCACATCCAGAGTGGACAAAAGTCTCAAAAGTATCTAGAGTTTCCAGTTCTTCTTATTTTGATATGAATTAAAATGCACTAGAGTGGATAGCAAGGGGCTACACCAACCCGTAAATCATATTTCCCTCACTTTAGTGTTAACACACCATCCCAAATTGGCAAGGACATTCCCAATTCATTCTTTGTTGTCCTGCTTTCTCAGCTTCTTTTCAAGCAAAAAAGTGGGTGCTAGAAACAATATCATATGAAAGCTGACTGGCACAACCTGGGGATCACAACCAGATACAGTGAAGACATCTGCCCTTGCGCTGTGCTACTCTGCTGCTCAGTATGTATGCCCAGTGTGGAACAGATCTCACCACACTAAAACAGTGGATGTGGCTCTTAATGAGACATGCCGCATTATCACGGGGTGTCTGCGCCCTACACCACTGGAGAAATTACACTGCTTAGCCGGTATTGCACCACCTGACATCCGCCGGGAAGTAGCAACCAATAGTGAAAGGACCAAGGCAGAGACATCTCCAGCTCATCCCCGACTTAAATCTAGAAATAGTTTTCTAAGATCTACAGAGACACTCGCTGGAACACCTCAGCAAGTGAGAGTCCAAAAGTGGCAGGCTCAAACCCAGAACCTCAACCAATGGCTGATACCAAATGCGAGACTTCCCCCTGGGCACACAGAGGACTGGGCGACTTGGAAGGCACTGAACAGACTGCGCTCTGGCACCACAAGATGAAGAGCCAACCTTCAGAAATGGGGCTACAAAGTGGAATCCTCGATATGCGAGTGTGGAGAGGAGCAAACCACTGACCACCTGCTGCAATGCACCCTGAGCCCTGCCACACGCACAATGGAGGACCTTCTTGCAGCAACACCAGAAGCACTCCAAGTGGCCAGATACTGGTCAAAGGACATTTAATCAACTACCAAACTCACAAATTTTGTATTTTGTCTGTTTGTTTGTTTGCTTTGTTCTGTTAGAAATGTAATATAATTGACTGGTTGCCCTGACACGGCAAATAAAAATAAATAGACAAAGCTTCTTTTCAAATGTCCCAGTTTCTCTCTCGGTCTCCCACTTTTGCTTTCAGCTTTCTTCAAAAAAGCAAGATACGAAATTGCTTTTTCAACATTGTGTAAGCATTATTCCGAGTAGCAGGGATGAGTTCCTTCTTAAAAGTAACTTTTGAGTCCCTTGTAAGATATGTTTTTTTAAAAGAAAATGAGGGTATGAACTTCATTTGTGGGATTTGGCTGCAAGGCACATTATTGATGGAGGAGAAACCTTCTGTAGGTAGATATCACAAGACACTTGCAAAACAAAAATGCTCCACCTGTCTGCTTCTTGTCAAATCCTGACATTTCAGAAACTTTCAGTTACAAGATATTTGTAACTGAATTTTCAAGCAGCACAAAGAAGATCCTCCCTTGTCATCTCCCATTTGTCCCCAGAATAGCCACAGTACTTTTGGTGATGAAAAAAGCATGGTTGACATGAACACTTTGGTCATAACTTTGACATGCTGAGTCCTTCACCTTGGGTTCCTCACCAGCTATTTTTCTGTGTTCCTCTGTGTCAGCAAGGAACGGAAACATTAGTGGAAGCAATGTTTATTTGCTCCACTTGCCTGGTATTTCCTAGCTTTTTAGGCTCGCCTTCTGTTCTTTCAGTCTTTGAATCTTGCAACTCATTTGAATCTTGTAAATTGTTGGGTTTTTTTTTTTTTCAAAGAAGGATGGAGATTATAATGTTGACATTCTGTGTGTACGTATGTGTTGAGTGCCTGGAATGCCTTGTTATGTGTGAGACAGGCTGGATAGGGTGTTAACAACTCGAAACTGACACGTGCGATGGAAAACTCAAAGAGACACATGTCTAATATCTCACAGATCCTTGCAACTGGAGTGAATTGTACAGAAAGGCAAGCAAATGTGGGTCTTATTGTCCTTTTGGCAGAGCCTGGAGACATGCAAGCATAGTCTGTGGAGGTCCAAGCAGATTCTTCTTGCTTGGTAAATATGCAACTATAGTTGGCTCCCAATATCCATGGATTCTATATCCACGACTTTGAAATATTCAGAAAGAGAAAATCTTTGTAATTTTATATAAGGTATACCAGTTTACTATGCCACTCTATATAATGGGATGAACATCCATGGATTTGGGTATCCATGGGGAGTTCTAGAAACAAACCGGGATTGTGGCGCAGCTGGCTGAGTGTCAGCTGCATTAAGATCACTCTGACCAAAAGGTCATGAGTTCGAAGCCAGCCCAGGTTGGAGTGGGTTTTCAACCAATTGTGTGTAGCCTGTTGTCGACCTTTGCAACCCGAAAGACAGTTGCATCTGTCAAGTAGGAAAATTAGGTACTACCTTAAAGTGTGGGGAGGCTAAATTAACTGATTTATGAGGCCATAAAGAAAGACTCCAGCAAAGCATTCCAGCGGGGAAGCATGCGGGAATGCAGAAGTGCTTCATCAGCATAGCAGATGGACGATGAAAGCGACAGCGACAACTGTGACCAGGGTGGGACAAAGGACTCCCAGCTCCAGCAGACAAGAGTCCTTTGTCCCACCCTGGTCATTCCACAGATATATAAACCCATTTTCCTAGTTCCAACAGGCCTCACTACCTCTGAGGATGCTTGCCATAGATGCAGGAAAAAGTCAGGAGGGAATACCTCTAGAAGATGGCCATATAGCCCAAAACATCCTACAACAACCCAATGGATGGTATTCTTGAAGTGACCAGCCTGACTTTGAAGGAGCTGGGGGTGGTGAGTGCCGACAGAGAGGTCTGACGTTGGCTGCTCCATGAGGTCATGAAGAGTCGGAAGTGACTGAACAAATAAAGAACAACAAAAACAGTGTAATGTAATAGGTCTTGTAATGGTGTTGAGGCTCATAAGGATTAAGACTCTTTGATTTGTGGGTACAGTGATGCATCTACAGGCAAGGATCCTCTGAGCTTAGTACCTATCCTGACTATAGCTAGGAAGATATTGATATGGACCAGGACAACTGCCTGTACTTTTGACTTTAAAATGGCTATAATAATAATAATAATAATAATCCTTTATTTGTACCCCGCTACCATCTCCCGAAGGACTCGGTGCAGCCTACAAGAGGCCGAGCCCAAATACATCAGTAAAACAACAACAACAACACAACAATAAATAAACTCATAAACAAGCAGTAAACAAGCGTGCAGACGATCCCAGATCTCTAATAAAGTGCATTTGGGACAAATTGCTTGGAGTTTCCTTATTCTGGGAAGGCACACTGGAACAACTATGTTTTCAAGCTCCTCCTAAAGACTGCCAGTATTGGGGCATGCCTGATGTCCTTAGGGAGTGAGTTCCAGTGTCGAGGGGCCACCACCGAAAAGGCCCTGTCCCTCGTCCCCACCAATCGTGCTTGCCATGCGGGTGGGATCACGAGCAGGGCCTCTCCAGAAGATCGAAGAGATCGTATGGGTTCGTATACATGATGACTCTATTATGGTAAGAGTCTGTTGTTCTATATTCATCATGACCCCAATGTGTTCAAACTAAAGCTGCGACTACAAACTATTACGCCAAAGGTGTGCATGCACAAAGTCCATCTAGGTAAGGGCTGACAAAGCAAAAACTAGAACTGGCTTCTGTTCCTTTAATAATTGGGTATAAAGGGAGAAATTCAGTAAGTGTTTCTTATTATCTGGTTATGTGGCAAGCAAAGCATGCTGAAATTCCCTCTTCTATAGCCATTAAAGATACAGAAGCAATCTCCAACTTTCGTTTTGGTAACTCTACCAAGTGAATTGGAAGTCATCACATAGCCAGTCTGTGCCTTCTTGAACATCACGTATTTCCTCTGATTCATCAGACACAGGGTACACAGGCCAATCCAAGCCGCAAAAATCATCCAGACACAAAAAGTGTGTATGTTGGTGTGTGTGTAGATGGCTATCTGGCTTTCCCTTTCATCAGTGCTGTTGTTGTCAGTAGGCACTCCGCTTGCGTTACTCCCTTCGATATATTGATCCTGTTGGGTGCCCATTTCCCTACAGTACACTTTGCTCATCAAGAAAGTACAGTTCTCTCTAATCTATTTTAAACAATACTTACCTGAACTTAATTTCTGGTATGAATCCCGTAAGCCCATAGTCGTTTGCAAACGTTTTATGGATTTCTGCTGCAGCATCAAAGGCCACTTTAATGTAACTTAATGTTTTCGCAGAGGCTGTAAGCTTTAATCAAGCGTTGCTGGAGCACCTCAAGTTCAGGGAGACAGTTTTACTGACTAAGGTTTCTCTTTGTGTCAGGAGTGTCCTTTCCTCCAAGGCAAAAACTTGGTTTGCTGTACCATTACATTGCTTTGAACTCCAAGAAGGCTGAGCCCAAAACATTTCATTGCCTGGAGTGGAGTAGCAAATAAACCCTTTCCCCAAACATGCATGTCTGGGCTTGTGTTTTCTGTACCAGTGGAGTGGTCAACCTTGCTGGGTTTTGACCTAAAGGAGCTACCCTGGTGGTGAGCCCCACGTCCAAAATATAGCCAGACAAAATACTGGAGTGGATTTATTGTCTCACTGATGTGGCAACTATCAGATGTTGCAAACCAGACCACAGAGGGGGGGAAATAGCCCACCAAGTTTATTTTCCTTCATAAGATAGGAAAACTCACAAACACCTGTCATATTTAGCAATGAAAACTGGAATAACAACAAGGGGTTGAACTAGATCAGCATTTTTCAACCTGGGGGTCGGGATCCTGGGGGGGGGAGGTCACAAGGGGGTTTCAGAGGGGTCGCCAAAGACCATCAGAAAACATATTTCTGGTAATCTTACAAACTTCTTTGGCAGAGAAACCTGAAGATCTCTCTACCTGTTCTTCTCTTCCTATTTGGAAACAGACCCCAAATCCTCACACCAAAAAGCTCCGCAGTGATTGGCCAGCCTTTCAGCTGGCCTCTCAGCCAAGCGGGAAGGGGAGAGCAGGTGTGCTAGGTACATAGCAGCATGGTACACATGTGCAGGTGAGGGAGAGCATGCAAGGCTGGAGGGAAGCTCACATCAATGTGTTCCTTCAAGGCATGGGGGTTCTGTGTGAGACGCTTGGCTTAATTCCATTATTGGTGTTAGAATGCTCTTTGAATGTAGGTGAACTATAAATCCCAGCAACTACAACTCCCAAATGAAAATATCAATCCCCGCCCCAACCCCACCAGTATTCAAATTTGGGTGCATCAGATATTTGTGCCAAATTTGGTCCAGTGAATGAAAATACATCCTGCATATCAGATATTTGCATTAGAATTCATAACAGTAGCAAAATTACAGTTATGAAGTAGCAACGAAAATAATTTTATGGTTGGGGGTCACCACAACATGAGAAACCGTTTTAAGGGGTTGTGGCATTAGGAAGGTTGAGAAACACTGAACTAGATGGTCCTTATGATCTCCTACAATTCCGTAATTTTATTACTTTGCTTCCTTTTTCAGATACTCAAGATCTTGTACATTATTCTATGCTACCTCACAGTGTAAACTAGGGCCAGCCATATTTCCAAAGTTCACTTGTTGGCTTTGAAGAGTCAGTGGAATGCCCTGGCTTCAGCTTTTGGAGTTAATATGCATACTTTTCAAGAGCCAACATGGTGCAAAGTAGAAAAAGTGTAACCAATGGTCTGCATGCAGCACACAGAACCATTTCTGTGGCCTTTGGGAGTCAAACCATGCATTTCAAGAAAAGAGAAGGACTTCTATTCACATTCTGAAGTAAACAAAGCTTCTTCTGAACCTAAAACAGCCAAGAGGGATCTTAAAACATAGCAAGAATGGGTTGTTGTGCATTTTCTGGGCTGCATGGCTATGTTCCAGAAGCATTCTCTCCTGACATTTCACCCACATCTATGGCAGGCATCCTCAGAGGTTGAGAAGTCAGATAGAAACTAGGCAAGTGAGGTTTATATCTCTGTGGAATGTCCAGGGTGAAAAAGAACTCTTGTCTGCTTAAAAACACGAGTGAATGTTGCAATTGGCTGCCTTGATTAGCATTGAATGGCCTTGCAGCTTCAAAGCCTGGCTGGTTGCTGCCTGGGGAGACCCTTTGTTGGAGGGTGTTAGCTGGCCTGATTGATTCTTGTCTGGAATTCCCCTGTTTTTCTGAGTGTTGCTCTTTATTTACTGTCCTCATTTTAGCAATACCTCCAATACATATTGTGTGTGTGTGTGTGTGTGTGTGTGTGTGTGTGTGGCCTTAGTATAGTCCTCCAAGTTTTAGGGAGGATTCCTACATCACTTGTCCACCGATCACATTTTCTTAAGAACTAAGAAGCTGTGATCTCAAAAAGTAACTTGCCTGGCCTCTGCAAAGAACGCAACCCCTTTTGTGAGTTTGGAGGTACAAACAAAAAGGTAGGCAAAACCTTTGGTAGGCAAGAATGAACCTTCTCTTTGCACAAGTAGAACTCCTTTCTCCATGGTAAGAGCCCCATGCCAAATAGCAAGGATGATTCAAGCAACAAGCAACGAGGCACATTAATTAAAATGCTCCTTCTGACACGGCCACGTCATGGGCCTTCTGTGTTCCTTCTCACAAAGATGCTTGAACATGCATCCAGCTTTGGCAACATTGCAAATCTGAACTGGCTGCATTGGAAGAGAAGAGGGAAAAGGAAGTGTGCTCTTAAAAAGTAAACCAATTTGATATTTTCAGAAGAAGAAACCAACTAAATTCCATTATCCTGGGACAGGCTGGGGCTGTGGGCTCCAAGTTCCAGTGTGATATGGCAAGACGGATGTGTTTCCCATCGTCCCCACCAACTTTACATATTTGCTCTGCTTACAGCCTGGAATGTTGTTCTGTGCACCCACAGCTCGCTTTTGCTTTCTTAACGGCTGGGGGAATGCGCACCCTAAGTGGAGCTGATAAGATTGGTGCTTCAGAATGTGTCACACTGAGAATGCTCGCTGCCCTTTTATCAGCCAACCGAAAAAATTTCCGAAGCTTCCAGGGCATCAGCTCCAACACCCTGATCGAGACCAGATGACAGGCAGACAGGATGACACCCAACGGCTTACTCGCCTCCGGGAGACACCACAGAGGCCAAGGAAACAAAAGGACTTTAGGCTCAGATGGCAAACGGCCATCAACTATGTAGTCTTTTCCTTCCTATGTTTTGTCATCTTGTCATTCTTAAATGAAAGACAGTAAGTCAGCTCCACAGCTGGAAGGAGAGACCCAATTTAGTAGCCTTTCCATTCAAAAATCACTGCTTCCGATCTGCTTTACAGACTCACCAGACTCTTGGACAGAAATTAGATATTCTGCAAAGAGCACAGACATGCATAAGGCACCATCAGGATCCTGGCCAACAGCTTCTTGGGAGGCTTGGAATCATGACTGATAATTTTAAATAATAGACTGCCTAAGCTCGTATGATAACTATTATCAGATTTCAGCCTGCCCAAATTGAAACCAGCAGATCCCTCGCAGGATAACAGCAGCATCATTTCATACACTTGTATTGCTCCAGCACAGATGTTCGGAGCTGCAATGAGTGCCAGAGGCTTGGAGAAATTGACATCTGGGTGCTCAGGAGCACAGGCCCTTTCGAGTGCCAGTGGGCAGTGGCTATTTTAAATGGCAAGTCAGCAAGGATCTGGTGATTATCTGCATATGTTGGTGTGTGCCTTTTTTTAGAAGGTATGCAAGAAAGGAACTGGCCTAATTCAGCAGCTTTCAATTAAAATGCAACAAGATTCCAAGTTCTCAGGTATAAGTCATAGAAATAATTATCCCCCTGGATCAACCTATCTATGGGTCATATCAACATCCTGAATTTGTCCCCTGTCATTGATTTATACATGAAATCACCTTATGCATGAGTTTTATGTAGTCCTTTTAAATCCCAGAATCATAGGAATTTATCACCATCCTGGTTGCAATTGCATTCTTTTTAAGCAGATGGAAATCTACCATTATTGGAACAATCACTTTCACATCTCACTGTAATTGCCCAATGCTGGCATTGTGTTGGTATCCCTGCGATCGGTCTTCCACAAAGCCTCACTTCCTATTGTGTTTGCCTTATCCAGTGCATTTTCTGTTGTCCCTTCTTCCCCATTTTGTCACAATTGTGCAGTGAGTTTCAGCATTGTTATGAGACTTCCTCCACTTCACAATAACGGGATTGCAGCAGGAAGAGTGATAGAGGATAGCAATGTAAAGACCAAAATCCACTGATTATAGTAATGTGAACGTATCTAAATTAACAATAAACATTGACAAAATCACAATCTGTCAACTGCAAAAGGCCACCTTACTTGGATCTGTGCGCATCATTTGAAAATACATCACACAGTCCTAGACGCTTGGGAAGTGTTCGACTTGTGACGAAATCCAGCATCTTGTTTGCTGTGGCATACTGTGCTCTTGTGTCAGTAAAATAATATACTTTATTTATATTCTGCTCTGTCTCCCTGAGGAGACTCAGGGCGGATTACAGAACACATATACAGCAAAAGTTGAATACCATTATACTATTAACAAAGACACAAAAGATAAACAGAGGCAAAGGCTTCCCATCTCCCATCCCATTTTCTGTCTCCAGAATCTGGAGGTTGTGTTCGACTCTGGCCATGAGGAAGGGATGTTGTTCCATTTCCATGCCAAGGAGCTTGTTGACCATGGATGCCTTCCTGATCGAATTGCCAACATGTCTTTGTGGGCCCCTTTGACACCCCCTCATGACCCCCTCAGGGGTCCCGACCCCCAGGTTGAGAAACACTGACCTAGAGATTCCTAGAGATAATATTTTAACCAAATTTGTGAGTAATCAAATCTGCAAAAGTGAAATCTGCAAGGACCGACTCCATCAGATTTACTTATGGCTTATTTTTCTATCAATGAAAAGAGACTATCCAATTATGATTCAAGAGCAATGTGAGTATGGGAGAGACACAATGTTGTGCGGTAAGCTCCATCCAAAAACATTTTATCCTCCTGCAATTGCGATATGATCTGATAAAGTCCATAGGATTACAGATTTGGAAAGGAGCACAAAGTCATCTTATCTGACCCTCTACCACAGTCACGGGCAAACTTTGGCTCTCGTGGTATTTTGGACTCCAACTTCCACAATTCCTAATAGCCTACCGGCTGTTAGGAATTGTGAGAGTTAGAGTCCAAAACACCCTGAGGGCCGAAGTTTGCCCATGCCTACTCTACCATGTACATAATTCTAAAACTTCTGAACGAAACCCATTTGTGATTTAAAGACCTCTAAATAAGCATGTTTGCAGACTAGCAAGGGGCGAGAATTTCATGACAATTCATTGTGTATTATCATTCTCCAATCACTATTTCATATTCTGGTTGTAAAGAAATTCTGAAATAGACTAGTATTCAAACAGAAAGCCTGCATGCTTTACCTTTTCAATATTTGAAATCCCTTTATGTTCAACCATATTGGTGCTAAATTAGGACTCCTCGTCTTCAACATCTAGCATCAACAACAATATGGCCTTTTCTGTGCTGGGAACCACTTTTCTATTGTATTGGATTGATATACCCATATTGTACAGGAAAGGAGGTGTATGTATATATATTTTAAACTTCAGAGGTTTAAAGAGAAAACAACCCACATGTTGCAGCACAAGGGTACACAAGGGGATTGTGTCACAATAAAGCAACGTGCAGTAAGAGTAATGTACCTGCATTTAGTCTGGCATCCACAGCCCAATAAATAACTATAATAAAATATACTGTACTTTAATTTTAATGTAGTGGTGTGTGTTTTTTTAAAGAAGAAAAGAATAAGAGCTAAGTGCTTGTCAGCCCTCCACTGCTTTTTGAAGTCATTGACTCATTGACTTCATACCGAGTGCCAAGGTAGCATTACCACCTGCGCATCTCAGCATCTCTCTGTACAATAAACAAAAGGGATGCAAAAAAGGCAAAATGGTTGGATATTGTTTTGGAAGAGCTTTTACTTCCCAGATTGGAAATGCATGTTTCAGTCATCCCCAAAAAAGTCTTGTCAAATAGGTAAGGAAGGTTTTTGTAACTATTACTCCCACAAAACCTACTAGACCTAGTATTTACGATGAGTAAAAGTGGAATGTGGGGTGGGGTGAGGGAAACATTTTTGTTCATTTTGTTTAAATACAACTGAAAATTCAGCACAAACACATAAAATATCCTGCTCTCCAGTAGAGTAACCATTTTGGTGTCCCAGATTTCGGTGGTGCCCCCCATCCATTTTTTGGATGGAGGGCAGATATCTGTTTTTGCTCAAGGATGTTGAAAGATTTGTTGTCTATCTGGTCCATTATTGGAAGGGGGGGGGCTTCCCAGGTTCCCCTTCCCATCATTTTAGGCATTTAAGCTGCTTCTACTCTAGAGGAGAGGCATTGAAAGGTAGGCACGTGGGCTCTCTCTCCCAGGCTTGCACCATGCCTCCCACTCTTTCCAAGGCACTTAAAGGAGGCTTCCTAAAGCTGTTTCTACTCTAGGAGGAGAGGTCCTTCAGGCAGGCATTCATGCACTTTAAGGAGACTTCCACCTCTATCGCAAGCGCGATTGATGGGGATGAGGGACAGGGCCTTCTCGGTGGTGGCCTCTCAACTCTGGAACTCACTCCCCAGGGATATCAGACATGCCCCAACGCTGGCAGTCTTTAGGAGGAGCCTGAAAACGTGGTTGTTCCAGTGTGCCTTCCCAGATTAAGGAAACTCCCAGCAATATGTCCCTAAACGCACTTTATTAGTTATCTAGGATTGTCTGCACGCTCTATCCCTCTCCAAAATTTCTATCCTGCTTATATGTCACCTGGTCATGCCCAGCATTAGTTTTTAAATTTTTAATTAGTACATTTGGCTCTGCCATAGGTTTTTAAATGCCGTTGTGTTGTTGTTAATGTTTATTGCTATTTTCTGTTTATGAGTTTTATTTATTGTTTGTATTACTGTTGCTATTGTTTTTATTGTTGTATTGTGGGCTCGGCCTCATGTAAGCCGCACCGAGTCCCTTGGGGAGATGGTAGCGGGGTACAAATAAAGTATTATTATTATTATTATTAAGCTGTTTCTATTCTAAAGGTGAGGCACTGCAAGCAGGTACACACACTTTAAGGCAGCTTTAAAGCTGTTTCTACTCTAAAGGAGAGGTGCTTCAGGCAGGCGTGCATGCACTTTAAGGAGACTTCTTAAAGCTGTTTCTAATCTAGAGGAGTGGCACCGTGAGCAGGCACATAGACTGTAAGGAGGCTTTAAAGCTGATTTTACTCAAGAGGGAAGGTGCTTCAGACAGGCGCGCGTACTTTAAGGAGGCATCTTAAAGTTGTTTCTACTCTAGAGGAGAGGCGCTGCAGGAAGGTGCATGCGCTTTCTCTTCCAGGCCTGCACCACGCCACACACTCTTTCCAAGGCATTTTAAGGAGGCTTCCCACTTCCAGGTAAGGAAGGGTGATAACCTCCCTGGGCTTCCTTGAAAAAGCCTTCTTTTTTCCTGGCATGCTTCAATCTCCTTTCTGCTTTGAGTTTAATACTTCCTTATTTATTTATTTATTTATTTACTGTGCTTATAGACCGCCGTTCTCAGCCCTGGGGCGACTCACGGCGGTGTACAACATGTAAAATAAGGTGCAATTTACAACATAATCTAACATCAACTAGCAATATCAAAAACATCATTAAACAACAACATCAATATCAATAATACAGCTGTTTAGTACTTTCTACTCTGGAGGAGAGGTAACTGGCAGTAGTTTTCAGGGAATGAGGGGTTTTTTTGTTTGCTGGGATTAATAAAAAAGATTAAACTGTGATGCTGAATAGGGGAAGAGGAGCCAATATCAGCTTTCAAGTTGTCCCATTACGGAGTGGAATCCGTAACGGCTGGACCCTTGCCATTTGTGCACCCAAACAAGTCAAAAGAGAGGAGATTCCCTCTGAACATGAGGAGCTTCCTGACTGTGAGAGGCGTTCAGCAGTGGAACTCTCTACCCCAGAGCGTGGTAGAGGCTCCTTCTTTGGAAGCTTTTAAACAGAGGCTGGATGGCCATCTGTCAGGGGTGATTTGAATGCAATATTCCTGCTTCTTGGCAGGGGGTTGGACTGGATGGCCCATGAGGTCTCTTCCAACTCTTTGATTCTATGATTCTATGAAAAAGCCAGATTGGCCGAAGGAAATGGCTAAAACCAGATCCACACACAACTATATTCTCCAGATTGACATATTCTCAGAAACCACTTGAAGGCATACAACAAATATATGTAAACTGTAGAATTTGACACCACTTTAAATACCATGGTTCAAAATTATGGAGTCCTGGAAGTTTTACTAGGTATTTAGTCTTCTCAGCAAAAAAAAAGAAAAAAGAAATACCAGTGCCTCACAAAACTACAAATTACAGGATGCCATAGCAATGGGCCATGGGAGTTAATGTAGTGTCAAACCGTATTCATTCTACAGTGTAGATTCAGCTGCCAACAACAAAGACTTGGGAAAGGGTGAGCAAAATGTGCGCTAGAAGCTTTGCCAGGCTTGACTCAGAGATTCTCAAAACCTTGGCCAAGTTAAACACATTAAGGAAGGAAGGCAAGACAGGCAGGAGATGATAGCAGGATATGCAAAGAGTCAGAGAGGCCTTTAGCAATAAATAGGGATTTGTAAATATTAAATGTAAATCTTAATGGCCTCAAACTCTCTGCCAATACATATTAAAAGTCAAAGGAATTGGCACACAAGTAGAGAAGGAGAGAAAGAACTGTGCCTGTTCACAGAAGACAAAAGTATAGAAAGCAGGATAATACAACTCCCAAGATTCCACAGCATTGAGCCCTGGCAGGTAAAGGGGAGTCAAACTGCACTGATTCTATAGTGTAGAATGCAGTGTTTATGTTTGCCTAATTCAGTGCAATTGGTGCCTGATACCAATGTCATGTGAATGAAAACACAACCACCCAAAAGCATGGTATGTTTCATTGCATGCTCAATCGGTTCACTTGCCTTGCACTGTGGAATAAATGCACTTTCATGCTATTTTAAGTGCCAAGACTCAGTTCTATGGAATCACGCGACTTGTAGTTTTACAAGGTCCCTGTCCAAAGTTCTGGTGCCTCGCCAAGCTCTAAATCCCAAGATTCCACAGCATCAAGCCAGGGCCGTTGGAATGGTATCAAACTATGTTTATGTCTGCAGTGTAGGTGCATTCTTGGAAACGGTGAGAGCAGATTTAGCAAGCTCTTTCCACAGTTCCCACATGCAGCCAGTAAACAGAAATAAAATGTTGTCATGTTAGATTCCTGGACTACTTTGAATTTCGGTTGAGTCACAAGATGTATTCCAGTGATCCTACTGATATGGATTCCCACCAAAGTGGTTGCAATAATGCCGCAACTTCCGAGAGCATGATGCCAGCACACCGGGTTGCTCTAGCAACGTCATTAAGGGCTGGCTGAGCCACGCTGATTAGGTCCCAAGGCACTGGGCAAACGTTCCCATAAGGAGCTGGCACCACCACCATCCCTAGCAAATGGATGGAAATGAACACTGCCTTCAACAACTGTGTTAACAGTAAATATCTACACATGGGGAAGGACCATCGTCAGCAAGGTAGAATGCTGGCTGACCTTATGCATAGCCCCTTCAACAAGGAGATTCAGAGAATCACAGGATCATAGAGTTAGAAGAGATCCCAAAAGCCACCCTTTTCAATGCCTTGCCATGCAGGAAGACACAAACCCAACACTCCCAAGAGATAGTCATGCAGACTCAGTGATTTCAGCCATGAAAGCCTTTGACAACGCACCCAAACTATGTTCAAAAACCTCCAAAGAAGTGGACTCAACTATACTCCAAGGCAGTATATTCAAATGAGGAATGTCTCTCACTATTGGGAGGTTTTTCCTAATATTTCAGTGGAATGTGTCTTCCTATACTGTGAATCCATTGCTCCATGACTTGGTCTCTGGGGCAGCAGAAAACAAGTTTGCCTACACCTCAATGTGACCTCCTTTTTTAAATAGTTCAACATAGTTATTATATCCCTTTGTAGCCTTCTCTTCTCCAAACTAAACATACCCAGCACTCTAAGATGCTCTTCAAAGGGATTCATGGTTTCCAAACCTTGGACCATTTAGGTTGACCTTCTCGGGACACCTTCCCATTTCTCAATATCCTTCTTGTATACCAGTATACCAGGTGAGGTCTGACCAAAGCAAAAGCAAGTGGGATTATGACTTCTCCCAATCTAGACAAGGGTCAAATACCACAAGGATTCTAGCTAATACTTTTGAAAGACTTATGTCAATGCATCATTGTGTTGTGAAGTCTTCTCCTCTAGAGGTTTTAAGCAGAGTTTGGATGGCCATCTGTTAGAGATGCTTTGCCTGGGCAGGGACTTGGACTAAATGGCCCTCGTGGTCTCTATGACCTGCCTATCTTCATAACCATATCTTCCCCTACAAACCTGTGCCATCTCTAAGATCCTCTGTGGAGGCTCTCCTCTCGCTTCCACCTCTGTCTCAGGTACGGTTGGTGGGGACAAGAGGGAGGGCCTTCTCTGTTGTGGCCCCCCACCTCTGGAATTCCCTACCCAGGGAGATCAGGCTAATACCCTTCCTATCCACTTTCTGCAAAGAGTTAAAGGTGTGGATGTTCTGCTGTGCTTTTTGAGTAGACAATTCCATTGATAGTTGGCCCCAGTTATAACCCAAAAGCATGACCTTGGACTTTACTATTGCTTTTATCCTTATTGCTGCCATATGACCTATGCACTTGAGTTACTAGCCTATTCTTTAAATTATTGTTGCACCAGTCCACCCACCCCTGACGATATATTGAATTTGTTATTGGTCCCTGGTTTTGATGCCTGTTTTATATATTGTTATAATGTTGTTGTTTTGTTTTATACTGTTGCTTGCATTTTAAAGTGTTATTTTTTTCACTGTGTTGATCGGGCTTGGCCCCATGTAAGCCACCCCAAGTCTCTTCAGGGCGATGGAGGCGAGGTACAAAAATAAAGTTATTATTTTATTACATGTTTCCATGAAATACCTCCAGAATTTTGGAGGGTTGCAGACCCTGCTCACCTGGGCTTCAGGAATAATGAAAGCACCATCTCTTCAGAAGTGGAAAATCCCTTTAATCATATATAATCAAAGAGTTGGAAGAGACCTCATGGGCCATCCAGTCCAACCCTCTGCCAAGAAGTAGGAATATTGCATTCAAATCACCCCTGACAGGTGGCCATCCAGCCTCTGTTTAAAAGCCTCCAAAGAAGGAGCCTCCACCACACTCCGGGGCAGAGAGTTCCACTGCTGAACGGCTCTCATAGTCAGGAAGTTCTTCCTCATGTTCAGATGGAATCTCCTCTCTTGTAGTTTGAAGCCATTGTTCCGCGTCCTAGTCTCCAGGGAAGCAGAAAACAAGCTTACTCCCTCCTCCCTGTGGCTTCCTCTCACATATTTATACATGGCCCTCATCATATCTCCTCTCAGCCTTCTCTTCTTCAGGCTAAACATGCCCAGCTCCTTAAGCCGCTCCTCATAGGGCTTGTTCTCCAGACCTTTTATCATTTTAGTCACTCTCCTCTGGACACATTCCAGCTTGTCAATATCTCTCTTGAATTGTGGTGCCCAGAATTGGACACAATATTCCAGGTGTGGTCTAACCAAAGCAGGATAGAGGGGTAGCATCATTTCCCTGGACCTAGACACTATGCTCCTGTTGATGCTTTACTAGATTCAGTAGATGGCATCCTTAAGAAAAGAGTTTTATATCTTCTCTCCTTTCTTCTGCAGATAAAGGAAGAGCAAAGCCAGATACCTGGGTGGAAATGTTTCCTCTGGCATTTCAGCCGGTGACCCAAAAACATCTGTGGGCACCCTCCCATCATTGATGCCACCTGGAAAGCTGGGCAGCCTTGGAGCCCTCCCTACTCAAAATTAGTTTCACTGCCACAGACCTACGGAAATGGAGCTTTCATGTCCTCCCCTTGATCATTCAAATGAATGATATAAATGTAGCCAAAGTCAATTTATACAGGTCACAGAATCCTGCCTTTCTTGGCAGGGAATCTGGGTTCCCTGAGTGAAGATGTGTTGGTGTTTTTTTTCATCCCAAATATATTCAAAATATTTTTAGGCTAACTTTCAAGGCAAGCCTCCTTGCTGTGGTTTACGAGATAAAATTCTAATTTTAAATGTTTCAGTGCAAAGTACACACAGGCCTGGGTTTGCTTTGCAATCAAGCCCGGCGCATTTTAACTAAATTCAGCACCGGGATGTGTTTGCAACCCTGGAGCTGTGTGCTGCGAGGAGGAGTTTGTGCTCTTCGGCTGCTTTGGAAATGCCGTCTCTATTTGCACAAGATGCTGCTCGCGATGCAAAAAGCATCAACTTTCATAACACTCAGATTTTTCTAACAACGTCAGAAATGTAAATTGTACCCCCAAGGAGACATTGAGTTTGGGACCTACCTGAAAACCTCTATCCATAAGGAAACCCAACTGCTCTTAACATAGGGAGAAGGAGCTAGATCCAGAGGAAGTGGGATTTCTGGAAATCGTTCTTGGAAGGGTAAACAAAAGTAAAGTCATCTCTTCCAGCACATGCCTTAGTGAGCTGGTTTGCTTACAGTCTGAGAATTTCAGCACCAGGGTTCAATCAATCCTCCGGCTTTGCAAAGCTTTGTTTATTCAGCATGGTTTTTCAAGCTGTATGTTGATTGTAATAAGAAAAAGAAGCCAATGTAGGTCAGCAATAAAGAAATGGTTGATAATCACCAGCCCTTTTATGAAATCGAAAACAACCAGGCATGTCTGTCATTACACTCCAAACTTCTTCATTCTTTGGGGAAAAAGGCCTACAAGACAGAACGAAGAACCTGACTTCGAAATTTGACTCCCTCCCTATAGAATCATAGAATTATAGAATCCTAGAGTTGGAAGAGACCTCGTGGGCCATCCAGTCCAACCCCATTCTGCCAAGAAGCAGGAAAATCACATTCAAAGCACCCCCAACAGATGGCCATCCAGCCTCTGCTTAAAAGCATCCAAAGAAAAAGCCTCCACCACACTCTGGGGCAGAGAGTTCCACTGCTGAACAGCTCTCACAGTTAGGAAATTCTTCCTAATGTTCAGATGGAATATCCTTTCCTGTAAGTGGTTCTCAACTTGTGGATCCCCAGGTGTTTTGGGCAACAACTCCCGGAAATCCCAGCTGTTAGGATTTCTGGTAATTGAAGGCAAAAACAACTGGAGACCCACAGGTTGAGAACCACTAGTTTGAAGCTATTGTTCCATTGAGTCTTTGTCTCCAGGGCAGAAGAAAACAAGCTTGCTACCTCCTCCCCATGACTTCCCCTCACACCTTGATACATGGCCCTCATCATGTCTCCTCTCAGCCTTCTGTTCTGCAGACTAAACATGCCAAGCTCTTTAAGTGGATCCTCATAGGGTTTGTTCTCCAGACACTTGATCATTTTAGTCGCCTTCCTCTGGACACATTCCAGCTTGTCAATAACTTCCTTCATTTGCGGTGCCCAGAACTGGACACAGAGTGATTTCAGGTGTGTTCTGACCAAGGCAGAATAGAGGGGTAGCATGACTTCCCTGGATCTAGACACTATACTCCGATTTATATAGGCCAAAATCCCATTGGCTTTTTAAGCTGCTGCATGACATTTTTTGCTCATATTCACCTTCCTCCCCACGAGGACTCCAAGATCTTTTTCACACGTACTGCTCTCAAGCCAGGCATCGTCCCCCATTCTGTCTCTTTGCATTTCATTTTTTTCTGCCTAAGTGGAGTGACTTGCATTTGTCCCTGTTGAACTTCATTTTGTTAGTTTTGGACAATCATCTCTCTAATCTGTCAAGATCATTTTGAATTCTGCTCCTGTCTTCTGGAGTATTGGCTCTCCCTCCCAATTTGGTGTTGTCTGAAAACTTGATGATCATGCCTTCTATCCCTTCATCTAAGTCATTAATAAAGATATTGAACAGAACCGGGCCCAGGATGAAACCCTGCTGATGGCACTCCACTCGTGACTTCTTTCCAGGATGAAGAGGAAGCATTGGGGAGAATCACCCTCTGGGTTCATTCACTTAACCAATTTACAGATCCATCTAACTGTAGTTTTGCCTAGCCCACATTTGACTAATTTGTTTGCCAGAAGGTCAAAGAGGACCTTGTCAAAGGAAGGCTTTCCTGAAATCAAGATACGCTACATCCACTGCATTCTCTGCATCTACCCAGCTTGTAACTCTATTGAAAAAAGAGATCAGAAGAGTCTGGCATGACTTGTTTTTGATAAATCCACGTTGACAATTAGCGATGACCACATTCCTTTCTAAGTGTTTGCAAACCACTTCCTTAACAATCTCTTCCAGAACTTTGTCTGGTATGAATGTGAGGCTGACTGGATGGTATTTGTTCGGATCATCCTTTTTTTCCTTCTTGAAGATAGGGGCCACATTTGCCCTCCTCCAATCAGCTGGGACTTCTCCCATTTTCCAAGAACTCTCAAAGAAGATTGCCAGTGGTTCCAAAACAACTTCTGCTAGTTCCTTCAATACTTTTGGATGTAGCTGATCTGGCCCTGGGGACTTTAATTCGTTTAGAGCAGCCAGGTATTCCTGGATGACTTGTTTCCCTATTTGGGGTTGAATCTCCCCTAATCCTTCGTCCACTCCATGTGGCTGAGGTTGAGGATGGCTTTCTTTTTCTGAGAAGGGTGGACCTACATTGTAGAATTGGAGCCCCCAGTGGCACAATGGGTTAAATCCTTGTGCCAGCAGGACTAAAGACCAACAGGTCGGAGGTTCAAATCCAGGGAGAGTGTGGATGAGCTCCCTCTGTCAGCTCCAGCTCCCCATGCGAGGACATGAGAGAAACTTCCCACAAGGATGGTAAAACATTGAAAACATATGGGTGCCCCCTGGGCAACATGCTTGCAGATAGCCAATTCTTTCACACCAGAAGCGACTTGCAGTTTCTCAACTTGTTCCTGACAAAAAAAAAATGTGTAGAATTCATCCAGTTTGACACCACTTTTAAATGTCATGACTCTGTCCTATGGAATCATAGGAGCTGTCATTTTACTATGTCTTCATAGTACATGGTGCCTCACGCAGGAGGCATCATATACTACCGTTCTGTAATTTATAGTGCCTCCCAATGTATTGAACTGCTTTTCTTTTCTCCAAACTACTCACCATTTATATTGTTTTGTTCCAACAATGCTGCTGCTGCAGGATGTGATGAGATATTGGAATGATGGGTAATGTTTTTCAAGTCCAGGGATGAACAAGCAAGACTGTAGAACAATGGAGAGAACCAGGTGCTATCTTGCGATCTCCGTCCGCATGCATAAAATTGGAGCAAAGTACCTTAAAAATAGAACAAAATAAGGGTAAGGGAATCAAAATAATAGAGACTGGCTGGTAGTTAGTCACACTCAGGGTTAGCAAAGGTGCAATTGCGGGGGATCAGACTGAAAGAGACAAAGGAAGAGAGAAAGAGCGATGTAACAAGATAAGAAAGAATATAGAGTTGCTTCTTGACTCCTGCGGTAGAGTTTTTAAAAAAATCACATATGTTCTTACTGAGACAAGCTGTCTCCTTCTCTCCCTACCTTCAATTCCATTTGCAGAAGTGGGTTTAATAAAGTATTAGTTAAGAGGTTTCCCTCCTTCTCTTGTTATTTATCTAGTTTCCGTCAAGGACTTTTTAAGAAGGAATTCCCCGCAGGTGGTTCTTATGTGTTATCAAATGCCTGTGCTTCAATTAACAGCAACACCAGTAAGCCTGGCTGCCTTCCTTCCTTCCTTTGAGTGTGTTCAGGCTGCCCCCTGCTGGATGCAATCTCAGAGATATTATCATTGTTCTCACCACCACCACCATCATCATCATCCTCACCATCATCATTATCATCATCATCGCAATGCCGTCAAAAGGCCAGAACAAAGGATTGATACAACAATATGGTTTGGCTATTTCCTCCAAGGAGCCCCAATTGGTGGAGCTATTTAACCTCAACGGACTGAAAGCCAAAACCAAGGTTACAACAAGATCTGTTATAGAACTCCAGTATGCTGATGACAACGTCGTCTGTGCACATTCAGAAGAAGACCTACAAGCCGCTCTAAACACCTTCGCAGAAGCATACGAGAAACCGTGTCATTGAACATCAAGAAAACCAAAGTGATCTTCCAGCAGTCACCAGCCAATCCCTCTCCAATGCCAAAGATACAGCTTAATGGTGTAACATTAGAAAATGTCGACCATTTCTGCTACTTTGGCAACCACCTCTCCACCAAATTCAACACTGACACCAAAATACAATGCCGCCTGAGCTCTGCGAGTGCAGCATTTTTCCGAATGAAGCAGAGTGTTTGAGGACCGGAACATCCGTAGGGATACCAAGGTGCTTGTTTATAAAGCTATTGTCCTTCCAACCCTGCTATATGCCTGCGAAACATGGACTGTCTATAGACGTCACATGCAACTCCTGGAATGATTCCATCAGTGTTGCCTCCGAAAAATCCTGCAAATCTCTTGGGAAGACAAGTGGACAAATGTCAGCGTGCTGGAAGAACAAAGACCACCAGCATTGAAGTGTGGTCCTCCGCCATCAACTCCGCTGGACTGTCCACCTTGTCCAAATGCCTGATCACCGTATCCCAAAGCAGTTATTCTATTCCAAACTCAAGAATGGAAAATGGAATGTTGGAAGACAGGAAAAGAGATTTAAAGATGGGCTCAAAGTCAGCTTATAAACTGTAGCATAGACACTGAGAACTGGGAAGCCTGGCCCTTGAGCGTTCTAGCTGGAGGTCAGCAGTAACCAGCAGTGCTGTAGAATTTGAAGAGGCACGAATGGAAGGTGAAAAAGAGAAATGTGCCAGGAGGAAGGCACGTCAAGCCAACTCCAATCGGGACCGCCTTCCACCTGGAAACTGCTGCCCTCACTGCAGGAGAACATGAGGGTCAAGGATAGGACTCCATGGTCACCTACGTATCCCCCGCCCGGACACCACACTTGGAGTACAATCTTACTCAGACAATGAGGGATTGCCTAAGTAAGTAAATAATAATAATTATTATTATTATTATTATTATTATTATGAAAAAGAGAATTGTGCCAGGAGGAAGGCACGTCAAGCCAACCCCGACCGCGACCACCTTCCACCTGGAAACCAATGCCCTCACTGCGGGAGAAGATGCAGATCAAGAATCGGGCTCCACAGTCACCTATGGATCCACTGCACACCGCACACTCGTTGTCCAAGTAGGAGGACTATCCTACTTGGACAACGAGGGATCACCTAAGTAAGCAGTCAAAAGGCCAGTTTTCAAAGAACAAAGGACTGATACAACAATATGATTTGACTATTTCCTCCACCTCAATTGGTGGAGGTGGCCAATTTCAGGAGGAGGTGGCCAATTGCAACATCTATGGCAGGCATCCTCAGAGGTTGTGAGGTCTGTTAAAAACTAGGCAAGTGAGGTTTATATATCTGTGGAATGTCTAGGGTGAGAGAAAGAACTCTTGTCTGCTTAAAGGCAAGTGTGAATGTTGCAATTGGCCACCTTGATTAGCACTGAATGGCCTTGGAGCTTCAAAGCCTAGCTGTTTCCTGCCATTCACGCTTGCCTCAAATAGACAAGAGTTCTTTCTCCCACCCTGGACATTCCACACATATATCAACCTCACTCGCCTAGTTTCCATCTGCCATAGATGTGGGTGAAACGTCAAGAGAGAATGCTTCTGAAACATGGCCATACAGCCCAGAAAACTCACAGCAATCCAACATCAATAATAACAATAACAATAACAATAATAATAATAATTTTATTTGTTTATTTGTTATCCTCTTTTCCTCAAGGCTCTTATCAATATCCCATTTCCCACCCACTTTGTGGGTGCACCTACAGAATGAATGCAATTTGATACCACTTTCAATGCTATGGCTCCATTGCTATGGAACCATGAAAGCTGTTGTCCCACTAGTTCTTTAGCCTTCTTTGCCAAAAATGAAGCCAGACACATTTGCCACAAATGCGTCTGGTGGGGACGAGGGACAGGGCCTTCTCAGTGGTGGCCCCCCGCTTGTGGAATTTGCTCCCCAGAGAGATCAGATCGCCGTCTTCCCTCCTTACTTTTAGGAAAAAAACTAAAGTCATGGTTTTGGAGCCAGGCCTTTGGCTAGTGTGCACAGCAGCACTTTAGACACTGAACCCGAACCATAGGACTGTTATGACAATTGGAAACGGCTATGTGACTTTGTGATTATGCAACTATGTTATTATATGAGTATGTAATTTAATTAATGTTACTGTTTTAATTTGCTATGTATTTGATTTTACATTGTTGTTATTGATTTTGTGGCATTGAATTGTTGCCTGTGTTAGCCGCCCTGAGTCCCCCCTCAGGGGTGAGAAGGGAGGGGTAGAAATGGTGTAAATAAATAAATAAATAAATAAATTGTAGTTAAAGTACCATGGCAGTTAAAGTGGTGCCCAGCTGCATTAATTCTACAGTGCAGATGGACCCTTTCTTTATTGCTGGAATTTTCCCATGCCATGTAGGGTGCTATTGCCATTTTACTGCCCAATGCAGCACAAACATATTTAGGAGTTAAGAGTTGTAGTTGCTGGGATTTAAAGTTCACTTATAATCAAAGAGCATTCTGAACCCCACCAAAGATAGAATTGGATGAACTTCCCACACAGAACCCCCATGACCAACAGAAAGACAGTCAGAAAACACAGTATTTTCTGTTGGGTTAAACCACTGAGCTGCAGAACTTGTTGACCGAAAGATCACAGGTTCGAATCCGGGGAGTGGTCTATTTTCCCCCAAATCCACCAGTGTGTACATTTGGGCATATTGAGTATTTGTACCAAGATTGGTCCAGAACCATCATTGTTTGAGTCCAGAGTACTCTCTGTATGTAGGTGAACTACAACTCCAGAACTCAAGGTAAATGCCTACCAAATCCTTTTAGTGTTTTCTGTTGGTCATGGGAGTTCTGTGTGCCAAGTTTAGTTCAATACCACAGTTGGTAGAGTTCAGAATGCTCTTTGATTGTAGGTGAATTATAAATCCCAGCAACAACAACTCCCAAATGACAAAATCAGTGGTCCCTCCCCAACCCCACCAGTATTCAAATTTGGACGTATCGGGTATTTGTGCCAAATTTGGTCCAATGAATGAAAATATATCCTGCATATTAGATGTTCACCTGACAATTCATAACAGTAGTAAAATTACAGCAAAATAATTTTATGATTGGGGGTCATAACAAGATGAGGAACTGCGTCAAGGGGTCACGGAATTACTGTGCCGTAGTGCCTGGGGGCTATAACTCTTCGTGAAAGAGGCATGGACATGACATCTTTCCCCAGGGGATTGCTTCTTGCCCTCCTTTAGGGAAACTGGAACTCCCAAGGACCAAAACACTGTAGATAACTCAAAATAGGTTTTATTGTTCACAAAGAGTTATCCCTTTAAGGCAATAAGCTGGAAGTTTCAAAGGGGTAAAGGAAAATATACATTACAGTCTCTTGTTGTCTTGGGTCCAAGGAGTTTTGCAGCTGAGAAGCTTTTCCAGGTCCCGCTTTCTCAATAGCTGTGAATGCCAGAGCAATCCACAACCCCAGTCCAAATGGCCTATGTTTGAAAACACAAAGTCTTCTTCTGGTGCCAAAGAACTGGTTTGAAGGCGCTTGAGACTTCTCAATGTTGTCTAGGTCGGTCTGAACATGAAGCATAAGTCTCAAGGGTAAGAACCTCAGAATTGGTGCTGAGAGGTAATTTAATCAAGGGCTTTTAGAGCCAAGTCTCTCTCTCACGTCCATCTGATAGAAAGTTTGATGGTGGAATGGAAAAGGAAAGCACTCCCTTCTTTCAGGAAGAGGTGGAGCTAAACAATTGAGCTGAGGCAGCAATACAGGGTTAGTCAAAATGAATAGGCCAATTCGGGTACAATTAATTTTCTTATTGGCCTATTCATTTTGACTAACCCTGTATAACTGGTGCAAACAACATTGATTGACAGCTATAAATAACCAATCAATCCAGCTATACAAAGGCAGGGTAAAAAGGCGGGATTAAGCATGATACAACAGTTTAAATCTTGCAACTAACAGTTCTACATATAGGTGGCACCACTTGTGCTGCCACAATTATGAAGGTAGAGAACCACTGGTTTGGTATATGGATGAGAAAACATGGTCCCCTGGATGTTGGACTGCAACTCCCATCAGCCAAAACCGAGATATCCAGGGGAGGAGGAAAGATGCGATGAGCTCCAAAAGCTCCAGCAAAGGACGTGACTCCTCTTCATCATCACAATTACACTGGTGGAAATATCCCATGATGAATCGACTCAAACCACTTTTGTATAGGCATTTAACCGGAGGTTTCTTTGATACACATGGACCAAAAATGCGCCCACCTCTTTTAAGTCCTCCTTCCCCTCATTAATTTCTCAAAGAGCTGCACCAATAGAGGGACTTTTTTCCTCCCCATCCTTGATATATGCAAGTAATTCCCATCTGAGTTCTCCCAGCGCTCTGACAGGAGAATAGACCCCTATTAGGAAAGGTGGCAGCAAAAAACAACACAGTGATTAAATGCAAAATTGAAATTATAATGAAAATTGGGGCACTGAAAAGAAATTTAATTAAGTAAGCAACTGCAAATCAAACAGAAATGTATTCATTATTTAATCAAGTAGTGAAGTGCAAAATCTCTTCTAATCAGGGAAAGTCTCCGAGAGCAGATAAAGAAGGAGCGAGAGAGAGAAATCAAGGAACCAATTTAAAAGCAGGAGGAAAATCCCTCCCATCCTCAGGACAAAAGAGTGTTTGTCTGAGAAACAAAAGGTTAGCAGAGGGGTTTTGTGGATTGGGCTTCTGTTTGTTTGTTTTTTTACCCCAAAGACCATGTTGGCTGTGATTAAGGTAGCCTTGTAAGCCTCTCTGCAATTCTCAAAATGCAAATTGTAGAGTTCAGGTTGGCTATGTCATCATGAAAAATATACGTGAAAAATATTATTAGTATGCCTTGAACTGGAATATCTTGTAGGCAATATTTCCCTTCCTTCCTTCCTTCCTTCCTTCCTTCCTTCCTTCCTTCCTTCCTTCCTTCCTTCCTTCCTTCCTTTTCTTCCTCTTCCTCCTCACCATGTTTCAGATTTAGGGTTGCCAGCTTTTTCTAGATCTGCTCTAGTGTCTTCAACTCAAGTCTGCTGCCCTGGAGACTTGGACTTGGAGAAATGGGTTCAAATTACAGGAAGGGGGATTCCACTTGAACCTTAGGAAGAAGTTCCTGACTTTAAGAGCTGTTCAGCAGTGGAACTCACTGCCTCAGAGTGAGGTGGAGCTCCTTCTTTGGAGACTTTTAAATAGAGGCTGGATGGTCATCTGTTGGAAATGCTTTGATTGTGCTTTTCCTGCATGACAGGGCGTTGGAGTAGATGGCCAATGCGGTTCCTTTCCAACTTGCCACCTCATCACATTTACTAAATTTCATTGAGTGCTACACTTATAATCCTGGAAGCCACTGTTCTCATCACATTGATTTGGTTTCAAGTGTAGGATGGAGCATTCTTTGCATATGTTAAGCATGGGGGCCAGCATTCTTTTCAAATGTTTCAGGAGGTGGTGGGAAAGTGGATTTTTGGTAATGATCCAGATGTTTGGCCAATTCCCTAATGTGATGGCATTTATTGCTCCCATGTTTGAAATTAAATGTTGCCCCAATTTGTGGGGGAGCAAATTGTAGGAGGAGTCAAAAGTATCCTTGTTAGGGAAAGCATTACCTTTTGCTCACAGAGTTTTTACTTTGCCAGAACAATTTCTTTTAAATAATAATAATAATAGCCTTTCTGAGTCCTTTCCTTTCGTTCCCTGACATGTCTGTGCCTTCTGTTGCATGGGAAAGCCAGGAGAGAAGGGGGGTTGTTGTTGTTGTTGTTATGTCATGTCTCCATGCTGTGCAGTCCTGGGAGTCATGGTTTTCCAAGGTCATACCCTTCTCTTGGTGCATTTACAATATGGAATTAATGCTCTTGTACTCCACTTTAAATACCAGAGCTCCATACTAAGTGGTCCTGGGAGTTATAGTTTCCCAAGGTCTATACCCTTCTCTGGAAGCATCTGCACTGGAGAATAAATGCAGTCAGGACCCATTTAAAATACCATTATTATTATTATTATTATTATTATTATTATTATTATTATTATTATTACTACTACTACTACTACTACTACTACTATGCCATGTCTCCATGCTGTGCAGTCCTGCGAGTTGCAGTTTTCCAAGGTTCATACCCTTCTCTTGGTACATTTACAATATGGAATGAATGCTCTTGAACCCCCACTTTAAATACCATAGCTCTATGCTATGTGGTCCTGAGAGTTATAGTTTCCCAAAGTCCATACCCTTCTCTGGATGCATCTGGAGAATAAATGTAGTCGGGACCAATTTTAAATGTCATTATTATTATTATTATTATTATCATTATTATTATTAGTAGTAGTAGTAGTAATAGTAGTAGTAGTAGTAGTAGTAGTATTAGAAACACAACAGATGACCTCACAGCAAACAAGATGACTCTGCTGACTGTTGTATGAGATCACATGTCGCACACTTCCCAAGTGACTAGGACTATGTGATGTATCAGCAAATAATGCATGCAGATCCTAGTAAGGTGGCCAATTGCAGCTGGCAGATAGTCATTTTGTCAGCACCAATTGTGCTTACGTGCAGGCCAAGGTCTTTAGGCACTGCACCCAGTGTGCCGATCATCACTGGACCACCTTGACTGGCTTGTGCCAGAGTCTTTGCAGTTTGATCTTTAAATCCTTATATCGTGTCAACTTTTCCAGTTGTTTCTCTTCAATCCTGCTGTCACCTGGGATTGCAACATCCACGATCCAAACTTTGTTTTTCAACACAATATTATTATTATTATTATTATTATTATTATTATTATTATTACACCATGTCTCCATGCATACAGCAGATGTGTTTGGAAAGACTGAGTGTGCTCCGAACTTCTCAGATCTCACCTAGAATATTGCATTAGAAGGGATTTCAAAGAGATAAGGTTTTTTTTTTTTCCAACAAAGGGCAGGGAGAGGAATGGTGGGTGTGGCCAAATCTCTGCAGTGTAAAGGCAAACTGCAGTGAAAGAATATGGAAAGAAAACTGAGACATTTAACTGTGTGATGAAGGTAGAGGAAACATCCATTCCATTAAAAAACGGAGTAAGACTGAGCTCTTCTCTGCCAGACACTTCCCTGCCTCAATGTGATGAAGTCCCTCAACTCTATAATTCTGCGACACCACTTGGCTAAATCTATGGAATCTTTGGATTTGTAGTTTGATGACACACCAACCCCCGGTGGCGCAGTGGGTTAAACTGCTGACCTACTGAGCTTGTTGACCAAAAGGTCGCAGGTTCAAATCCGGGGAGCGGTGTGAGCTTCCGCTGTCAGCCTCAGCTTCTGCCAACCTAGCAATTCGAAAACATGCAAATGTGAGTAGATCAATAGGTACTGCTCTGGTGGGAAGGTAACGGCACTCTTTGCAGTCATGCTGGCCATGTGACTTCGGAGGTGTCTATGGACAACGCCGGCTCTTCGGCTTAGAAATGGAGATGAGTACCAACCCCGAGTCGGACATGACTGAACTTAATGTCATGTAACAACCTTTACCTTTACCTGAAACACCAGCACTCTTTGGCATAGAAAACTAAAGAACTTCTGAAACGACAACTCCCATGATTCCATAACATTGAACCATGACGGTTAATGTGGTACCAAACTACATTCGTTGTACAGTGTAGATAGCCACCCAACATGCCAGAGATTAAATACTAGAGAAAGCTACATTCCTCAGCTTCTTTCCCCTGTTTCCCACTCCTATCCCTTTTATGTCAAAGTGACACTGAATTCACTCCAGTTTAGATCACACTTTTAAAAGACTTTTCAATATGCTGAGCTCATTGGTGGGATTCAGCCCCCCTGGGGAGCCTCTTTAGGTGCAGACGGAAATTTGGAACATTTTCACTGATGCACTAACAGCCACCAGCTGTGATTGGTAAATATACACACCTGCTGAGTGAGACACCTGGAGTTTTTGCTTGATATTCTACTAAGTGAGGGCACATGTACACACACTACAAAGTGCACAGCAAAATCCCAAGAGATGGGCTCTACTACATAGTCCTGTCTAAATCTCCATGTTTCTCAAGGAAGATTACTCAGAAGGCCAGATTATATGGGAAGGTAGCCTTTTGCAGCTGACAGATGGTAATTTTGTCAGCGCCTATTTGGTTTAAGTGCAGTATTATTATTATTATTCACACTGGCAATGAATATCCACATAATTAAAGCAATGGTATTCCGCTAGTAGTCTATAGATGTGAGAGCTGAACCATAAGGAAGGCTGAGTGAAGGAAGATAGATGATTTTGAATTGTGATGTTGGAGGAAAATTCTGAGAGTGCCTTGGACCACGAGAAGATCCAACCAGTCCATACTTTAGGAAATAAAGCCTGACTGTTCATTGGAGGGAAGTATATTAGAAGCAAAGAGAAAGTACTTTGGCCACATCATGAGAAGACAGGAAAGCTTGGAGAAGACAATGATGTCGGGGAAAATGGAAGGAAAAAGGAAGAGGGGTTGACCAAGGACAAGATGGATGGATGGTATCCTTGAAGTGACTGGCTTGACTCTGAAGGAGCTGGGGTGGTGACGGCCAATGGAGCTTTGGCATGGGCTTGTCCATGAGGTCACAAAGAGCCAGAAGTGCCTGAATGAATAAACAAATTACTATTATTATTATTATTATTATTATTCAGAAGAAAAGATTGGAGAATGGAGGATTCATCACCTTTTGAGGTCTTTAATATGATATGATATATATAAAAAGGTAAAGGTTGTCCCCTGACATTAAGTCCAGTCATGTCTGACTCTGGGGTGTGGTGCTCATCTCCATTTCTAAGCCGAAGAGCCAGCTTTGTCCGTAGACACCTCCAAGGTCATGTGGCCGGCATGACTGCATGGAGCACTGTCACCTTCCCGCCGGAGCGGTACCTATTGATCTACTCACATTTGCATGTTTTCGAACTTGCTAGGTTGGCAGAAGCTAGGACTGACAGCGGAAGCTCACGCCGCTCCCCGGAATCGAACCTGCGACCTTTTGAACAACAAGCTCAGCAGCTCAGTGCTTTAATCCACTGCGCCACCGGGGACTCCCATGATATATATAATATATAAAATATATAATATATAATATATATAAGTGACTGTTTTAATTGTTTTTAATTACCGTTTATATATGTTTATATTTATCTTATTGTTGTGTTGGCATTGAATTGTGCCTTTTGTAAGTCACCCTGAGTCCCCCCTCTGGGGTTGAGAAGGGCAGGGTAGAAGTGCACGAAATAAATAAATAATAATAAATAAATTAAGGGAAAGTTTGATGAGTATCTTTCTGGAATGCTTGAGTTGTGTATTGCAGCATGGGATGGAGTTGGACTACATGGACCCTGTGGTCCCTGCAAACACTTCTATGACTCTACTTCAGTGGTTCTCAACCTGTGGGTCCCCAGATGTTTTGGCCTTCAACTCCCAGAAACCTAACACCTGGTAAACTGGCTGGGATTTCTGGGAGTTGTAGGCCAAAACACCTGGGGACCCACAGGTTGAGAACCACTGCTCTACTTGATATCCCAATGGAAGCAGTTGATGGTCAGTTTCCATGTCTCGACCTGATCCTTATTAGTCAGTGAATACAATGGAGGATAAAAGAAAGCAAAGGAATAAGATGGGACTAAACCTAGGGAGTTACAAGAACTTCGGTTTTAGTTCAATAGAGGAAGTGAACCAGATAGCTGCACCAAAGCCTTCATGATAAAGGTGGATTTTGGAGGAAGAGCAGTGATATTACAGAGGCTTTCTGGGAGGAAGCTGTAGGGCTAAGGAAAAGAAGCAGTCTTTTGAGCCAAGTTTGCGGAAATGTCTTGCTGGGAGATACTGGGAGCAGGGGCGGCTCAACCCATTACTCAAAGTAAGCATTTGTGGTATACTGGATTTTGCCCAGGGGTGCTCTTGAGGCGCTCTGGGGAGAAAACAGACCTTGACATATGCGAGTTGTAGTTACTGGGATGTATAGTTCACCTACAATCAAAGAGCATTCTGAACTCCACCAATGATGGAATTGAACCAAATATGGCACACAGAACTCCCACGACGAACAGAAAATATATATCAGTGATTGGTTGGGGGGGGGGGGCAAAATACTGTTTGCTTACCGTTAAAAATTACCTAGGGCCACCTCTGACTGGGAGTTACTGTCTCAAAAAGTAACTTTCCCAGGCTCTGCATTTGCAAAGTCTTCTTCAGTACTCCCCTCCTTACATTGCAATGGTGCGGCATAACCAGACGAATTACACTCCGCAAGTCAAAGCCTCTTCCTGGTCTCTGTTGTGCTGGAAATATAATACATTGCAACCCTAAAGAGAATTGGAATCTGCTTATGCAAGTGTAGACTTGTTTTCAGTTTACTCAAGTGGGATGCGAAGGTGCTTCCTCCCCGACACCCTGCTTTCGCTGGGAGAAGAACGCAAGCAAATAATAATTTAGCATGCTGTTTAAGTACAGCGTGTCTGGAGCCTTAACAAGAAAACCCTCATATTTAATTAGCAGCTTAATTTAGTGTTGTGTGAATAGTGACTCACTGTTATTAAGCAAGGGAGGATGAGACGTGTGCAGGGCCGCCAGTGTGGAAGAGAAGAACAACACAAGAGAAGGCGAGAGAAAGAGGCCGATTGTGATGACTCTAGCAGAGCTGAAATTGGATAAGGATCCACGCGGAAAAGGCAGTGTCACACAACAAAAAAGAAATCGACAACCACAGGCAGCAGAACGTGACTTGGGTCCCATCAGTATCTTGGAGGAGCATTAATTTTTTTAACGTTGGCATGGCCATTGTCTACTTATCTATTTTCCCCCAATTTTTCAATACAGGGAAGATGTTTATGTTATATGGAATGCCGCATATACTCCAGTATAAGCCAAACCGAATATAAGCCGAAGCACCTAATTTTACCACACAAAAAACCTGGGAAAACATTGACTTGAGTATAAGCCGAGGGTGGAAAATGCAGCAGCTACTGGTAAATTTCAAAATAAAAATAGATACCAATGCAATTACATTAACTGAGGCGTCAGATGGGTTAAAATGTTTTTGAATATTTAACTAAAACTGTAATTTAAGATAAGACTGGCCAACTCTGATTAAACCATTATTCTAACCACCTTCAACGAAAATGTGGTTACGTACCCTTCCAATAATAATAAAGAGAGTAAAATAATACATTTAAAAAATAGTAATAGAGTAAAACAATTAATATAATAAAAACAACAATAATAGAGTAAAGTAATAAATGTAATAATAATTATTATTATTATTATTATTATTAACTCGAACTTCAAAGACTCTGGCACAAACCAGTCAAGGTGGTCCTAGTGGTGATCGGGTGCAGTGCCTAAAGACCTTGGCCTGCACTTAAACATAATCAGTGTTGACAAAATTACCATCTGCCAACTGCAAAAGGCCACCTTACTGGGATCTGCACGCATTATTCACCGATACATCACACAGTCCTAGACACTTGGGAAGGGTCCGACGTGTGATCCAATTCAACAGCCAGCAGAGTGTCTGCTGTGGACTCATATTGTGGTGTTTCAAATTATTATTATTATTATTATTATTACTACTACAGAGTAAAATAATAAATAACAGTGACTCGAGTATAAGTTGAGGGGGGGCTTTTTCAGCCTAAAAAGGTGCTGAAGAACTAGGCTTATATTCAAGTATCTACAATATGTTGACTTTTATCAAGATCTGGGAACTCTAGAACTATGGTCCTGTTTAGAGTCAAGATTATAGTGAAGCATATAGCCCAGGAATGGGCAAACGTTGGCCCTCCAGGTGTTTTGGACATCAACTCTCACCATTCCTAACAGCCTTCCAGGAAATGTTAGGAATGGTGGGAGCTGAAGTCCAAAACAAAGGGACAAAGTTTGCCCATGCCTGCTATAGCCACTATAGTGAAGCCTATGGTCACAAAAGTCACAGAGGGTCAGTATGGTTAGAGTGTTGGGCTACGGCTCTGGAGAACAGGGTTTGGATCCCCACTTGGCCATGGAAACCCACTGGGGCAAGCTACACTTTCTCAGCCTCAGAGGAAGACAAAGGCAAACCCCTCTGAACAAACCTTGCCAGCACCATGACAGACTCATCTTTCAGTAGCCATAAATTGGAAACAACTTGAAGGTACACAAGAGTAATAACAACAATGACTTGAATGTCTTGTCTTTTTATTTCTGGATATAGGGCTGTATTGGAGGGAGGGAAGAGGCAGGCACAACTCCTATACAAATACATTTGAATAAGAATTCAAGAACATAATGGATTCTTTGTAGATCTTCCACCTACTCCCATAATTACTGATCTATACTGCTCGGCAAAAAACTTGATGTGTTGTTGTTATCTTCACATCAGCTGCATATACCAGTCATCTGGAGGCATGTAAGATGGCCTGGCTTGGTTGCCAGACTCAAGCTGTGCAAAGAAGGGGGTTGGCAAATCCTTAAACTAAGAGCAGAGAAGCCACATTTGGTTTTACAACCACTCTGTCCCCTGCAGCATATGATCGTGCAGGGCCAAACCTCCATTGGAAATGGGTTCCAACACCTTGAAGGCTCTTGTTCAAGCACCTATGGGAGGTGAGCCATAACACCAAGCCAGGATGGCTATTACTTATTTATTATTTATTTTTATTTCCCAAAAAGGACTCAAGGCAACCTCACAACCGGCAACAATTTGATGCCCAACAAACAAACAGATTCTAAAAAATAAGAATTACAATTAAAACCAGCAATAAAACATAAGTTATTAAAACAGCAATTAAAATCACGCGAGTTCAAAATTGTAGTCCAGAATCAGTCCATTAGTCCATCACTTTAAAAGAGCTCAAGTATTGCATTACTATGGTTACTGCTCAAATGCTTGGTCCCGTTACCGTGTCTTACGTTTTTTCCGGCAAGACAGGATGGAGGGGGCTGTTCTGATTACATTGGAGAGGAGTTCCACAGATGAGGGGCCACCACTGAGAAGGCCCTGTCTCTCGTTCCCACCAGTTGCACTTGTGAGGGTGGTTGGACCGAGAGCAGGGCCTCCCTATACTATCTTAATCTTCATGATGGTTCATAGAAGAAGATAGGTTCATACAGGTAAGCTGGGCCAGAACCATTTAGGGCTTTAAAGGCTAAAGCCAGCACTTTGAATTGTGCTCAGTAGCAGACTGGCAGCCAGTGGAGCTGATGTAACAGGGTGCCATATGTTCCATAGTTGATGGTGGTTCATGGTGGTAGACCTGGCAGTTGGTGATGGAAGGGTTAATGTAAGTCTTGGTTCTAAAGGGCTGAGTAGTTTGTAAGTAACAGTTTACAGGTAAAAGCAATTAAGGGTGGAGGTGTGCTGGAGATGGATTGCAGCTGCGTGTTACTGGATTTACTTATCTTTGGGAGAAAAGTATCTGTTGTATTTTGGTGGTGGATGCTGCTGGTTTTTCCCCCAGGTCTGTTGTATTTTTTGGTATCCTGACCTGCCTCCTGTAATCTTAGAATCCTGGAACCTTGAACCTTTGGACTGGCTTTTGACTACGGTATAGACTCTTGATCCCTGGACTTTGTTTATTGAACTCTTGGCATTTGACCACTGGACTGGACCCTTTTGACTACAGAGTTGTTTTTGCTATCCGTTTTTGTTTATTCTGTGGCTGGGTGCTACTCTTGGTCTATTAAAACACCCAACAAGTAAGTGCTGTTTTAATTAAACTGTTTGATAAAACTGGGAGTTTGGTTCATCTCTACCTAAATAAGGTAGAGCCCTGGCAATGTGACACAGGGGGGTGGTATGCACCTTCAGTGATGCTCTGGTGACCAATCTGGCTGCTCCCCTTTGGACTAATTGAAGCTTCCAAACAGTCTTCAAATGCAACCCCACATAGAGCACATTGCAGTAATCTATATGGGATGTAACAAGAGCGTGGACCACCATGGCCAAGTCAGACTTCCCAAGGTACAGGCGCAACTGGTGCTCTTCTAACCACGGCTGAGACCTAGGGTTCCAGGCTCAATGGTGAAACTAAGATCACTCCCAAGCTGAAAACCTGTGCCTAACCCCATCCAGCACAGGCTGTAACCCTATACCCTGTTTGGCCTTACAACTGACCAGGAGGATCTCTGTCTTGTCTGGATTCACCTTCATCCGGTTATCTACAGTTCAAGAAAGTAACTTTTCCAAGCTTTGCTCGTCATGGCAACCACCATACCCACATACATCCAAGGAGGATGCATTATACCCCAAGAGTGGGTGAAGCACGGAGGGAATTTTTATATTTTACAGCTCATAGGAATTTCTATTATTTAGTTCAAAGGAGCTAACAAGCTGATTGGAAAATAATCCCTCATAAAATAAAAGAATCCTAAACAAAAGAAACAAACCCCTAATAACAATTAAATCTACAAGACAGGACTGCAGTCTTATGTATAATTATCTGGAAGTGAGCTCCATGGAAATCAGTGAATGCATCAGTGCAACTTGTAAAACAGATTGAGCGGTGATGAATATCCTTCAGCCAGCTGAAATACAACCTTGAGCTTTTAATTAGAATTTCACCATCTTCCCAAGAAGTGTTACCATTTCAGCGTGAAGTAGGACCCTACGAAAAGAAAAGATGCACCAAGCTGCTGCTGCTTGATTCATCATCCCTCATCTTTTGATTTCCACTGGACTAATCCATTAAAAGCAAGAGTCCACTTTGAAAACCTCACCAGTCTCATGGATTGTGGCGCAGCTGGCTGAGTGTCAGCTGCATTAAGATCACTCTGACCAAAAGGTCATGAGTTCGAAGCCAGCCCGGGTTGGATTGGGTTTCCAACTAATTGTGTAGCCTGTTGTTGACCTTTGCAACCCGAAAGACAGTTGCATCTGTCAAGTAGGAAAATTAGGTACCACCTTAAAGTGTGGGGAGGCTAAATTGACTGATTTATGAGGCCATAAAGAAGACTCCAGCAAAGCATTCCAGCGGGGAAGCATGCGGGGAATGCGGAAGTGCTTCATCAGCGTCGCAGATGGACGATGAAAGCAACAGCTCCCCTGGTGGCCAGAAAAAGTTAAATAGCCTCTGTGTATGTCTGTATATGTTTGTATGTCAAAAACTGGCATTGAATGTTTGTCATATATGTGTACACTGTAATCAGCCCTGAGTCCCCTGCGGGGTGAGAAGGGCAGAATATAAAAGCTGTAAATAAATAAATAATAAATAAATGTTCACCTACTCCCTCCTCACTTGCCCTGGCCAGATTCTTTCAGAATCAATGTAATCAAGAATGATAGTAGATCGTGTGTAATATAGGAAGCAATGCCCTTCTCAGGTTATTTACTGATTGGTTTGAAATGACTGTCTCCGACATTTGATTCAAAACCATTTTTTAGCCTGTAGCTTCATTGGGTAGCCATTAGAAAGAATGTCCATTTCCCAACTCAGCTTCCTCTCACATCTGGTTGTAATTGGTGCCAGCATTGCACTATTCGGCAGCTTCACTAGCACATTTGAACAGCCAGCTTTGGCCTGCATCACTAGCCTGGGATTTACCTGGCAAGATGATAAGAAAACACAGGAAACCAGCAGCACTTGTGACTAATGGATGAGCGGTTCAGCAAGTGTACATTGATTTTAGACATACCGATTACTGGCGTAAGAGAGGCTGGAGGGGGATACTGTTACAGGCTCTTGGTCAGGGCTGCTTCCCAGCATTCAGACACATTTGCAGTGGTGTCCTCTTACTACTCTGAAAGGGAGGACTTAATCGTCCTGAAAATGGGCTAGATCATGTCTCTGTCTGCAACCCGTTACACCCCATGGTTCCTTGGTCATTGGGAGCAGAAATAAGATGTCAGCAGCTCCTGCTTCCTAATTGTGGATCCTAGATATTTAGGAAACTGTGCCAAAGGGATGAAACACAGAGTTTGTCAGAATTGTGTTGGGATTACAATATGACTGCTGGCTAGGAGATCAGGAGCACTGAAGTCCAACACACATGTTTTCCAGTCTCTAAGGAGGAGAATATGGCACAGTGGCCAGTATCCTGTTCAGAGTATGCCACAGTCACAATATTGATGGTAATTGGATTGCATATCTATGCCACTGATTGTACAACAGGTGATACAGTTGTGTATGCTCATTTTGCACCAAGAGTGATCCAGGTCCACTCCCACTGCTAGAGACTGCATTTTTTCGTGTCAGGAGTGACTTGAGAAACTGCAAGATGCTTCTGGTGTGAGAGAATTGGCCGTCTGCAAGGACGTTGCCCAGGGGACACCTACATGTTTTTGATGTTTTACTATCCTTGTGGGAGGCTTCTCCTATGTCCTCACATGGGGAGCTGGAACTGACAGAGAGAGCTCATCTGCACTCTCCCCAGATTTGTACCTCCGACCCGTCAGTCTTCAGTCTTGCACTACAGGGAGCATTGACTGTATACCCAGGACAGTGCTAGGGTTTACTCCAAAATCTGCTGCTAATGCAATTAATTACATTTATGCTAGTATAAAACCACCACAGGATTCCAACCAGAAGCATCAAGACAACCAAAGATGTTTCCATCCCATAATCAAAGCTGAAGCCTGATTGAAATGAATCCAGATAATCTGTCTTCTGCAGAAAACCCCTGGAGTCTGGTTACTGCTTGGATGGGAGAAGGCTGTATTTCAGAGAGAGGCAATGGCAAACTAACTCTGAGTATTCCTTGCCTAAGAAAATCCTATAATACCCACGCAACCATAATCAACATCTTGAGTTCATACATACATAGATGTTTTAGAAGTTTTTAAAGGTTCCAATACAAAAGTTCTGAATGTTTTTCTCTCACACACAATATTCCATTCTTGGTTTGTTATACTTAAATCTTCCCTTTTCCTGCAAAGATCTTGAGATGGTGGGGAAATATGTTGTGTGCCTTCAAGCTGTTTCTGGCCTAGCACAACTCCAAGGTGATCCAATCACAGGACTTTCTTGAGAAGATTTATTCAGAAGTTTTCCGCTGCCTTCCTCTGAGACTGAGGGCCCATCCAGACAGCACCTTTTTTGCGGTATTTACCGCAGTAAAGGATGGGCTGTCCAGACAATGTTCTGGACAGTCCCAAATTAATTCACTACAAACCAGGAAAACTCTGGTTTGTAGCAAATTAATTAGATAGTGGGTTTATTCCTTGCCTTCTTGGAAGGCACAGGATAAATCCAGTACAGTCCAGACACCATTCCCACAGTTTACTGGGTTAAATAAGTCCGGTAAATTGTGGAAATACCCACCCCTCCCCCTCCCAAGCCCCCAGACCCTTTTGAAAAGTAAAAAAACTTACCTGGTGTGCAGTATAGGATGTACAAAATAACTCCTCCTGGCATCTCATTTGTACATGCTGGGAGAGCTGCTCCACAAGTATACTGCAGGCCGGGTAAGTTTTTTTTAACTTTTCAAAAGGGTCTGGTGGCTTGGGGAGAAGGGGGCAGGGCCTCCAGATGTTCTCATGAGCTAGTCCCAAGAGAATGTCTGGACACCCACCCCGGAAAGTGCATGCTTTCTCGGGTCGGTGTGCACAGGCCCCCAGGAAAATCTGTGTTTTTTAAACATGGATTCTCCTGGGATAAAGGCCTGTCTGGATCTGGCCTGAGAGAACTACAATCTACACATAATCCTCAAAACAATCCTCTGAGAAAGTATCTGATCCAAGGTTTCCTGCGGCCCTTCCACACAGACCCAGGATATCAAGGCAGAAAATCCCACATTATCCAAGTGTGTACTCAGATGACCCAGTTCAAAGCAGATATTGTGCGATTTTCTGCCTTGATATTCTGGAATATAGGGCTGTGTGAAAGGGCCCCAAGTGAGAGTATGGACTTGAACTAGGATTTCCCAAGTTCAACACATTGCGTTATACTGATTGGACTATCTAGCCCTCCAGTATTTTCCAATATTGCTACTTTTAATTGGAGAAGATAAGTATCATAAATGAGATTTCATCCAGGAAAGTGTGGACACTTGAGTTCTGCATCCAGCCCTCCAAATTTGATGTGGCCTTTTTCGTTGTTGATAATTCTGTGTTTATTAATGTGTTTATAATATTCTGCCTAATGAATCTCTCAGGCTTACTTTTTACTGCGAAAGGTCAGGCTGCTCATCTAGAAAATTCTGATTATTTTAATTCATTTAATTAATCCTGGACTTTGAAACAACCAGTCAATTAACAAGATAATTAATTATAGAAAAGAAAAAGAGCAACAAGAGGGGGGAAATCGACGGTTCTTCTGCCTGGTTCATCCTTATCTCACTTGCATGGTTCCCCACTCCTGCTCCAAAATGGAAACTGAACTGGAAGGGTTGCTAAAGAGTAAAAGGAGGCAAAGTGTTAAAATTCACGAATCCAATCTGAATCAGGGTTGAAGAACCTTTGGCCCAAGGATAACACAAACTAGTGATGGAAGACATGTTTTGTTGGATACGGATAAATGGAACTATGGATAATAATCCCATGGATGTGGGGGTTGTACTGCATAACAACAGCGCAAGTAAAAGACTTGTAGGTCTGAACCATTTTTAGCTTCTCTCAGCAATTCAGTGTCTCTCTCTGCATATATTGTACATTCAAAGTATTCTATATTGTTCCACTAATGCAGGGTTTTTTTTTACTTTCTTTTTAATGGCTGCTACTGCTGAAGTATTTGCACAGACTCCCCTTCCATTCTCACTCTCCCAGCTCTCTGCCCAGGTAATAAAATGTTTCAATGTGTCTGAGTGGCGGCAGATATTTCTATAAGACATTCAACCAGACCTATTGTGAAAGGAAAAGTTCTGTGGTACATTAAAGGCAAGCTCTGGCTAAAATTAAGCCCTTTTAGGTTTCTGATTTCAATTGAAAATGAAGCATGTGCTTGCTTGTACCTCTCCCTTTAAAAGCAAAAGTATCTTAAAGTGCTATGACCGAATCACACCATGCACTAACACGCATCCCTTGTTGTGTTTTTTTTTTTGTTTAAAGGAAACTTACTATTGTACTTACTTTTGAGAACTGTTGCCATTGTATGACAAATGAATTCTGCACTGGTTACAGAACAGAGGAATACAGAATTCTGCAGCTCCAAAATAAATCCGTCCCAAACCTGTTAACCTCTAAATGTGGCCTACAGCTTCCATCATCCTTCACTGGATTGTCCACTTGGATGGTTGAAGATGTAACCTAATGCATCTGGAGGTTGCCAGGTTGAGGAAATAATAGAAGGCATGCTTATCAAATTTGCAGATGTCACCAAATTTGGAGGGATGGCTAATAGTCGTGTACATTCGGGGTAAACCTTGATTTGTTTCATGTCCTGGCTTTTGGTGGGACTCTCAATCTGTTTCTACGGAGCCTCCTGAAATCGGGAGGGCAGATATTTGTTGAAGGACTCCCTGACTGGGTTGAAGGCCCATCATGTTGGTGGCCTTGCTCTGCAATCCAAAGTTCCATTCATTTGGATGGCACAGAACGGGAAGGCCCCTTTTGGAACAAAAATAAACTCGATACGAAAGGCAGATGAGAGAAGGTACCGGCTCCAAGCCTGCTTTTCGGATCAATTGCCGTGTGTGTAGGCCCAAAAAGCCCGGGTCTGCCAGGGCCTGCACCCAAGCGCTGAATGTGCAGCACTCCTTACTCAGTACTTGAGTGCAGGCCCCGACAGGCCTGTAGCGGGGGGGGGGGGCTGGGTTAGGGGTTCAAACCCCCCCCCTGAAATTTTTCAGGTTTAAAAAAATAAACCTGGTTTACTCATGAATTTTAACTGGTTAACCAAATCCCCATGCTAATTCTATGAGGCGCAAAAAATTAAGAGTCCCTCCAGAACTGCAAGCACTATCTCAAGCAAATACCAACAATTTATTCACACGGTGATTACTTGCAGCAATAGCCAATGTAGCATAGCAACCAAGTTGGGGAGGGGGGTGTTGAATGTTCTCATTAAGGAGGCCAGACTTGGTGGAGGTGGTTGACAGGGACGGAGCTGCAGTTTAACCCACTGCGCCACCGGGGGCTCCACATGTCATCTGAATGGATGGAATGAAACGAAAACACAAATCAAATAAATGATATAGATACTGGGCCCATGACTAATGGATAATACCCCAGAGGACAAGATCAGAATTCAAAACAGGTTAGAGAGCTAACCTAAACTAACAAAATGAATTTCAACTGGGAGGAATGTATGGTACTTACACTTTACCAATCATTATGAAGTACACAGATATAAGTGATGCCTGGCTTGAAAACAATCCATGTGAAAGGGAGTCTTAATAAATGCAAACTGCACATGAATAAATGGTGTGATGCAACAGCAGAAAATTCTAGATTGCATCAATAGGAGTCTTGGGTCTAGAACGATGGATTCAAGTTGCAGAAAAGAAGATCCCACCCAGGCATGTAGGTGGGGGGGGGGGGGGCTTGAGGGGATTCAGCCCCCCCCCCCCCAAAATTCTCATGGTGGTCCGCGAGAAGGCCTTACTGGTACATTATTTAAACTGTTATGTTTATTCATATCATGATCTGATGATCACCATGCTCAATATATCCCATATGCATGGGGGTATTGGGGTAACGATACAAAAGGTTTGCTAGGGTAGACCCTCTTTCACTCAGACTCAGCCCCCCCCCCCCCCAATCAAAATCCTGGCTACAGGCCTGATCCCACCTAAACATTAGGAAAAAATGTGACAGTAAGAGCTGCTTGGAGGTGGAACATGCTGCCTGGGAATGTTGTTGAGTCTCCTTTTCAGGAGGATTTAAAGCAAAGACTGAATGGCCATCTGTTGGGGTGCTTTGATTGAATGTTTCTACAAGGCAGAGGGGGCTTGAACTGGGTGGTCCTTGTGATCCCTTCAAACACTATGATTCTATATAAAAAGACACCTGAAAGATCCAGATGAAATTGGGAGTTGTATACTATACACATATAATGGGGGGGAATTTTTGTGTGAAGAGAAGCACTGAGTGGACACATCACCACCCCATTATCCTTTGTCAGCATTGTAGGTTATGAGTTTTTGCCTTGAACATTCAGATGTCTTGTTGGATTCCTCGCTCATCTGATTTACATTACAAAAGGTGAGCCAAAGAGATTTGTGTGCTGGTTGCTGGCTTGACCTGTGGTCTTCCAAATGACATGAATGGTCAAATAGTGCCCTCTTCTGTCTGCTGGCAACAGAAGGCCAACTCTGAGCTTCAGCTTCAGTTTCCTATGTGAAAGATAACGGAAGGAAAACTTCTCCAGACAATCTTTCATAATACAATTCATAACCATCATCTCAACTGAGCCGATTCAGATATAATACTGATTTAATGCACGTGTCTCAGAAGCTTTTAACTTGACTGGCTTTCTTCCAGAGGTCCCAGGAAATATATTGTGTAAACTTAGTACAACTTAATGGGTAGCCGCGTTCTCCGTAGCGATTTGCCATGATTGCTTAAATTGAACCTGGGTGTCTGGAAGATGTTTCAAATTCTTATACTCATTTTTGTCTGTGTCTCTGTGTTTTCTGAATCATAAGACTCTTGTAGTCTGTTGGGAATGAGTCATTCTTCTCCTGCAATGTTCCTCCAGAGACTGTCCTATGCAATACATTTTTCAGTGTAATACAATGGAGGATGCATTGGCTGCATTAGGAGGCCTGAAAAGGAACAGAATTGGAAGGCATGGTCAAGTTCAGGTTTTGGGTTTGAGCTTTTGAAACAGAATTCAAACTCTACTTGAGTGAGTCTGTATAGGACCAAATGTATACATTTCACTTTATATAGGCAGGAAATCTCTGCTTCTAGGAGTTTATAATCTATGTTTTCTGGGACTTTATAATTGATATGACATAAAACAGAGATGCATTAGGCTGCATTTACACTTTTCAAATTATTCTGGTGTTAAAGTTTCTTTACTGTTTTCTGTCTATAGATTGGAAGCGAAGCAGTCTGTATAGCTCAACAAAAATGCTCCGAGAAGCCATCTGGTTAAATTTCTCATATTTTTACCTCAAGAGATAATGATTTCATAACTTTTATGCAGGAATTTCTACTAGCATATACTTCTTAAAAGATAAACAACCTCCCTTGAGGCAAACAAGTGAAGTTCTGCACAATCTTCCGGCAGGCCTACCCAGTTAATTTTGAACTATGAATTTTAAATTTAGATGTTATTAGTACTGGTATTTTCATCCTTGTTCTGTGTTTTTAATACATTTATTTAATGGCCTTGTGTTTTATCTGTGTGTTTAACTATGACTGGTTCTACACTGACCATATAATGCAATTCAATGGTTCATTATATAGTTCTAAACTGACCATATAATGGAGCTTGAACTGCATTATGTGGTTCTACATTGACCATATAATACAACTCAATGCAGTTCAAGCTGCATTATATGGTCGGTGTAGAATAGTGTTTCTCAACATGGGGGTCGGGACCCCTATGGGGGTCACAAGGGGATGTCAGGGGGGTCGCCAAAGAGCATCAGAAAACATAATATTTTTGTTGGTCATGGGGGTTCTGTGTGGGAAGTTTGGTCCAATTCTATCGTTGGTGCGGTTCAGAATGTTATTTCATTGTGGGTGAACTATAAATCCAAGAAACTACATCTCCGAAATATGAAGGTCTATTTTTCCCAAACTTCTCCAGTGTTCACATTTGGACATACTGAGTATTTGTGTCAAGTTTGGTCCAGATCCATCACTGTTTGAGTCCACAGTGCTCTCTGGATGTAGGTGAACGGCAACTCCAAAAACTCAAAGTCAATGCCCACCAGACCCTCCCAGTTCTGTGTGCCAAGTTTGGTTCAATTCCATCATTGGTGGTGTTCAGAATGCTCTTTGGTTGTAGGTGAACTTTAAATCCCAGCAACTACAACTCCCAAATGACAAAATCAATCCCTCCTCAACCCCACCAGTATTCAGATTTGGGTGTATCAGGTATTTGTGCCAAATTTGGCCCAGTGAATGAAAATACACCCTGCATATCAGATATTTACATTACAATTCATAACAGTTCCAAAATTAGTTATGAAGTAGCAACGAAAATAATGTTATGGTTGGGGGTCACCACAACATGCAGAACTGCACTAAGGGGTCACGGCATTAGGAAGGTTGAAAACCACTGGGGTAGAACCATATAATGCAATTCAATGGTCAGTTCAATGACCATATAATGCAGCTTGAACTGCAATATGTGGTTCTACATTGACCATATAATACAACTCAATGCAGTTCAAGCTGCATTATATGGTCAGTGTAGAAGCATATAATGCAGTTCAATGGTCAATTCAATGACCAAATAATACAGCTTGAACTGCATTATGCGGTTCTACATTGACCATATAATACAACTCAATGCAGTTCAAGCTGCATTATATGGTCAGTGTAGAACCATATAATGCAGTTCAGTGGTCAGTTCAATGACCATATAATGCAGCTTGAACTGCATTATGCGGTTCTACATTGACCATATAATACAACTCAATGCAGTTCAAGCTGCATTATATGGTCAGTGTAGAACCATATAATGCAGTTCAGTGGTCAGTGGTAGAACCATATAATGCAGTTCAATGATCATATAATGCAACTTGAACTGCATTCTGTGGTTCTACATTGATCATATAACACAACTCAATGCAATTCAAGCTGCATTATATGGTCAGTAGAGAACCACATGATGCCATATGAATTGCACAACATTATTTGGTTCTACACCAATCATGTAATGCAACTCAAATGCAATTCAAACTGCATTATAGGGTCAGCAAAGAATCAGCCTAAGTTGTACCCACCTAGGGCCATGAGGAGAGGCAGGTAACAAATAACAATATCGTCATCATGATCCACTTTAATAGGTTTAATATCAAGGAAGCAACATGGAGCATGTTTTTGGGCCCTCTTGCACTACAGCCCTGAAACACCTTTTCACCACAAAACACTTCATCCAGGTAATCTAGTAAGTAAAAGTATATTAAGAGAAGAGTATGTAAAAATAAGGAATTTTAAAAAGGAGAATCAAAGTTCAAAAAGTTGTTTCCAAGATTGCCAAAATTCCAAAATCCTTTCAAATACAGTCTCAAGAGTCAATCCATACATATCCATAAACATGAGAGCATGAATCCAAGGTAGGCAACCTATGCCACACATGAAACTAGAAACAGGAGCAGACTTAGAAACTTAAATACATGAATTTGAAGACGTAGGACCAGAAATCAAGAGCTGTTTTTTAAATTGTTGTTTTATTGTTTTCTCCCATTCCTGCTCTCCCCTCCTTGTACATGCAATTTATACAGCAAACTATAGAAGTTATATTTGAAATACCAATCTCAGTCTTAATTATTCCACTCCACATTCTCTAAATAATTAGCACAATCTCTAAATAATTCCTGACTGGTTCCCACATCCTCTTAGTTATTGTAACCTGTCCAATTTTTTTCTATATTGCAATTTGTTATTTCCACATTTAACATATTAACTATATACTTATACCAATTAGTCAGTTTCCATTGTGTTTTATCTTTCCAACCCCTCACTAGAACAATTTGTGCACACGCTATTAATTTGTCAACCAATTTTTCTTTTTGTATATTCTTCACTCCTGTTATCCTTGCATGCAGTACATTTCTATTAACTATTGCTATTTGTAAATTTAACATTCTATTGATTTTACTTTTTAAAAAACTGAGGAATCAAGAGTTGTTCACCTGAATACAACATTGCTCTCACAAAGGATTGTACCTGCAGAAAACCTCAAACCCTCCCATGACATCATTCCTCACACACCTGCTTTCCCTCTCCTTATCTAAGCTGCACTAAAACAGTAGATGTGGCTCTTAATAAGATATGCCATATTATCACGGGGTGTCTGCACGGAGAAATTACACTGTCTAGCCGGTATTGCACCACCTGACATCCGCCGGGAAGTAGCAGCCAATAGTGAAAGGACCAAAGCAGTGACATCTCCAGCTCATCCCCTGTTTGGATATCAGCCAGCACGTCAACGACTTAAATCAAGTAATAGTTTTCTAAGATCTACAGAGACACTCGCTGGAACACCTCAGCAAGCGAGAGTCCAAAATTGGCAGGCTCAAACCCAGAACCTTAATCAATGGCTGATACCAAATGAGAGACTCCCCCCCCCCCCCCCCGGCCACACAGAAAACTGGGCAACTTGCAAGGCGCTGAACAGACTGCACTCTGGTACCATGAGATGCAGAGCCAACCTCAAGAAATGGGGCCACAAAGTGGAATCCACGACATGCGAGTGTGGAGAAGAGTGAACTACAGACCACCTGCTGCGATGCAACCTGAGCCCTGCTACATGTACAATGGAGGACCTTCTTATAGTAACATCAGAGGCTCTCCAAGTGGCCAGCTACTGGTCAAAGGACATTTAATCAACTACCAAGCTTGCAAACTTTGTGGTTTGTTTGTTTGTTTGCTTGTTAAAAATGCAATACAACTGTTTGGCTTGCTCCTGACATGATAAATAAATAAAAAATAAGCCACTGGGAAAAGTGAGTCTGTCTCTGTTGTATGCTCTACCTTCAAAGTTCCAAGCACCTTGATCTGGTCAAACATTCATGTTCCCTATTTCTCTCAGCCTGCACTTCTGGCAGATTCTCATAAGAACTGATATCGAGTTCTCCAGTCTCATGGGAACTGCCAGGAGATTCCAAAACAATTCTCTCCAGGCTACTTCTATACTCCTCTGGGCCCTCCAAATCTATCTCAGCATCACTTTCCTCACCTTCTGAGCACTCAGAATCTGACCAGGCTACAATAGGCACCATGACTTGAGGCAAAGGTTTGGGATGCATCTTTTCATTACTGGAATACCCCCGTTGCACTCCATGTTCATATTCTGCAGGAAAGACATCTGTTCTCTTCCCTGTAAAAATCCCACATTAAGCATTAAGCCATGGTAGTTCAAGTGGTGTCAAACTGCATCCATTCTAAAGTATGGATGTGTTTAGTTTGTGCCCAGCTGTGAACTTATGTCAACTCAGTACTATCACCCCTTCACAAAACTTACAGGCAAGATATGCCGTTAAACAGATTTTAATGCCCATGTTTTGGTTTCTCAAAGCTGCCATGAATGTTTTTGACAGGTGTCCATTCAAGATAATCTCAGAACAACCTACTGGAAGGGAAGAAGTTGTCAATGCTGCAACACTTGCCCTTAGTGAAGGAAAAGCTCTTTCAGAAGTCTCTTGGACATGCCCGCTCCTATCTCCCATCACCCAGCACCTTCTCCACACTATGCCAGGCTCAGATAAGTGATGTTCGTCTTTCCTAGAGGTTGGTTGCATTTGTGACATACTGTTCTTCGCATTCCCATTGAAGGATTTGATATGACACATGCTGGGTGACAAGCTGGAGGACATTGGGAGGGGGATGAAATAGCTGGGCAACAGCTTCTCAAGTAGACAATTGGTGCTAATCCTTTGAGCGCTAGTCATGCGAATGCCTGCATGAACTTGAAGGACAGTTTTCCCATCCCAGAAGCTGCGTACCCTTTTTTTAATTGGGCAGTTCCAATCTTGGTCATTTGGCTACAATCAGCTGAGATAATGCTACTCAGAACTTGATAAAAACATGCCGACCTGCCCAAACTCCACTTTTTCTGAAATCCATTGAAAATCTTGCATATAGTGGATCACATTGATAGCACAGACTTGAAATGGTCTAATAAGTCTTTCCTTTCCCTGGTGCCCTAAGGTGCATCAGATGTGGAAATCATATGTATTGTCGAAGGCTTTCATGGCTGGAATCACTGGGTTGTTGTAGGTTTTTCTGGGCTATATGGCCATGTTCTAGAGGCATTTTTTCCTGACGTTTCGCCTGCATCTATGGTAAGCATCCTCAGAGGTAGTGAGGTTTGTTGGAAGTAGGAAAATGGGTTTATATATCTGTGGAATGACCAGGGTGGGACAAAGGACTCTTGTCTGCTGCAGCTAGGTGTGGATGTTTCAACTGACCACCTTGATTACCATTTAATGGCTTGGAAGTGCCTGGGGGAAATCTTTTGTTGAGAGTGATTTGATGTGCCTGATTGTTTACTCTCTGTTGTTTTGCTGTTGTAATTTTTGAGTTTTGTGGAAATCATAATTTTATGGCTTTATCTCAATGTTTCCTTCAAGTTGTGGTAATAGGTTCAGTACGGTCTGTTGATCCTGTAGATTGACTTCCTAAACCAACATTAAGTGAGGCCTCACCCCTATAAAGATCTCCTTTCATCAAAAATTAATTAGAATCAGAGAATCCTTGAGTTGGAAGATACTCCAAAGGCCATCCATTCTGCTATAAAGGAATACACAATCCAAGCATTTCTGACAGATTGCCATCCAGCATCTGCTTTAAAACCTCCAGAGAACCTACCAGATTCCCAGGAAGCATATTTCACTGCCAAACGGCTCTTACCATCATGAAGTTCTTCCTAATGTATAGATGAAATCTCTTTTCCTGCAGCAGAAAACAAGCTCCTCAATGGGACATATTCTCACATATTTAACCATGGCTCTCAGCCTTTTCTCCAAGCTAAACATACCCAGTTCTCTAAAACACTCTTCATAGAGCTTGGTTTCCAAATATTAAAACATTTTGATAATTCTTCTCTGGACACCTGAGGTCTGACCAGAATAGTGACACTATGGCTTCCCTTGATCTAGACACTATACTCCTATTGGTGCAATCTAGAAAGAGTTACTGTTATCACTCAAAGTCCACCCTAAGGTGCATCTACACTTAGAGAATTAATGCAGTTTGACACCATTTTAATGACATGCCTCAATGCAATCGAATCCTGACATTTGTAGTTAGCTGAGGCATAAGCACTCTGTGAACAAAGAAGGTTAGAAACCACAATTTCCAGGATTCCATAGTATTGGGCCATGGCAGTTAATGTGGTGTCATCTACACTGCTGTATAATACAGCTAGTAACTATTATATGGGCAGAGTAGATTCATGTAATGCGGTTCAATGCACCCCACCAAGGAGCCCTCAGTGGTGCAATGGGTCAAACCTTTGTGCTGGCAGGACTGACGACTGACAGGTCAGAGGTTTGAATCCGGGGAGAGCGTGGATGAACTCCCTCTGTTAGCTTTGGTTCCACATGTGGGGACATGAGAGAAGCCTCCCACAAGGATGGTAAAACATCAGGGCATTCCCTGAACATCCTTGCAGACAGCCAATTCTCTCACACCAGAAGTGACTTGCAGTTTCTCAAGTCGCACCTGACACAAAAGAAATGCACCCCAAATTACTGTTAGAGTTAAAATAATATTGAAATCAAGACTTTGTTTCTCAAAGGTAACTCTAATAGATTCTGCTTTGAAAGCCACCCGAAACCTATAAGCCACAGGGTTGTCGTCTTCCTCATCATTGCCTCGAGGCCCATAATATTTTCCCTTTGCTATTTAGCGAGATTTCCTTCTACCTGTAAAATTAGCTAATATGACAGTTACATTGCAAATGAAGTGCAATTACCTAAGGGATACTAATTATAGTCATATTGTGAGTTAATTATACCTTGGTCTTGAGAAAAAGAGATTTGTTACAAATTATTTTTGTTAATTAAGGATTAGAAATGAATTGGTCTCTAGCGCTGGGTTTGCTCATAGTTCGTTTAGGATGCTTCCCAAATAGAAGACAGAGAAAAGATCCTTGACTCTTGAGGCCAACAGGAATGAGTTTACATAACATCACTAAAAGGCCGCCATTTTGTTATTTTGTCGCTTATCAATAGGAATGAATTTACATAAGCATTATATGGCTGCTGTTTTGTTGTTTTGTCGCTTATCATTCTGAGTCCGTGACAAGGCACATGATCAATGAGATCAAGATATATATATATATATATACCCCTGTTTATGTATTATTCCCAATGTAAAAAAGAAGAGAGTGCATTTCTCTTTGGGCCTTCCAAAGAGGTGTCGCCAATATCAGGAAGATAAAGTTCTCCCCAAAAAAGGAGATCGAGAATTTGACAATCTGTTCTCCGCCCTCAGTTTCACTTGGACAAGGGCTGAGTTTTCAAACGTTGCGGCTGACGGGTGATGCTTACCCATGACACACGCCGCTAGGAATCGGTCACTTTGATGCTTTATCTTATCTCCAGAGATATGGCTTAGTGGCCCGTTTGGTGGCTGTTGTAATACTACTTGAACAGCCTCTTCGTGAAGTGTGAGAGAAGTGCTTTCTTGCCTTTTGAGAGGATGGAAAAGTTGACACCAGGGCTGCCTCTCGAAATGGCGGTTGACAAGATGGCCGCAACTTTTTCTTCATGAACTTGGGTTTAACTTTTTTTGCAACCGTTGGAGCTGCTTGGTGGAGAAGGTTAAACTTACCATTCCCATAACTCCATAGCCGTAAACGTTGGTATCAAGATGCATTACTTCTGCAGTGTAGATGCACCCTGAGTCTGCTTTAAAGAGGAACCAGAGAAAACTTGGAATAATAATTACTTTTTGACTCTCAGAATCCCTTACCCAAATGGCCAGTGGCATCAGGTTATCTGGGCAATTCCAGGACTAATGAACATGAGTCAACAATGTGATGAAGAAGCTTTGAAAACCAATGTCTAGGTGGCACTGATAGCAGTATAGTGTCTATATCAAAGTCATAGTCCCACTCTACTCTGCTTTGGACAGACCTAACTTGGAACCGTGTCCAGTTCTGGATAAAAGAATTCAAGAAGGATATGGACAAGCTGGGGAGTGTCTAGAGAAGGACTAACAAAATGACCAAAAATCTAGAAAACCATGAATCCCTTTGAGGAGTGGCTGAGGGAGCTGAGTGGAGACACTGTCGTTGTTGTTTATTTGTTCAGTTGCTTCTGACTCTTTGTAACCTCATGGACCAGCCCACACCAAAGCTCCCTGTTGGCCGTGGCCACCACCAACTCCTTCAAGGTCAAACCAGTCGCTTCAAGGATACCATCCATCCATCTTGCCCTTGGTCGGCCCATCTTCCCTTTTCCTTCCATTTTCCCAAGCATCATTGTCTTCTCTAAGCTTTCCTGTCTTCTCATGATGTGGCCAAAAGACTTCATCTTGGCCTCTAATCTCCTTCCCTCCAATGAGCAGTCGGGCTTTATTTCCTGAAGTATGCACTGGTTGGATCTTCTTGCGGTTCAAGGCACTCTCTGAATTTTCCTCCAACACTACAGTTCAAAAGCGTCTCTCTTCCTTCACTCAGCCTTCCTTAAGGTCTAGCTCTCACATCCATAGGTTACTACAGGGAATACCATTGCTTTAACTATGCGGCTCTTGGTTGCCAGTGTGATGTCTATACTCCTAACTATTTTATCAAGATTGGTCATTGGTCTCCTCCCAAGGAGTAAACATTCCTGGAGGCATTAGCCATGTTTAAATATTTGAAAAGATGCCACATTGAGGAGGAGGCAGGCTTGTTTTCTTCTGCTTTGGAGACTAGGACATGGTGCAATGAATTTAATATGGAGGAAAAGCAATTCCACCTAAACATTCAGAGAAACGTCTTAGTGGGCAGAATGGTGTGGCAGTGGAATAGACTGCTACCTTGGAGTCCAGTGAAGTCTATTTCCCTGGCGGTTTTTATGCAGAGGCTGAATGGCCATCTGTCAATAGTACTTTAATTGTGGCCTCATCTACATTGACCATACAATCCAGTTTAAAGCAGATAATCTGTATTCAGAAACTGGATTATATGGCAGTGTCAATGGGGCCTGTATAGTAGACTAAGGTCAGACTGAATGGCCCTTGTGGTCTCTTCCAGTCTTACAATTCTATGATGAAAAGAGCAATATTTTAAAGCTCCAGAGCCAGGCCCAGACATGTAACATTTGGCTCTTCCAGACTGGTGTAAAAAGTAAGACTATCTTCTTGTTTTGCCATTTCCATGTCTACTCATTCTGTTGTTTTGGGGGGCTGTTTGCAAAATAGTGATAATATTAAGTGGAGGGAGGCAGTACCATATGAATGGTTAACACAGCATTTGAATGAAACATTTTTCCTCTCATATCTTTAATAAATAAAGTGCTGTTTCACTGATCTTCAATGCACTTCAATACTGTCACTCTAAGGATTTTCAAAACAAAATCAAGGTAATCAAAGGCAAAGGAGAAAGGAAAGGAGACTTTTGTATTCCAATTTGTCTTGAAATTTGAGGATGGAAATAAAATATTGCTAGTACTTGAAATTTTCAGAAATTAGTTTGTGACAACAAAAATGTTGTCTGAATGTAAAAAAAGAAATGGCAGCAATTTCATAACATATTTGTCCCATCCGAAAGACAAGGAGATTCACATCCCACTTTGTTTAATTTGGATACATCCAAACATCACCATAAAATGGGACCAAAAGAAGCAAAATGGTTATCTTTCTCAAAAGATGAGAGAAGAAAATTTATCTCCAGAAACCAGAAAAGTCACCTGGCGATCAATATGACCCTAGCAAAGTCAGATAATGATCGGAGAGAAATGAATCTGTAGTAGCCATTGGCACTTTCTAAGCAATATATTTCCCTATACCCCCAATGATTTGGAGGGAAACTATATCACTTTAATTGCTTTGGCTGCTAAGTAATAGCAGTCTCATTTCAGGCCTCTTTATGGCAAAGAGAAAGGGAAATGCCGTGCCCATTGGAAAATTTATCATGATGCAATGCTTCTGCCAGGAATCACATTAGCCATTATAGCTACAGATTGCTGGAGAAATATGCAGTGAGCACCAAGAACCTCACTTTGAGATAATTACTGGGACTGTACCAAGCCTATGTCACCAAACCTTTATGTATTTCCCACTGCCCATTCTTTCTACCGTGTCCAAATATCTTAAGCTACTTCCGATTGTTATTCATACGATTGAGAATTACGTCATATCTATTAAGGGTTATGGTGATGCTCTGGATCTCAGTTCTGGGAATAAAATGGGGTATAAATTATTTGATACACAACAAGATTGGTACACAACAAACAAGATCATTTTTGTACTCGATCACATGTCGGACACTTCTCAAGTGTCTAGGACTGTGTGATGTATTGGCAAATAATGTGTGCAGATCCGAGTAGGGTGGCCTTTTACAACTGACAGATGATTTTGTCAGTGCTGATTGTTTTTAAGTGCAGGCCAAGGTCTTTAGGCACTGCACCCAGTATGCCGATCACCACTAGGACCATCTTTACTGGCTTGTGCCAGAGTCTTTGCAGTTTGATCTTCAAATCCTCATATCGTGCCAGCTTTTCCAGTTGCTTCTTGTCAATTCTGCTGTCAATTGGGATTGCAACATCGACAATCCATACTTGTTTATTTCCACGATCGTGAGGTCAGGAGTATTGTGCTCCAAAACTCTGTCAGTCTGAATTCAGAAGTCCCAGAGTAGTTTGGTGTGTTCATTTTCTGTAACTTTTCGAGCTTGTGATCCCACCAGTTATTTGCCGCAGGAGGATGGCATTTGTGGCCAAAGTTCCAGTGGATCATCTGAGTAACAGTATTATGCCTCTACTTATAGTCTGTCTGCACGATCTTCTTGTAGCAGCTGAGAATATGATCCCTCATTTCGTCTGTTTCCTTGCAGAGTCTACACTTGGAATCTGTCATCAACTTTTCAATTCTGGCTTTGATGGCATTGGTTCTAATTGCATCTTCTTATGCTGTAAGAATTATGCTGAAGTTCCATTTGTGAGCCACATTGATGTTTTTTGTTTGTCAATTTTGCTCTTAATTTTCCCCAGGAACTGTCCATGAAGAGCCTTCTTTTTCCAGTTTTCTCTTCTTCTTTGCATTGTATTTTTACAGTATTCCCTCTTTGTCTTTTGCACTTTCAGTAGTTTTCTACTATTGACTTCCATCATTGTTGGTTCTTGACTGCCTTTCACATAATCTGCCCATGCATGTTTCTCTTTTACTACCATTTGTTTCACTTGGGTATTTCTTCTTCTTCTTCTTCTTCTTCTTCTTCTTATTATTATTATTATTATTATTATTATTATAGTAATGCTAAGGACAGGCTCTTGAGCAATGCATTTATACTACACAATTATAGCATTTAAATATCACTTTATTGGCTTGATCCTACCAAATTCTGGGAACTCTGCTAGAGAGCACCATACTTCAATTCTCACACTCTCATGGGATGATTGTAGTAATTAAAGTGGTATCAAACTACTAAAACTATATAGTATAAGCATGCTTCACTTGTATCTCTCAATATGTCTTTAGAGGAATCTTATACTTGCCTTCTTTTTGGTATGAGTTGCCCAACGGCATCCAATTGATGGATGGATGGATGGATGGCATTTGCCAGTACAGACTTCCATCCAAGATGGTCATAATTCTGGGACTTGTAATCCAAAACACCAAAATTGTAGGGTTTTGTGACTCCTGTTTGATAGATGAATGGGCTTTTTATTCCTCTACTGCCATTTACTTGCAAGAAGATCTTTCTCACCAAAAGTGAACCCACTAGGCTTTGGTTTCAGGACCACCCATAAATATCAACATTTGTTGATGCTCAAGAACCATTACATACTAGGGTTATTCGGAAAGTAAGGTTACAAGGCACGTATCTCTCATGGAGAATTTGGAAGTAAACAAGCAGTGCTAGTTGTCAGTTGGCATTGTGGCATTGTGGTGAAATTTAGAGATGAACATCTTCATTCCGTTTCCCTCTAAATGTGAAGCTCGCACCTAAATGCTAAGAGCATGAACACTACTGCGATTCATTGCAAAATTGTTTCAGTTTATGGAAAGGACATAATGACAAAACAGTAAGTGACAAAATGAGTATGGAATATCTTGTGAAACCATGAAGATGGATGTGGGATGCTCACGGCGGGAGTCTGTCTCCTTCATGATAATGTGCGTCCACACACCGCTCATGCAACACAAGAGTTGTTGACTTCATTTGGTTGGGATCTTTTAAGTCACCCCTCTCACAGCCCCGATCTCGCATCCAGTGATTATCGACTGTTCACTAAATTGAAGGAATACCTGGGTGGAAAACACTTTTCCGATGACGACAAGGTGAAAATCGAAATGACAAACTGGCTGGAAAAGGGGGAGGGAAACTTCTATGACACAGGCATCAAAAACTCATCCCACAGATGACAACATGTATTGAACTGAATGGTGATTATGTGGAAAAATAATGTAATACCTATGCTACAATCCATGTAAGTTTTATTAAAATATATTCATTCTTTGTATTTTTAAAAAATATATCTTGTAACCTTACTTTCCAGATAACCCTCATATTATGATATAGTAAAATGGAATTCATTATATAAAATGGCAAAATCAAGGCTTTTTGGGGGAATATTTTTTAATAGTTTCAAGCCATGGGTCGTTGAATCTGTCAAGGCAGTATCTGTGCACATGGGGGGGCCAACTATATTTCTAGCCAAGCAGCACTTAAATACAAGGCTAGTTATTTCACGGACTAGCAATGGCTAGGGAACTTCGGTTCTTCATAGTATGACCATAGAAGTTGAAAAATATGCTGCCATGTTTGGCTGACAATCAATATAATCAAAAGGTTCTTGTGGTTTTTTTCGGGCTATATGGCCATGTTCTAGAGGCATTTTCTCCTGACGTTTCACCTGCATCTATGGCAAGCATCCTCTGAGGATGCTTGCCATAGATGCAGGTGAAACATCAGGAGAAAATGCCTCTAGAACATGGCCATATAGCCCGAAAAAACCCACAAGAACCTATTGATTCCAGCCATGAAAGCCTTCGACAATACAATATAATCAAACTTGGCCAGTGCCACTGTCCTTCTGTATGAGAGGAAAACATGTCAGTAAAGCTCTCTCTGTTGATTCCTACACTCTAAGGGAATTGAATGTAACTTCTGAGGAAGAAAGATCAAGAAGGCAATGTTATCGATTAGTTGAAACCTGACATCCATGGTAAGGAAGAGTTCAAACAAGGAATGCTGTTTATCAATGGGGTTTAATTGGCCATTGGGAACAAATGGTAATTGTTCAATATTCTCCTTGGATCTAAAAACCCAAGCAGTCGGACATTCTTTTATGCACTAGGTCTACAACTGAAACTGGTAATTCACGTATTTTGTACTTTTATAAAAGACATTTTAAATGAAATTTCTCCAACATGTGTTTTAGGTACGGATTATGTTTCTGCATTTTTATGCAAAATCTTTTGTATTCATATACAATTTTTCTAACTGAATAGGAGAATTGGCAGTTGTCCCTTTTTGTTTGCAATGCAGAGAGCATGTCTATTGCATTGTTTCCACATAGGCAATTGTGGAAGCCTTGTCAAAAATCTGCTATTGTGGCTCTAGATTGACTGGGCCATGTGTTGTTGCTGTTCCTGTTGTTATTTAAAGTGCATTAATTGCTTTCCACCACCCACACTGTAAGCAAAACACAACTTGCCTGCTGAATTCTTTACAAATGTGTATCTCAATTAGAATGTATTGCATGGGGGGAAGGAGAGAAAAAGCTGCTGCCTTCCAAATGTTTCAGACTACAGCCAGAATCCTGTTTCACAATGCAAATTATTTCAGGAGTTGCACTTTGCCAGTGGTTTTGTGTATTCCTATAGCAAAATTAATGGATCCTAAAGCAAATCAGACCTAAACTCTCCCCTAGAAACCAAGACGACTAAACTGAGGTTGTTGTACTTTGTATAATAATACTTAGGAATAATACAATAATACAATAATACTTAGGAATTAGGAAAAGAGGAAGACTGCGTTTAAGGGTGATATACTAAATAAAGGAAGCAAATATAGTCCCTATCTTCAAGAAGGGAAACAAAGGATGACCCAAATAATTACCAAGGTGCCAAAAAGCTGGATGTCACCACAACATACCTCCTTTCTGTCTGTTTCTGTCTTGTCTGTCCAAACAACATTGAATGTTTGCCATGTATGAGTATTGTGATCCATCCTGAGTCCCTTTGGGAACTTCCTAACTGTGAGAGACGTTCAGCAGTGGAACTCTCTGCCTTGGAGTGTGGTGGAGGCGCCTTCTTTGGAGGCTTTGAAACAGGCTGGATGACCATCTGTTGGGAGAGCTTTCAATGCTATTTTCCTGCTTCTTGGCAGAATGGGGTTGGACTGGATGGCCCATGAGGTCTCTTCCAACTCTTTGATTCTATGATTCTATGGCCTTCAGTCCAGAAGACCTGAACCAGGTTGTAGGTCTTCAGCCTTCTCTGTCAAAGACAGCTGGTTCCTCAACAAACTTCTGACTTGAAAATAGTCCCTGTGAAAAGAATATAGGAGTCTGACTGAAGCACAAGCTGATCATGAGTCATCAGTATGACGTGACAGCTTAGAAAGCCAATGTAATTCTAGGCTGTGTCAATAGGTGTATAATGTCTGGACTGAGGGAATTTGACCTCACTTGGAATAGTATGTCCAGTTCTGGGAACCACAATTCAAGGAGGATATAGAGAAGGGCAACCAAAATGGTCAAAGGTTTAGAAGTCAAAAGCTATGATGAACAGCTTAGGGAGCCAGGTGTGTTTACCTTGGAGAAAAGAAGACAGAGAAGGGACATCTGTGCTTAAATATTTGAAAGGATGTCATATTAAGGAGGGAGCCAGTTTGTTTTCTGCTGTTCTAGACTAGGATACAGTGGAGCAATGGATTCAAATAGCAGGAAAAGAGATTCCACCTAAACATTAGGCAGAACTTCCTGATGGTAAGAGCTGTTCAAGAGTGGGATATGCTGCCTGGAAGTGTGGTGGAGTCTCCTTCTCTGTAGATTTGTAAGTAGATGATAGCTGACCTCTGTTGGAGGAACTGTGATAGAGTGTTCCTCCATGGCAGGGAATTGGACTGGATGGCTCTTGTGGTCTCTTCCAACTCTATGATTGTATGATTGTGTATTCCTGCGCGGCCTTTGTAATCTCATTCCAACTCTATAATTCTTTGAACTCTGCAGTGGAGAGGAGAAGAATCTTGCCCTTCCCAGTAGGCTCAGGCAAAAAGAAACTGCTGCAGCTGATCTTTGCTTGTGTGTTCTCACTTATTGTCTTGATGTAGCTTGATAGCACTCCACATTTGTGCAATCCTTTGCAGTATTTCTTCACATCCTCTAGGCTGCAATGGTAGCACCCTAGCAAATCTTTTGTATCATTATCCCATTTATTAAGGATATATTGAGCATGGTGATCAGATCATGATATGAATAAACGTAACAGTTTAAATAATGTACCAGTAAGGCCTTCTCACAGACTACCCTGAGAATTTGGGGGGGGGGGGGGGCTGAAGCCCCTCAAGCCCCCCCCCCCTCCCCCGGCTACATGCCTGCATTTGAGTTTTCAGATGTGCTATGCTCCCCTCTTTGCCTTGTTTCCATTGCTAGGAAAAGGAGGACTCTGGCTGATCTCAAGAGCTCGAGTTGATATCTCCATCCCTGACACTTCCTTGCCATGGTGATTGTGAGACCATTGTTGTTCTACAACTGCTAATTTTGCTCTTTCCACGTGGAAACAGTACTGTAATGTAGCAGTTGGAGGAGCAGAATGGAAAAGTCCCAAAATACTCCTCACTGAACAAACCTGCATTGTTTCTTATCTGAGTCCTTGGAGCAAGTGGATGTTCTCAAGGTATTTTTAGACAACAAACACAGGAAAAGCATCTGTCAGGAGTGCTTTGACTATATTTTCTTCCATGGCAGAATGGGATTGGGCTGGATGGCCCTTGGGATCCCTTCCAACCCTAGCGCTGTATGATTCTATACCAGTGTTTCTCAACCTGGGGGGTAGGGACCCCTGGGGAGGTCATGAGGGGGGTTTCAGAAGGGTCACAAAAATCATCAGAAAACACATATTTCTGACGATCTTTTGGAAAAGAAGGCAAAAAAATATCTCTGCCTTGCCTGTCCTTCTCTTTCTTTTTGGAAACAGACAGCAAATCCTTCCACCCAAAGCCCTGCTCCTGCTCTCTGAATGTAGGTGAATGTAGGCCATGGGAGTTCTATGTGTCAAGATTGGTTCAATTCTATTGTTGGTGGAGTTCAGAATGCTCTTTGATTGTAGGTGAATTATAAATCCCAGCAACTACCACTCCCAGATGTCAAGGTCTATTTTCCCCAAACTCCACCAGAGTCCACATTTGGGCATATTGAGTATTCGTGCCAAGTTTGGTCCAGATCCATCATTGTTTGAATCCACAGTGCTCTCTGGAGGTAGGTGGACTACAACTCCAAAACTCAAGGCCAATGCCCACTAGACGTTTCTAATAATTTCTGTTGGTCATGGGAGTTCTGTGTGCCAAATTTGGTTCAATTCCATCATTGGTGGAGTTCAGAATGCTCTTTGATTGTAGATGAACTATAGATCCCAGCAACTACAACTCCCAAATTACAAAATCAACCCCCTAGTATTCAAATTTGGCTGCATTGGGTATTTGTGTCAAACTTGGTCCAGTGAATGAAAATAGAATGATAGAACCATAGAATCATTCAGCTGGAAGAGACCTTGTGGGCCATCCAAGCCAACCCCTGCCAAGAAGCAGGAAAATCACATTCAAATACATCCTGCATATCAGATATTTGCATTATGATTCATAACAGTAGCAAAATTACAGTTCTGAAGTAGCAACAAAATCATTTTATGGTTGGGGGTCACCACAACATGAGGAACTGTATTAAGGTGTTGCAGCATTAGGAAGGTTGAGAGCCACTGTTCTGTACAAATCCTGGGATCCCATAGTATCCAGCTACAATAGATTTATTTATCGTGTCATCAGCAACCATACCATTGTATTACATTTCTAACAGAACAAAACAAACAAACAGATTTTAAAAAGCACAAATTTTCCAAGCTTGGTAGTTGGACCAGTATCTGGAGTGCCTCTGGTGTTGCCACAACAAGATCCTCCATTGTGCATGTAGCAGGGCTCAGGTTGCATTGAAGCAGGTGGTCTGTGGTTTGCTCTTCTCCACACTCGCATGTCGCGGACTCCACTTTGTGGCCCCATTTCTTAAGATTGGCTCTGCATCTCGTGGTGCCAGAGCGCAGTCTGTTCAGCGCCTTCCAAGTCGCCCAGTCTTCTGTGTGCCCAGGGAGGAGTCTCTCATCTGGTATCACCCATGGATTGAGGTGCTGGGTGCCACCTTTGGACTCTCACTTGCTGAGGTATTCAATAGATAAAGTGGTGTCAAACTCTATCAATTCAGCAGTGTAGATGCACCCAAAGGTTGTTAGCAATATCTAGAGAGCATCTACCTGGTGGAGCCTGACATTGTTCTCAGGAATATAGTCTGTTTTCCTCTCTCAGCCCTACTCGAAGACACCAAAGATCAAAGCTTACAATTATGAATACTAAGCAGAGGCGTTGCCGGTGAGTGGTGGTCCTTGCTGCCAATGGAAGCCCTTCCTCCCCAGGCTCTGTGTTCAAATGTCATCGATTGCCTCCAAAACTATTCATCCAGAGAGATACACTATCCAGGACACATGCCCCACTTCCATCCTAAAAAGAAACCCCGGCAAATATTTAATGCTTAGTCCTTTGGCAAAAACCCTCCGAGAGAGCAGAGTGACAATTAAAACTGAATGCTTGATGGCTTTCATCATGCTTTCATTTTTCCAGATAGCATTAAAATATGTCAGCATTAATTGTAGCAAGCTATATTTCTCCCTTGATAGTGCCTTTTACTTAGCATTTGATGAAAGGATTTTTTTTTTAACATCACATTTTTTTTCTTATGGAATGGGCTCTTTTTTCTTCTTCTTCTTTTCTTTCCTGTCCTCTCGGCTGCAAAGTTGCTCTACATTTCCTTGTGGGTATGCTTGCTTAATTTGCTCCGCACAATAACCTCGCTACACTCCCACTCTTCTTTAAACAGTTGATTCACTTCAGTCAGCCATGCACACAGATCTCCACAGTCAAGTTAGGATCTACCTTAAACCTTGAATGCTTGAATGCCCGAAACTCTGAGATGATCTGATAGTCAACATTTACAGATTATTGTACAGAGTGAAAGGTAAAGATGGGCAGGGTTTGGAAAAGTGAACTTGGGGGTTAAGAAATCCCATGCTGCCTGTCTTGCTTTAGGAATAGCAGTCCCAAAAGGAAACGTTTCCAAGCTCTGTGAACAGATTATTCTATTTAGATGAAGGGTTAGAAGGCATGATCATCAACGTTGCAGATGGGACCAAATTGGGAGGGATAGCTAATACCCCAGAAGACAGGAGCAGAATTCAAAATGATCTTCACAGATTACAGAGATGATTGGCCAAAACTAACAAAATAAACTGGGTTGTTGTAGGTTTTTCTGGGTTATATGACCATGTTCTAGAGGCATTTTCTCCTGACGTTTCACCTGCATCTATGCCAAGCATCCTCAGAGGTAGTGAGGTCTGTTGGAAGTAGGAAAAATAGGTTTATATATCTGTGGAATGACCAGGGTGGGACAAAGGACTCTTGTCTGCTGGAGCTAGGTGTGAATGTTTCAACTGACCACCTTAATAATTAGCATTTGATGGCTTGGCAGTGCCTGGGGGAATCTTTTGTTGAGAGGTGATTAGATGTGTCCGATTGTTTACTCTCTGATGTTTTGCTGTTGTAATTTTAGAGTTTTTTAATATTGGTAGCCAGATTTTGAATGAATGACAAAACCTAGTAGAAACTCAGTTGATAAAATTAGTTATTTGTTGTCTTTCAGTACTGCCACAGTGGCTAGCTAAAAGGTGAACTAATGGCCAGTGCTGGTCCATTAGTTATCACGTGTGTTGTCAAAGGCTTTGGTGGCTGGAATCACTAGGTTGCTGTGAAATTTCCCAGCTGTATGGCCATGTTCCAGAAGCATTCTCTCCTGAAGTTTCACCCATATATATGGCATGCATCCTCACAGGTTGTGAGGATTGTTGGAAACAAGGCAAATGGAGTTTATATATCTGTGGAATGTCCCAGGTGGGAGAAAGAACTCCTGTTTGTTTGAGGTAGGTGTGAATGCTGCAATTGGCCACATTGGTTAGCATTGAATAGCCTTGCAGCTTCAAGGCTTTGCCACTTCCTGCTTGAGGGAATTCTTTGTTGGGAGGTGATTAGCTGGCCCTGATGGTTTCTTGTCTGGAATTCCCCTGTTTTAAAGTGTTGCTCTTTATTTACAGTTATAATTTTAGAGTTTTTTTAATACTGGTAGCCAGATTTTGTTCATTTTCATGGTTTCCTCCTTTCTGTTGAAATTGTCCACATGCTTGTGGATTTCAATGGCTTCTCGGTGTAGTCTGACATGGAGATTGTGAGAGTGGTCCAGCATTTCTGTGTTATCAAATAATACGCTGTCTCCAGGTTGGTTCATCAGGTGCTCTGCTTTGGCTGACTTCTCTGGTTGGAGTAGTCTGCAGTGCCTTCCATGTTCCTTGATTCGTGTTTGGGCAATGCTGCTGCGTCTGGTGGTCCCTCTGTAGACTTGTCCACAGCTGCATGGTATATGGTAGACTCCTGCAGAAGTGAGAGGATCTCTCTTGTCCTTTGCTGAACGTAGCATTTGTTGGATTTTCTTGGTGGGTCTGTAGATGGTTTATATATTGTGTTTCCTCATCAGCTTCCCTATGCGGTCAGTGGTTCCCTTGATGTATGGCAAGAATACAAAATAACAAAATAAAGTCCAACAGTGACAAATGCAAAATACTCCACTTTGGCAAAAAAAAAAATGAAATGCAAAGATACAGAATGGGGGGTGATGTGTGGCTCAAGAACAGGACATGTGAAAAAAATCTTTGAGTCCTTCTGGAAAACAAGTTAAACATGAGCCAACATGTGTTGTGGTGGCTAAAAAGGCCAATGGGATTTTGGCCTGCATAAATAGGAATGTAGTGTGTAGATCCAGGGAAGTCATGCTACTCCTCTATTCTGCCTTAGTCAGACCACATCTGGAATCACACTGTGTCCAATTCTGGGCACTGTATTCGAAGGGAGATGTTGACAAGCTGGAATGTGTACAGAAGAGGGTGATTCAAATGATCAAGGGTCTGGAGAACAAGCCCTATGAGGAGCAGCTAAAAAAGCTGGGCTTGTTTAGCTTGGAGAAAAGAAGGCTGAGAGAAGACATACTGGCCATGAATCAAGATGTGAGGGGAAGTCATAGGAAGGAGGGAGCAAGCTTGTTTTCTGCTGCCCTGGAGACTAGGATGCAATGGAACCATGGCTTCAAACTACACGAAAGGAGATTCCACCTGAACATGAGGAACAACTTCCTAACGGTGAGAGCTGTTTAGCAGTGGAACTCTCTGCCCCAGACTGTGGTGGAGGCTTGTTCTTTCAAGGCTTTTAAACAGATGCTGGATGGCCATCTGTTGGGAGAGCTTTCAAATGCTATTTTCTAGCTTCTTGGCAGAATGGGGTTGGATTGGATGGCCCACGAGTCTCTTCCAGCTCTATGATTCTATATCCCACCTTTGGCAGTTTCACTGGTATTCATTCCTAAATCTGTTCCATCCTTTTGCAGCCATTTGCATCAGTGTGTAAATTGGAAATAACTATATGAAAAAAAATGGAACACTGGATATATCTACACTGTAGAGATAATACTTGGGCAGAAAAGCTTTATGAAACTACTGCTTCCATGATTCCACTGCATTGAGTCATGAACGTTTAGTGGTGCCAAGCTTTATTCATTCTGCAATGTAGATGGCCCATTCTTTCATATATCAATTTTGTATGCCTCATTCTCTATCAGATGCATTGAACATAATTATCTCTAATATTCACCCTTTTGAACAGATTGTATAGCTGAGATATAATGCTGTTCTCAGCTTTGAATTCTGCAAAATCCAGTGAAGTGCAGAATCTAATGAATGTTTTGATAGATGTACCAATGATGCCCTGGCTTGCTTTAACATGTGGACCAAGGAAAACTTCCCCTGTTCTAGAAAAAGTTTATTCGCCATATTTTGATTCCTCTTCAACATGCATTTGGATTAAAAGATTAGCTACAAATACACATCTCATCATGTACATACAACTTAGAGTGCATCTACACTGTTGAATGTATACACTTTGACACCACTTTTACTCCCATGGGTCAAAGCTATGGTATCCTGGGATCTGTAGTTTGGTGAGATACCAACACTTCTGGCAGAGAAGGGTTAAGACTTTGTGAATCTACAACTCCCTGGATGCCATAGCATAGCCATGGCAATTACTGTGGTGTCTGCATTAATTCTACAGTGTATATAAGATCCCATTAACCTGGGGCTGGAGTCCCAACAGAGTTTGGAAATCATAGAATCATAGAGTTGGAAGAGCCCTCATGGACCATCCAGTCCAACTCTCTCCCAAGAATTACACTGGACAGACCTTCATATAGAGGACATCATAGAATCATAGAATCAAAGAGTTGGAAGAGACCTCATGGGCCATCCAGTCCAACCCTCTCCCAAGAAGCAGGAATATTGCATTCAAAGCACCCCTGACATATGGCCATCCAGCCTCTGTTTAAAAGCTTCCAAGGAAGGAGCCTCCACCACACTCTAGGGCAGAGAGTTCCACTGCTGAACAGCTCTCACAGTCAGGCAGTTCTTCCTCATGTTCAGATGGAATGTTCCTTTTAAGCAGTAGTCTCCAACCTTTTTTTGACCAGGGACTACTTGACCAAGGACAACTTTGACCAGGGACCACTCTACAATATTAGTAGCAAAAGGGTTACAAATCTGGTTTTAGTCAACTTTAGATTCAGTTTGGTTATTTGGGGTGCTGATTCAGAAAATTGCACTGGACAGACCACTTCAGCTCTAGTTTCTGATACAGAACATATGCCATCCAGTAGTCGTCCTCTGCTCATCCACATAAAACCATATTTAATAATCTGGAGCTGATGTGGTAGTAGTAATCTTTCGTAGGTAGTCAGCCTCTCCCCTCTCAACATCCCCGTTGCCTCGGTACTATAAGAGGGTTTCACAAGACCAGTTGCTCTCCTTGTCACATGGTTTCAAGGCAACAGTGTAGTAATGATGAGGCCACTGACCTTATTTTCATTCTTGTGGACCACTGGTGGTCCACAGACCACAGGTTGGGAACCACTGCTTTTAACTTAAGATTTGAGTCTAGACAAGATTTAAGTCTGTTCATATGTGTGGAATTTATATCAGCAAAGTATGCTTATTTTTCTATGAAAGTTCATTTGCTAATTGGAAGACAGGTGCTTTCTTCCCCTTTCACTCACAATTTTGCCGGCTTTAACTCAAGCATAAACTCAATGTGTGCAATGCTCCCTCTGCCAGAGGGCCAAATAAAGGCTGACCTTCAGAAATCACCACTTTTAACATCAGGACACTGAATTTTTCAAAAGGCTCTATGTTAGGTAAGTGAAAATCCTCCCGATTCCGCTCTACATTCACTATCCACAAGGTGAAGGGCATCTCGGACATTGTTTGGCCAATCTGCTTGGCTGGTTGGGTTTTCTGAGGACTCTGTCTTGTGGTGTTGCTGTCAGTTTTACACATTGCTCAGCAATCTTTGCGCCCTCTGATGTTCAAGCTGATGCTGCACAACAGTGCGTGTGATGCACAGATAAGGCTCTGCCATCTTTGATGTTGTCAAAGGAGCATCAGGCTTTCAAAAAGCAGATCGGTTGCGCTACATCTGAGTGCCAGCTGGTAGCTCCCATCTCAGAAGGTTGGTGAATCTGAGCTGCATTTTAACCTGGAATTTGAAGGATGTATACAACATGTGTGCCCTAGACTCCAAAATTGGTTTAGCACCTTGGATAGTGCCTTTACATTTCAAGATTAAAAAGCTGAAGTGAATCCACTCTCCCACTCACATGGAACCACCATCCACAACCATCAGGTCTATTGCTATCATTTTGATTAATCCTCCATGTAAGAATTTCAGGTCTCTAGATGAGCAGGTTAAGCAAAGTTGCCACTGCTTTTGTTACAATGGCTTCAACTTCTTGGATGTCCTGACCATATGTCCTCTGGCAATTCTCCCTTTGAAGATGTGGTGTCCAATTCTGGGCACCACAATTCAAGAGAGATATTGACAAGCTGGAATGTGTCCAGAGGAGGGCGACTAAAATGATCAAGGGTCTGGAGAACAAGCCCTATGAGGAGTGGCTTAAGGAGCTGGGCATGTTTAGCCTGAAGAAGAGAAGGCTGAGAGGAGATATGATAGCCATGTATAAATATGTAAGAGGAAGCCACAGGGAGGAGGGAGCAAGCTTGTTTTCTGCTTCCTTGGAGACTAGGACGCGGAACAATGGCTTCAAACTACAAGAGAGGAGATTCCATCTGAACATGAAGAAGAACTTCCTGACTGTGAGAGCCGTTCAGCAGTGGAACTCTCTGCCCTGGAGTGTGGTGGAGGCTCCTTCTTTGGAAGCTTTTAAACAGAGGCTGGATGGCCATCTGTCAGGAGTGATTTGAATGCAATATTCCTGCTTTTTGGCAGGGGGGTTGGACTGAATGGCCCATGAGGTCTCTTCCAACTCTTTGATTCTATGATGTCCTCTATATGAAGGTCTGTCCAGTGAAATATAAATAAGCCTAAGAGGACCAATCCCAAGAGCTGAAAGTATAAATATATAGCTCAAATTGAGCGGGCGGTACAGGGCTCATGACTCTTCTCCACTATAGTGAGATAGATAATGTGTTCCAACCCATGAGCTTACGCCACTCAGTTTGCACTTTTGCCCATATGATCCCTCTCTGGATCCATACTTGGGCCTCGAGGTGATCACTACCCCACAGAAGTTGACTGATCAATGGGTTCAGAGTGGTAAGATAAGAGCAGCTCTCCTTGATAATTCTTGAATAAAAAGAAATACAAATTGCAAAGAATTCAACCAGTAATATGACAAAATATACTTCTAGTACATGGTTTCAGTTTCACACAAATCTCAGTACAACCGTTGTATCCACAGAAATTACATCCCCCAAATTTCATGTGAATATGTGAAAATGAAGGTAATAGTGAAACATATTGAAATTAAAGACTTCTGGACCAACGAATATCATAGATAACATGGGAGGATCTAGGAGATGCCTGGAGAGGATATATTTTCTTGGATGAAGATGTTGGTCTCTCAGATATGGAGCCATACTGTAAATAATATTTCCATATTCACAGCTCTCGAAACCCTATCCAGATTTAATCTGTCCTCATCTTCCAGACTGGCCCAGTCTCTCTTTAATTGATTCTGTCTAACATTATTAGCAGACTGAAAGCCCAAAACAAGGTCACAACAACATCTATTATAGAACTCCAGTATGCTGATGACAACGTCGTCTGTGCACATTCTGAAGAAGACCTACAAGCCACTCTAAACACCTTTGCAGAAGCATACGAGAAGCTCAGCCTGTCACTGAACATCAAGAAAACCAAAGTGCTCTTCCAGCAGTCACCAGCCAATCCCCCTGCAATGGCAGAAATATAACTTAATGGTGTAAAATTAGAAGATGTTGACCATTTCCACTTCCTTGACAGCCACAAAAGTCAACATTGACACTGAAATACAACACTGTCTGAGCTCTACAAATGCAGCATTTTTTCTGAATGAAGCAGAGAATGTTTGAGTATCATGACATCCATAGGGCTACCAAGGTGCTTGTTTATAAAGCTACTGTCCTCCCAACCCTGTTGTATGCTTGAGAAACATGGACTGTTTATAGACATCACACTCAATTCCTGGAACAATTCCATCAGTATTACCTCCTAACATTCTTGCAAATCTCTTGGGAAGATGGGAAGACAAATGTCAGCAGGCTGCAAGAAGCAAAGACCACCAGCATTGAAATGATGCTTCTACACCATCAACTCCACTGGACTGGCCACATTGTCCGAATGCCCTATCACTGTCTCCCACAGCAGTTACTTTACTCCCAACTCAAGAATGGAAAACAGAATGTCAGTGGACAGGAAACGAGATTTAAAGATGGGCTTAATGCTAACTTTAAAAACTGTAACATAAACACGGAGAACTGGGAAGCTTTTGAGCGCTCCAGCTGGAAGTCAGCTGTGACCATCAATGCTGTGGAATTCAAAGAGGCACAAATGGAGGGTGAAAGGGAGAAAAGTGCCAAGAGGAAGGTGTGTCAAGCCAACCCTGACCGGGACTGCTGTCCATCTGGAAACTGATGCCCTCACTGCGGAAGAACACGCGGGTCAAGAATAGGGCTCCACAGTCACCTACGTATCCACTGCCAAGACTCTACACTTGGAAGTCCATCATACTCGGACAACGAGGGATCACCTAAGTCAGTGGTTCTCAACCTTGTTAATGCCGTGATCCCTTAATGCCATTCCATATGTTGTGGTGACCCCCAACCATAATATTGTTTTCGTTGCTACTTGATACCTGTCATTTTAGTACGGTTATAAATCGTAATGTAAATATCCGATATGCAGGATATATTTTCATTCACTGGACTAAATTGAGCACAAATACCCAATATGCCCAAATGTGAATGTAAGTGGGGTTGGGGGGGGGGGGAGGATTGATTTTGTAATTTGGGAGTTGTAGTTGCTGGGATTTATAGTTCACCTATAATCAAAAAGCATTCTGAACTCCACCAGCAATGGATTTAAACCGAACTTGGCACAAAGAACTCCCATGACCAACAGAAAACACTGGAAGGGTTTTGTGGCCATTGACCTTGAGTTTGGGAGTTGTAGTTCACCAATATCCAGAGGAGCACTGTAGACTCAAACAAGGATGGATCTGGACCAAACTTGGCACAAATACTCAGTATGCCCAAATGTGAACACTGGTAGAGTCTGGGGAAAATAGACCTTGACATTTGGGAGTTGTAGTTGCTGGGATTTATAGTTCACGTACAATCAAAGAGCATTCTGAACTTGACCAACAATAGAATTGGGTCAAACTTCCCACACAGAATCCCAATGACCACCAGAAAATACTATGTTTTCTGATGGTCTTTGGCGACCCCTTTGACACCCCCTCACGACCCCCTCAGGGGTCCCGACCCCCAGGTTGAGAAACACTGACCTAAGTAAGTACTATTTAACCTTATTATAGTTAGTTAGTCCTATGGCATTTATATTTGTCCCCCTTCCCAATACAAGGTTCTCGCAGCAACCCATGAGCTGATTTTATGCAGGCTTGCCTCATTTGTTGCTTCGCAGACCCATTGCTAACAATTGGGGAGACACAACTGGTGAGGCCTCTAGATTGCTTGCACCAACACTGTCGCGGTCTCCCTTTTTCCAGGCTGTCAAATTAGTGTTTGCATCAAGTTAATTTCCATATGAGTCACTGCTAAATGATTCAATCTCTATTTGAACAGTCTTGAAATGGAACTGACCTTTCCTTTCAGCTGCAGGCACAGGTAGGGGCATTAAAACAAGGGGGGAGCTATTCACACACGCCGAGGCCAAAGATCAAGCTGTTTAGGTGGCCAGCGTGTAGCAAACACAGGGAGAATTCTCCGTTCCCCTTTGATCGTGCATAATCCACTCGCCACCTTTTCAACAAAAATTCCTAAAAGCATTTCAAACAAACCCAGTGGCAGGTGTCCAAATGTTAAAAGTATGCCGTAGGCACACTCTGACACAAAACATAACAAAAGCACGAGATTGGCATCAAAATTATTACATCTGTGCATAAATTATAATTTGGGGTTATTTATTCTCCATTCCTCTCTCTAGTTTGCTTTTGAAAACACTGCTGGGTATGAAGTTCTCAGGCACTCCAATTAATTTTCAGCAAAGCTCAAAAGAGTGAGTTGTTTGGATTGCAGTTCCCAGGCTGCAGAGGTCAGTCTGGCTGGGGGATGCTGAGTGTTGCTTTATCAGTGATGATTGAAATACTCTTTTCTCAATACAACTGGTACATTGTGTTTCTCCCTTCAATCCTTCATTTTGACCTCAACTCTATAAATTAGACTAGACTGAAATAGGATGTTAGTTCAACATTATCAGATAGGCTGAATGGGAACTTGAATTTAGATCTCTTTAGTCTTCACTAGGGATACATGGAAGGGGCTGCAGTGGGGAGTAGGTTAAACTAAGATAAGTTCCAGAACTTGCTGACTGGAAGGTTTGTGGTTTGAATCTGCAGGACGGGGTAAGCTCCCATTGTTAACCCCAGCTTCTGCCAAGCTGTCCTGGTTTGCCGCACAACAAGGGATAAAAAAAACTCTACAGCAGCAATAAAAAATTCCACAACAGCGTGCAAACGAATGAGGAAGTACTCCATCAGTGTCACAAAGTGAATGGTGAAGCGGCAGCTCCCCCGGTGGCGGGAATTCAAAAAGCCTATCCTCATGAAGCTGGAAAGTTTAATAGCCTCTGTGTCTCTGTATATATATGATGTGTGTCTATGGCATGTTGTTGTTATTATTATTATTATTATTATTATTATTATTATTATTAAACTTTATTTGTACCCCACTAGCATCTCCCGAAGGACTCGATGCGGCTTACAAAGGCCAAGGCCTCAACACACAATATAACAATACAAAAACCTAATGTTTACCGTGCCTGTGTGCATTGTTATTATTTATTTATTTATTTATTTATCGTGTCAGTATCAACCAGACAATTGTATTACATTTTAAACAAATTTTGTATTGTTCCAATTTTAGTATATGTGCTGCCGAAGCGAGCACTATTTTAAACAAATTTTTAACAAACAGACAAAACAGAGTTTGCAAGCTTGGTCATTGATTAAATGTCCTTTGACCAGTATCTGGCCACTTGGAGTGCCTCTGGTGTTGCTGCAAGGAGGTCCTCCATTGTGCACGTAGTGGGGCTCAGGTTGCATTGCAGCAGGTGGTCAGTGGTTTGCTCTTCACCACACTCGCATGTTGTGGGTTCCACTTTGTGGTCCCATTTCTTGAGGTTGGCTCTGCATCTCATGGTGCCAGAGCGCAGTCTGTTCAGCGCCTTCCAAGTCGCCCAGTTTTCTGTGTGCCCAGGGGGGAGTCTCTCATTTGGTATCAGCCATTGATTGAGGTTCTGGATTTGAGCCTGCCACTTTTGGACTCTCGCTTGCTGAGGTGTTCCAGCGAGTGTTTCTGTAGATCTTAGAAATCTATTTCTTGATTTAAGTCATTGATGTGCTGGCTGATACCCAAACAAGGGATGAGCTGGAGATGTCTCTGCCTTGGTCCTTTCACTATTGGCTGCTACTTCCCAGCAGATTTCAGGTGGTGCAATACCGGCTAAGCAGTGTAATTTCTCCAGTGGTGTAGGGCGCAGACACCCTGTGATAATGCGGCATGTCTCATTAAGAGCCACATCCACTGTTTTAGTGTGGTGAGATGTGTTCCACACTGGGCATGCATACTCAGCAGCAGAGTAGCATAGCGCAAGGGCAGATGTCTTTATTGTATCTGGTTGTAATCCCTAGGTTGTGCCAGTCAGCATTGTGTGCATTGTGATCCACCCTGAGTCCCCTGCAAGGTGAGAAGGGCAGAATATAAATACTGTAAAGAAATAAAGAAATAAGGATTAAAGCAACTAAGAAAGCTGTACTTCAGCAAAATGATAATACTCTAACTGTTGGGAATCAACCTGTGTTTGTGTTCCAAGATCATGATGCTTCTGATGTGGGCAATGATGTGAGCAATGCTGTGAGAAATGATAAGGGAAATGATGGTGCTGAAGCTGAGGTGCAAGATGGAGATGGTTTGATCAGTGATTTTCATGCAGACAATGACAGAGAGGCCCCAGTGTAAAGGGCAGTTTCTCATGAGAATATTCCTACTGGGCATAGGGATGATGATTTACTCCCTCTCTCTGTGAGCTTTCAATATCTGGGTTTGGAAAAGAATCTGATACCTGGAAATTTTAATGAGCATCCTGAAAGGGAGTTGAAAAATAGGTGGCTGGAGTTCAGCCAAGGTTTTTGTCAGTCCAAAAGCCTTCATCAGATACAGATAAGAGCCAAGTATGGGGGGAAATGAAACCAATTTCTGGGTTTTGGGATATAAGGTTTGCTTCAAGGGAAAACCTGTTAGATCAGGCATCGTTTGGAAATCAAGTTCATGTGCCATAGAAATCTTGTTTAAGGGGCCTAGTTCCTGTGGATACTTCTAACCTTTTGGTGTTGACTAGCAGTGTCTGGATTGTCTTTGCATCCTGTTAATTCCTATCTGGACAAATACTGCCTTGGATTGCTGTTATATCTTTTGTGAACATTGCTTTGAGTTACTGCATTTTACTGACCTTTTACTTTTTGGAACTTTCCTATTTTCTTACAAGCATTTCTTTCTACTGGCTATTTTACTAAGCTTCACTCAACGTGTGGTATGTTTTAAAGTCAGAGGGTTTTTCCTGTCCTGGAGTGCAACACAGCAGCAAAGGAAAAGAAGAAAAATCACAAAAGCAAATCAAGTCTTACATCAGACATGAAACCAGAGTCTTTGGCAAAAAGTCTTTGTGAGGCACTTGCTGGAGCTGCAAGCAAGGAAGCCGGAGCACAGAAGCACTGAATAGAACAGTTGCTGCCAGCATTGACCACTTGCTTTACTGCTGATTTATAGCCCTCAGCTCCCAGCACAGGTGTTCCTAGGGCAAGGTCTGATTGCTCAGCATCCTTGCAGCAATTCCAGCTGACTTTCTCCTTTCTTCTTTCACCCTTCGGCATTCCTGAAAGGTAGGAACTGGCAGTATGTTTTCCTCGCTGTCTTCTTCCTCCTCAACACTTGGCATCAAATCTCCGACTCCTACATCTTCAGCCTCCTGTTCTACCTCCTCCTCCTCCTCAGAAGAGGAGTAAACAAAACAAACTAGCAGTTCAAAAACATGCAAATGTGAATAGATCAATAGGTACAACTTCAGTGGAAAGGTAAAGGAGCTTCATGCAGTCATGCCAGCCACATGACCTAGAAGGCATCTATGGACAACGCCAGCTCTTCAACCTAGAAATGGAGATGAGCACCACCCCCCACCCCCATAGTTGGACACAACTAGACTTAATGTCAAGGAGAAACCTTTACCTTTAACTTTAGGGATACATCTGCACTGTAGAATTAATACAGTTTGACATCACTATAACTGTCATGGCTCAGTGCTATTAAATAATTTGTGTTATAGACTTATAAGTTCCTTAACATTCTCTTGTCAAATAGTACTGGTGCCTGATTAAACTACAACTCCCAGGTTTCCATAACATTGAGCCATAGCAGTTACATGGACTCAAAGTGCATTCATTCTGTATTGTAGATGCACCTTAGGACTTCAATCACGACATTACACCAGCTGGCAAAACAAAAATGAGTTCCTTTAGCAAAGCATGGCTACAAAAATGAACATGAGAATGAGAGCAAAATTGTGCAGGCAGGCTGGCTTCATTATTATTCTCTTAAAAGTTAAATAATCCACTCATTTCGTTATGATAATATACAAATTCTGAAATCTTTATAGCGAAATCCACTCCAACTAACTCTGTTTTTTCCCCTAGGAAACAAACACAAGTCTTCATCTAGAGGTGTCTTTCAAGGGCAAACCCTAAAGGAAACGTTAGGTCATAATCCCCATGAAAATTCCAATCCTGCATGCCTGTGTGTGCATTTATGTCACTACAACTGCATAAAGGAAGACAAAACAAGGCCCAAGGGGGGATGGACATAAATGTGTAGAATCTGCAAGTGCCTGAAATGGAAAACAAAACTGATCAATGTGCACTTTTGAGTCTCTGAGCTCAAAGGGTAGCAGGGGCCAAGGAGAACTCAAAGAGATGCTACATGCTATGTCTCCTTTGTTTGTCAACTTTGCATGCTCTCATTGTAACTCTGTTATGGAGGGGAAAGAGGTGGCATTTCCAGGTGGGAAAGTTTCACTCACAATTACTCAACTATTGTTTGTAGACTTTAAGATGCATGGATAGATGGACAGACGGACAGATAGATTGATAGATGTAGAATATGATAGATAGGCAGATAGATCTGGAATATGATAGATGGATGGATGGATGGATGGATGGATAGATAGATAGATAGATAGATAGATAGATAGATAGATATAGATAGATGTAGAATATGATAGATAAGACAGATATATCTGGAATATGATGGATGGGTGGGTGGGTGGATGGATGGATGGATGGATGGATGGATGGATGGATGGATAGATAGATAGATAGATAGATAGATAGATAGATGTATAATATCATAGATCAGCATTTTCCAACTGGGGTCGGGACCCTGGGGGGGGTCGCGAGGGGGTGTCAGAGGGGTCGCCGAAGACCATCAGAAAACACAGTATTTTCTGTTGCTCATGGGGATCTCTGTGTGGGAAGTTTGGCCCAATTCCACCATTGGTGGGGTTCAGAGTGCTCTTTGATTGTAGGTGAACTATACATCCCAGCAGTTACAACTCCCAAATGTCAAGTCTATTTTCCCCAAATTCAACCAGAGTTGACATGTGGGCATATTGAGTGTTTGAGCCAAGTTTGGTCCAGATCCATTATTGTTTGAGTCAACAGTGCTCTCTGGATGTAAGTAAACTACAACTCCCAAACTCAAGGTCAATGTTCACTAAACCCTTCCAGTATTTTCGGTTGGGCATGGGAGCTCTGTGTGCCAAGCTTGGTTCAATTCCATTGTTACTGGAGTTCAGAATGCTCTTTGATTGTAGGTGAACAATAAATCCCAGCAACTACACTCCCACATGTCAAGTCTATTATCCCCAAATTTCACCAGTGTTGACATGTGGGCATAGTTTGGTCCAGATCCATCATTGTTTGAGTCCACAGTGCTCTCTGAATGTAGGTGAACTATAATTCCCAAACTCAAGGACAATGCCCACCAAACCCTTCCAGTATTTTGTGTTGGTCATGGGAGTTCTGTGTGCCAGGTTTGGTTCAATTCCATTATTGGTGGAGTTCAGAATGTTCTTTGATTGTAGGTGAACTATAAATCCCAAATGTTAAAATCAATCCCCAGTAGCAACAAAAATAATTTTATGTTTGGGGGGTCACCACAGCATGAGGAACTGTATAAAGCGGTCGCAGCATTAGGAAGGTTGAGAACCACTGTCATAGATAGATGGATTTGGAATATGATAGATAATAGATAGATAGATAGATAGATAGACAGAGGATAGACATGAGGAACGTGAGCCTATATTAAAAAACAAGAGCCTGTTGGTGTTGTCATTTTTGTTGGGATATCCAAGATATTTCAAAAAAGAGTTTGAATTCGAAGCCATAAATATGCAGGTAAAATCAAAGCAAGAGACCTGAAACTCATTCAACTCTATTACTCTTTTCCGCCTGCTACTAAAGAGGCTGTTTAGGTACTGAAACAGTGCTTGGTGGCTGTGATGGTCTGGATGAGGGATGAATCCAGACAAGACAGAGGCACTCCTGGTCATTCATAAGGATGAACAGGTTATAGGATTACACAGCCTATGTTGGATGGGGTTACACTCCCCCTGAAGACACAGGTTCGCAACTTGGGAATTAACCTGGATTCATTACTGAGCCTGGAACCTCAGGTTCCGGTGGTGGCCAGGAGAGCATTCACATAATTAAAACTTGTGTGCCAGCTGTGCCCATACCTTGACAAGCCAGACTTCACCATGGTGGTCCATGTTCTCGTCACATCTCAAATAGATTACTGCAATGTGCTCTACATGGGGTTGGCTTTGAAGACTGTTTGGAAGCTTGAAGTAATCCAATGGGTGGCAGCCAGGTTGCTCACTAGAGCGACATACAGGGAGTAACACAACAAACAAATAAATAAATAATGCCTTGAACCTTATCTGCTAAAGAGAGCTGGTGCTTCACCAAACTACAACTGCTGGTACCCATAGCATTGAGCCTTGACAATTATAGTGCTGACAAATGGCATTAATTCTAAAGTGTAGATGTACCATAACATTAACAAAATGGGTATTTGAGCTTCAAACACACAAGGAAAGCACGCTACACCACATTTTCAGTCACACTTCACAACACCATTCAAAATTAGATACCTACATTCTTATTTTCTCCAAAAATAAAACCTGGGGTTCATACTTTGGTTTGGAACATTTGTTTTCCTTTCTCCAAGTCAGCTGCAACACCGTTTCTGTGGGAAAATGAGACAGGGCTTTTCAAGATCAGCATCTTTGCATGCTGCGATTTTATTCATCCAAGAAATGTGATCTTTTCTCCTCCCGCTGCTGCATTCCCCAACAGAACTTTGTTCAATTTGGTTGCTTAAAAGGGAACTTTTTGGAGGCAAAAAAAAAGATAGTGAAAAAGAACAGCAGACAACAAAATCTCCAGGAGGTGTGACTTAAAAGGAATCCCGTTGCATTGGGAAGCTGTTAATAGGGAACTATCTCCTGGCATTTGAAGCACCGCAGCTGCTAAAAATCCATCTGGAAGAGGAGAATTTTAATGCAACATAATGGAAGGTGGTGCATTTCCTTTGCTAATCCCCTGTGTTGGTTTCCTTAATAGTTTAATGCGCTCAGGTGGCCAACAAGTTGTCAAGGAAGGACTTCTTGCTTTTCGCAGGGAGATCTTTCAAAGCTAACAGAAGTATCAGTCTGAGAATTTATCTCTCCCAGTCAGTACATTCAGCGACATCATCCAGGGATTATAAGCAAGCATGAGCTGGGTATTCAGCCATGTTCTGGGAGTTAAAGAAGTGGGGGGGGGGGGTATTCTTGTATTTTATTGTATACTTTATAATATTTTAAAGTCTGTACCTCTAGTCTCAAACTAAGTTCTCTAAGGCAGTGTTTCTCAACCTTCCTAATGCCGCAACCCTTTAATACAGTTCCTCATGTTGTGGTGACCCCCAGCCATAAAATTATTTTTGTTGCTACTTCATACCTGTAATTTTGTTACCGTTATGAATTGTAATGTAAATATCTGATATGCATGATGTATTTTCGTTCACTGGACTAAATTTGGCACAAATACCCAATACGCCCAAATTTGAATACTGGTGGGGTTGAGGGGATTGATTTTGTCATTTGGGAGTTGTAGTTGCTGGGATTTATAGTTCACCTACAATCAAAGAGCATTCTGAACTCCGCCAATGATGGAATTGAACCAAATGTGACACACAGACAGGGGCGGCTCAACCCATTATGCAAAGTAAGCACTTGCAGTATAGTTGATTTTGCCCAGGGGCACTCTTGGGGTGCTCTTGGGGGAAAATAGATCTTGACATATGCGAGTTGTAGTTACTGGGATGTATAGTTCACCTACAATCAAAGAGCATTCTGAACTCCACCAATGATGGAATTGAACCAAATATGGCACACAGAACTCCCACTACGAGCAGAAAATATATATCAATGATTGGTTGGGGGCGGGGGCAAAATACTGTTTGCTTACCGTTGAAAATTACCTAGGGCCACCTCTGCACACAGATCTCCCATGACTAACATGAAATACTGGAAGGGTTTGGTGGGCATTGACCTTGAGTTTTGGAGTTGTAGTAAACTTACATTCAGGAACCACTGTGGACTCAAACAATGATGGATCTAGACCAAACTTGGCTCGAATACTCAATATGCCCGAATGTGAACATTGGTGGAGTTTAAGAAAGCTATACCTTGGGAGTTGTAGTTGCTGGGATTGATAGTTCACCTCCAATCAAAGAACATTCTGAAGAGCATTCATAACATTATAGTTATGAAGTAGCAACTAAAATAATGTTATGGTTGGGGGTCAACACAACATGAGGAACTACATTAAGGGGTCAGGGCATTAGGAACATTGAGAACCACTGGTTTAGCCCATTGCACCAACAAATCTCTGGGTGACGTGCAGATTGAATACAGCATCCAATACAATCTTGTTGTTCTGCTGGTTGTTCCTGTTATCTTTGTTTATATCAACTTTATTTATATCCCACCTATCCCTCAGGGTGGCTTGAAAATTAAAATGTTTGAGATGTGTAGCATGACCCTCTTATTAACAAATCTGATACATACAGTTTCCGTTACACAAACTCCAAAAAAGAAGGGCACTCCTGGCCACCACAGAAACCTAATAGATCTCAAGATTCCAAGTTGAATCCAAGATTATTCCCAAATCGCAAACCAGCATCTTCAAGTTCTTTGAAAGGTTAGCTGAGATTATATAAGGAACCTAAATGTGTCTGATCGGAGTCAGATTTAGGCAGATAAAAGTCCTATTGAACAAGCAGAATCAGACCATAGCAAACTATTATGGTGAGTCCCATATAAGATGAGCAGTATCATCTGAAGAGGGATTGCTCTTCATTTGTGGCTTGAGATGATAAGCAAATATCTGGGAGAGATGAAGAAAAACTGATCTGTGCAATGATCAAGGTCATTCCTGTAAAAAATCTGGCCTGAGAAAGAAGGAAAGGTAATGCTTCGGAAGACGAGATGATTTCAGTTGTTGGTGAATGGGAGGAAAATCCACAAATATATCTGAACTGTTTCATGCTTCTAAGTATATTGTGTAACTAATGGCTGTTTTCCATGAAAAGGCCAGTGCGAGTTGACACTCAAAGCTTCCAGAATCGCCAAACACAAGACACTGAAGCCATGGATTTCAACAAAAACTTTCCCTTTCAAGCACTGCCATAGCAACTGATCGTTATATATGATTGATGGCAGAGGCAGCAATTTCTATATTTATTACGTTTATGCAAACTCTTAATGTTCAAGCTGCTCTCAGAAGCTTTTTAGTAAAGATGTGTGAAATGGAAATGTGGGGAATTCTGTTGTGAAGCTCTTTCTCATAGGTCAGAGCCACAGCTTTTGGATTTGGAGAGCTGCTAATTAACATCTTTCTGATTCAAATTACACCCTCTCCAGATCGTTTCATACATGCATGCCTCACTCAGCTGCATTGTATGCGAGGTTTTCCAGGCATGTCTCATTGCATCATAGGTTTTGAAGTCTACAGGTTGCAAAATACTTGCATATATGGCACACATGGTGATTTTACGCAGAGTTGCAAGGCATGATATGATTTCTAGAGGAGGAAGGTTAATGAACAATACCACAATTGGACCCATTCCTATTGAATATATTAAAATGATTGGATACTGAGACCAACAATGCTCTAAAAATACGACTTTGGCATATTTATTAGGCTTGAGTCCGGCTCCATTTTTAGTCATTCCCTTTGGCCAATCCAACTTCATCGGTTTCTTCGGGTGCCCAAAAAGGCAAGGGCCCAGCCATCAGAGCTTCCCATCCGAAAAGGGAACAAGCTCTTCCTCCCCTATTCTGCAAAACAGTTGAATCTTTTTGGTTTTCCTTTATTTTCTTGTTTCTTTTTATTTATTAGGATTGACTGGGGAGTTGGGGACATGTGTGTGCATTTGGGAATTTAATGGAGAGTCACCCTTTTAGCTTCTTTTCCTCCTTCTCTTCCTCTCTTTCAGAAAATATTTCTAAAAGATAATATTGATAATTAATAATAGTAATCTCAGGAAACAAAAAGAGAAGCCTATCTCTCCTCTAGAGTAGAAAGTAGAAACAGCTTTAAGGAAGCAAAACCTGAAGCAGAAGGGAGATTGCAGGCAGCAGAGAAAAGGAGAGGGGATTTTTAAGGTAGTCCAGGGAGGATAGCTCCACTGAGCTCCAGGTCATTGCTCTTCCTTTCCTGGGCCTTCTTAAAATGCTTTAGAAAGCTGTGTGGTGCACACCTGCCTGCAGAAGGGAAAGGATCACAGAAAGAGGTATCTTAACCAGGGGGTTCTCAAACTATAGCCCATGGGCCAGATGCGGCCCTCCAAGGTCATTTGCTCGGTCCTCACTCAGGATCAACCTAAGTCTGAAACGACTTGAAAACACACAACAACAACAATCCTATCTCATCAACCAAAAGCAGGTCCACCCTTCCCATTGAAATACTAATAAGTTTATATTTGTTAAAATTGTTCTTCATTTTAATTATTGTATTGTTTTTAAGTGGTTTTTTTTTGCACTACAAGTACAATATATCTAGTGTGCATAGGAATTCACTCATTCATTTGTGTGTTTTTTCCAATTATAATCCAGCCCTCCAGTTTGAGAGACTGATCTGGCCCTCTGTTCAAAAAGTTTGAGGACCCCTGGTCTTAACTCTCTGATGCTTATAATCTAGGTCTTAACATCAATGACTCTCTTAATGGATGAAGCTGACAATGACTATTTTATTGAAGAACTATATTTTTGCATTTTATACAATTTTAACTAACTGTATGTTCTTTGATGCTTGACTGTTTGATCCATTTTATTAGCCAATGCATTTTATGTTGTTTTAATTATATGTATACATGTACTACTACTAATACTAATAACAACAACAACAACAACTTTATTTTTATACCCTGCCTCCATTTCCCCGGAGGGACTTGGGGCACCTTACATGGGAACGAGCCTGAAACAAACATGAATAAAATATAACATACTAAAAAATAAAAACAACAGAAGAAAACAGAATGAAACAACAACATTACAAAATTGCAACAGAATATAAGAGCAAGCATCAAACCAAATCATTAATGTTTTTTGAATGTTTGCCAATTTTATGTTTTATGTCTGGAAGCCACCGTAAGTCCCTTCAAACTATTACTATTATTATTATTATTATTATCCCTGTTGCTAAAACCCAGACTCCCCTGAAGGGAAAAAAGGAAAGGCAGGAAAGGGGAGCCTCGGAAGTTCCCCATTGCTGCCAATGGGCCAAATATAGCCGGGGGGGGGGGGTTGGGGGGGGGGTTGAGCAAGGACAGAAAAAGGCTATCTGGCAATCCCCCCATTTTCAGGATGTGCATAAAAATGGATACCCTAACCCTAACCGATACCCGGCCTGCAGAAACGGATTGAAGTTCAGCTGAAATGCACAAACCCAGTGAATACTCACCCAGTTTCAGGGCCCAGATCAGTCTTCATTGCTCCCAGTGCCAACCATACCCTCCGTGTTACTCCATAAATCTTGACTGGATTACATCCGCATTTGATACCAGACACCCATACGACTGGCCCAACTTCCTCTGTTCTCTCATAATCTAAACACAACTAAGGAAATAATGTTTTCCCACCAATCTTCTTTCTAGTCACTAGAAAGGGTTTCAGCCATATCCTCCTTTGAAGAATGCGCTCTGGCTCATTCATTGAGTTTGCACTTGCACAGGGGCGGCTCAACCCATTATGCACAGTAAGCATTTGGAGTATAGTTGATTTTGCCCAGGGGCACTCTTGAGGTACTTTGGGGGAAAATAGACCTTGACATATGTGAGTTGTAGTTACAGGGATGTATAGTTCACCTACAATCAAAGAGCATTCTGAACTCCACCAATGATGGAATTGAACCAAATATGGCACACAGAACTCCCATGACGAACAGAAAATATATATCAGTGATTGGTTGGGGGCGGGGGGGGGGGGGGCGCAAAAATACTGTTTGCTTATTGTTGAAAATTACCTAGGGCCGCCTCTGAAGTTACATTATAGTCTAATAGCCAAAGCATTTTGTATTGTACACAGTATTATATATGTATAGGTGCTTAGTAGACTTGTGCAATCTCGGTAAACCTTGACCTGTTTGCTGTCCCAGCTTTTGATGGGGGCCCCGATCCATTTTTGGGAAGCCTCTCAAAATTGGGAGGACAGATATCTGTTTTCACTCTGGGGTGCTGAAAGATCAGTTTTCTATTGGCCCATTATTGGGGGGGGGGGGCTTCCCTGGCTCCCCTTCCCATCATAGACATTTAAGCTGTTTCTTCTCTAGAAGAGAAGCGCTTAGCTACAGGCCAGTGAACAGTTTAAGGAGGCTTCTTATCTATTTCTACTCTAGAGGAGAGGTGCTCGGCTGCAGGCAGATGCATGCTTTCTCACCCTGGCCTGCACATCACATGCACTCTTTCCAAGGTATTTAAAGGAGGCAAGTTCTTAAAGCAGTTTCTTACTTTAGAGGAGAGGCGCTCAGCTGCAGGCACGTACATTTTAAGGAGGCTTCTTACCTGTTTCTACTCTAGAGGAGAGGTGCTTGGTTGCAGGTAGGCACACACATTTTAAGGAGGCTTACTCTAGAGCAGTGGTTCTCAACCTGGAGTCCCCAGATGGTTTTGGCCTTCAACTCCCAGAAATCCTTACAGCTGGTAAACTGGCTGGGATTTCTGAGAGTTGTAGGCCATAAACATCTGACCCCAGGTTGAGAACCACTGTTCTAGAGGAAAGGTGCTGCAGGAAGGTGTGCATGGCTCTCTCTCCTGGGCCTGCACCACACCAGCAGCAACACACTCTTTCCAAGGCATTTTAAGGGGGCTTCCCGCTTCTAGGTAAGGAAAAGTGATGGCTTTCTGGAAGGGTAGTAGTTTTCGGGGGGGGGGGGGGGGGTGGTGAATAAAAAAGATTAAACTGTGATGTTGAAAAGCAGAGGAAGAGCTGGGATCGGCTCCCTTTTGCTTTCGTGTTGAGCGAGTTTTCGTGCTAGGGCCCCCCTTCCAGTTACGTGCTCCTGAAGTTGCTGGAGGTACCACATGAACTGAAGGAAACAGGATTCACGCACAACCCTAGTGCTTAGTGGTCTATTTTTTATTCTATGTACTCACAGACCAACAGCATATGTGTCTGTACCCTATTGGTGTGTGCCAACAACAGGATACCCTTTGAATACATTGTTGAATGATGAGGCAACCATCATGTAAATGCCATTGATTCAATTAGTTGAATCAGTGGCAGGATTCAGACTACATTCATTTGGCAGCACATGGAAACGTAAAAGAATGAAATATGACACCAAAATAACAAAAAGCAGCATTTCAGATTCAGAAATGCTTGGAAGGAGGGTGGACTAGTAAAGGTAAAGGTAAAGGTTTTCCCCTGACATTAAGTCTAGTCATGTCTGACTCTGGGGGTTTGTGCTCATCTCCATTTCTAAGCCGAAGAGCCGGCATTGTCTGTAGACATCTCCATGGTCATGTGGCCAGCATGACTGCATGGAGTGTCGTTACCTTCCAGCTGGAGTGATACCTATTGATGTACTCACATTTGCATGTTTTCAAACTGCTAAGTTGGCAGTTGGGGTTAACAGTGGGAGCTCACCCCGCTCCCCGGATTCAAACCTGTGACCTTTCAGTCAGCACGTTCAGCAGCTCAGTGGTTTAACTCACTGCGCCACCTTCCAAAATTCTATATCCAGCATGGGTGACTTGGGGTTTTCTGGGAGCTGTGGTCTGAAAAACCAATTTTTAAGGCTCTGAGAAGCAGATCATTCATCTGGAGCGACAGGAACAAATGGAAACATGAAGGAATGCAATGGTGGTGTTGATGTAAACATCGGTTTAACACAAAGCCCCATGTACTGTGTGGTTTTATGTGTGGGGTATGTGCCTGTGTGTGTTGATCAATGGTTACTCATGTCCTACTGCAGCAATATTATTTTCTATATTCTTTGGTCCTGGGCAGGTGGTTCCCCACCTGTGTTGCCTTTCAAAAATGTCCATCCTTAATCCCTCCTTTGTTAACGCTGCCGGCAATAAACCTGAATTATTGTGCCTTTGCTCACGCCGTATGTTTTCAGAGGTGATTAAAGGAAGGAACACATGTCCTTCCTTTCTTTCTGCTCGTGTTTTCCTGCCGCAGAGTCTGGTTGGGGCTGGGGGGAAAAGGGAATCTTTCCAGAAAACAATTTAATCAATTTTCTTTATACACCATAATAAAGTGCATTATTGGTGAAGTTTGAAAGGAAAGAGCTTGAAAGAGCCAAGTCAATCTGTTGATGGGACTGTATTTAGGCTGAAGGAAATGGCTGGGATGGGGTTCATGTTAACAAGACTCAGTGGGGAGGCTTTCTGAGCAACTCCAGTAGGAGTTTGTCACTTGTTCTCAAAAGGGCTAAAGACAGCATTTGGACTGCAACGCCCCTGAAAGTAAGTTTGTGGCTTGAATCCTGTTGGAGGCATATATGTGAAAATTCCCCTTTTTATGCACATCGTTGTACCTTTTCAACTCTTGTGCAACACAAGTATTGCATTCATGGTTATATAAACAAAGGTAACCCTTTCACAAGGGCCCAAATCAGGCATGGGCCAACTTTGGCCCTCCAGGTGTTTTGGAATCCAACTCCCACCATTCCTAACAGCCTCAGGCCGCTTAAGCAGCTGAGGGGCAAAAGGAAAGGGCCTGAGGCTGTTAGGAATGGTGCGAGTTGAAGTCTAAAACACTTGGAGGGCAGAAGTTGGCCCATGCCTGGCCTAAATTGCTAGTTGAAACTACAGGGGATCCACTGAATCCAGTGGATTTGCTTTTATGTTGTGTTATCACTCAACAATTAGACTCTACTTCTGTTGAGATGAACCAACAGGATTCTAGACCTACAATTGCACTTTCACAACTATTTGTCAATGCCTTCCATGTACTGTTTTCTTTGCTGGGTTTGCAGAAAGAACCACTGTACGTTTCTCATTACATAATGGGGAGAAAAAATAAATACATTTGCAAATATGCAGTTGGTTGCACATTGTTGGTATTCTGCAGGGTTTGTAGTTCAATCATGACAAAACTAGGTTGCTGGGAGTTTCCACTACCATAGCAGCCACCTCTCCACAAAAGTCAACATTGACACTGAAATACAACACCTAAGCTCTGCAAGTGCAGCATTTTTCCAAATGAAGCAGTGAGTGTTTGAGGATCAGGACATCCGTAGGGAGATCAAGACACTTGTTTATAAAGCTACTAGCTTGGATACCGTACGGTGCCAAGGTTATTTGAAAAAGATATGGATTGTTTTGTAGCATTAAGTCATATCATTTAGTTAATTAGTAACACTATTTATTAGGAAAAAGCCAGAATGTGATTCCATTTTTAATGAATGCTCCATTAGAAAAGACATAACGATGTGGGTGAACTACAATTCCCAGAATCGTGACTCAACCCTCCCCAAACAAGGTTTGTATGCACAGTTGGCCATGTTGGGTCTGTCTGCTAAGTTTGGTCCAGATCTGTCGTCAGCTGGGTTCAGTGCTCTCTGGATAAGGGTGAACTACAACTCCCATATGCCGAGGGCAGTGACACCCAAATCCTGCCAGTAGTTACAGTTGGCCTCAGTCCCCCAAACACCTCCAGTTTATTTAGTTGCTGATCAATTTCTCTATGTTTGCTGTGTGCCATAGGAAAAGGTAGGAAAGGGTTAAGGGAAAGGCAGTGGGTGGGGTCATGCAAATTCCACACAAGGAACCATGAGTTGCCTGCCTGTGGTGGAGGAAACACGTCAAATCTCGGATGTTCTCCCTGAATGAAACCATTCCTTGGATGGTGGCCCACAGTGTTTGGCGAGGACATTGGCAGCCTTTTGGCTACATGTTCATGGCACTCGCTATAACCAGCAATGTCAGTAGAGAAGTGCCTTTGAAGGCTTCTCAGCACTTGGAACTATAGCCTGTTTGTGGAGGCCGGAGGCTGGCTGTGTAAGTGGACACCTCCGCCAGGTACACACATACAAATTTTTTTTTGCTTTTATTATGTGTATAGAAGATTGTCCACACAACCCTGTTATATGACTGTAAACTGTTTACAGACATCACACTCAACTCCTGGAACAATTCCATTATCGTTGCCTCCAAAAAATCCTTCAAATCTCTTGGGAAGACAGGCGGACAAATATCAGAGTGCTGGAAGAAGCAAAGACCACTAGCATTGAAGCGATGCTCCTACGCGATCAACTCTGCTGGACTAAATGCCACTTTGTCCGAATGCCCGATCGCTGTCTCCCAAAGCAGTTACTCTACTCCCAACTCAAGAATGGAAAACATAATGTTGATGGACAGGAAAAGAGATTTAAAGTTGGGCTTAAAGCTAACCTTAAAGACTGTGGCATAGACACCGGTAACTGGAAAGCCCTGGCCCTTCAGCGCTCTCACTGGAGGTCAGCTATGACCAGCAGTGCTGCAGAATTTGAAGAGGCAAGAATGGAGGGCAAAAGGGAAAACCTGCCAAGAGGAAAGTGCAACAAGCTAACCCTGACCAGAACCGCCTTCCACCTGGAAACCAATGTCCTCACTGTGGAAGAACATGTGGGTCAAGAATAGGGCTCTACAGTCACCTACGAATCCACCATCGAGACCCTACACTTGGAAGGCAACGAGAGATTGCCTAAGTAAGTAAGCTGTGAGTTTTCTGGTCTGTATGGCCCTGTTTCAGAAGCATTCTCTCCATATAGCCCGGAAAACTCACAGCAACCCAGTGACTCTGGCCATGAAAGCCTTCGACGACACATGACAAAACTGCAGGACAGATTTACACTGTTGTTGTGTGCCTTTAAGCCATTTCCAATATATGCCGACCTGAAGGCAAACCTATCACAGGTGGGGATTTTTTTTTTGGCAGTATTATGCTATACAAGCATAATTTAGGATATCAGACAATGTGTTGCCCCAGTTCCATAAATAGAATGACATTCTAGCCAAGGTTTTTTTTTTACTGCAAGGGACTTCATTATGTGAAATCTTTTCATTTTAGTCATTCAAAATGTCCTGGTCCAAAATGGTCCTTGTTCTAAAATGTCCTAGTAGAGCAATAGCTTGCTACAGTTTTTAAGGATTAATTGATTTGTTGCAGCAACTTGCAAAGAAATCTTGGAAGTGTGTGTCTAAATATTTACTTGGTGAGTTTCCTCCTTCCTTTCAAGTGTTTGCGCTGCCACAAACTGTGCTTGCACCTTCTGGCTAGAAGCAACCATAATACATGAAATGTACTTCATCCCGTCTCTCTAAATAGGTTTTTGGTTGTATCAGGAGCGACTTGAGAAATTGCAAGTCGCTTCTGGTGTGAGAGAATTGGCCATCTGCAAGGACGTTGCCCAGGGGACGCCCGGATGATTTGATGCATTTATCATCCTAGTGGGAGGCTTCTCTCATGTCCCCGCATGAGGAGCTGGAGCTGATAGAGGGAGCTCATCCACCTCTCCCCAGATTTAAACCTGCGACCTGTTGGTCTTCAGTCCTGCCAACACAGGGGTTTAACACACTGCACCACTGAGGGCACAAATAAAGTTATTCCCATTTACTCAAGTGTCACCTTCTTTTTTGAATGACTAAAATGATTTCGCATAATGAAGTCCCTTGCAGTAAAACAGCCTTGGCTAGAATGTCATTCTAAATAGGTGAAAAGGAATCATCCCCTGATTTTACCTGAGGGCCCATCCAGACAGTACCTTTATCCCAGGAGCCTCTGCAACAAACAGAAGGGTGGCCAGGCACCATTCCCTGTAAACACGGAAACAATCGCAAAAGCAAAAAACTCAAGATTTCCAGGTGTGGGAATATCATGATTGTGAGCTGAATATGCGGATCTTCACATGTCTGTATGTCCCTGCAATCAGAAATCACGGTTTGTTCCCTGATTGGATGTTTGTTCCGGATTGGTCAGATCCTAAAAGAAGGTGACACTTGAGTAGAAGGCAAAAACTTTGCTTGTGTGCCAGAAACTTCATGAAACACGTGGAGGGTACATTTTCCCTGGCCAAGACAAAGTTGTGCACCCCTAGTTAATGTTGTACATCATTTCACAAGAGGAGCAATCAGGAACAGCCATGCATAACCCAGGAACAGCACCCTGTTGTTTGATGCCACAAGTACACAACCAAATCTGTCTGGACAGAAGGCCAGGCAGCCAGGCTCTAAAAAGTGTTAATAATGACAAAGTTCTGTTCCTGCCCTGAAAGTGTGTGTTTCCGTTTGTGCAGAAATGGTCCTACCCCATAAATTTTGTGGTAGATACTTCATGAAACTTCTGGAGGGCACAGTTTCTCTGGCCAGGACAAAGAATGGAACTTTTGCAGTGATTCACTGCAGTGATTCTCCGCATATCCACATATTAAAAAACTGCCAATGTTTCCAGCAGAAATCCCATGGCGGCTATCTTGAGAGCCTCAAATCTGGACAATGGAGGCAGAAATCCTGGGACTAACAGGTCTGTGTGTGGACCTCTTCTGAAGTCCAGGATTTTTTGCCCCTGTTTAAAACCTGTGATTTAGTGCTGTCTAAAAGTGCCCTGAGTCTGGGAACCACCCTTTTAGCTAAGTTTTGTCAGTGGCTACTAATCTTGAAAGATATACACATTCTTCCATCTCAGAAGCACCGTGTGAGTTGTTGGAGAGCATAGAGTTGTCCTCAGTTCCTGCTCTTGGTCTTTCCTTGGACATCCATTTGACCACAATAGAAACAGGACCCAAGACAAGATGGCTCTTTGATCTGATCCAGGTAGGCTTTCTCCAATTCACATCACAAAAACCTTGGAAACGGTCAAGTCAGAATAGGTACACATCCCTCTGCTTGTCAGAAGATTGGAAACTTTTTGGACTAGTTGAGAGATTCAAAAGGTATGATAAATGTTTCAGGAAGAAATGTGCATGAATCTATAGACTCAGATGTCCCCTAAAATCTTGTGGGTGGTAGTAATCACATTGCTTAAACCAGTGTTTCTCAACCTTCCTAATGCTGTGACCCTTGTTGTGGTGACCCCCAACCATAAAAATTATTTTCGTTGCTACTTCATAATTGCAATTTTGCTACTGTTATGAATCGTAATGTAAATATCTGATATGGTGGATTTATTTTCATTCACTGGACCAAATCTGGCACAAATACCCAATACACCCAAATTTGAATACTGGTGTGTGTGGGGTGTGTGTGTGTGTGTGTTTGTTGATTTTGTCTTTTGGGAATTGTAGTTGCTGGTATTTATAGTTCACTTACAATCAAAGAGCATTATGGACTCCACCAACTTTGGAATTGAACTAAACTTGGCACACAGAACTCTTATGACCAACAGAGAATATTGGAAGGGTTTGGTGGGCACTGACCTTGAGTTTGGGAGTTGTAGTTCACCTGCATCCAGAGAGCACTGCAGACTCAAACAATGACGGATCTGGACCAAACTTGGCACATATACTCAATGTGCCCAAATGTGAACACTGGTGGAGTTTGGGGAAAATAGACAATGACATTTAGGAGTTGTAGTTGCTGGGATTTATAGTTCACCTACAATCAAAGAGCATTCTGGACCCTACCAATGATAGAATTGGGCCAAACTTCCCACACAGAACTCCCATGACCAACGGAAAATACTGTGTTTTCTCATGGTCTTTGGCAACCCCTCTGACACTCCCTCGCAACCCCTCCAGACGGCCTGACTCCCAGGTTGAGAAACCCTATCTTAAACCATTAGGACTTGCATAATGATTTATTTTGAGCTGTACCCCGTCCCCTTCAAAGAAAAAAAAGTACATGGAATATGAACACGCCTGCTGAAGGCACCGATTGCTTGCTTATAAGCAGAAAAGCTTGCTCAGTAGAGCGGAAATCCAGCATACGAAGGGAATGAAACCAGCCAGCCAACCTGCCTAATTTTGCCCCGGGGGTTCCCTGTGCTACCAGCAGTCTTTACTCTTTACTCTTGTCTCACTCTATGGGTGCATCCATCCGGTGTAAAATGCCGTATGAGATCTGACCAGCAGTCACCAGCCTCTGTCCCTCCCTTTTCTGCTCAGAGCTAAGGAAGTTGTATCTGCCTCACTCTCCCAGATAAACACTCAGAAAGGTATCCACAAAGCTCTGAGCAGTACCAGGAATTTTTGCTTTAAAACATTGTTAAACGACATGAATTTTATCCTGGCCTAGTGACCAATATAATCAACCAGGGGCTTCATAAGATTTTGCATCTGATTTGCACACAGTCAGAACTTGGGATGTGGAAGTGGTCAAAACATTACTTTTGATCACGGTTACATTTTGAATACATTCCTCCATGAGGATTTGGGGAGTTGTATTAAAAGCAATATTTCCACTTTTTTTTCTCCTATTGGGATTGGCATCTCAAAACATACATTTCTGATGCTCTTAGGAACCCCTGTGGCAGAGAAGGCTGAAGATCTCTCTGCCTGTCCTTCTCTTCCTTTTTGGTCACAGACTATGAATTCTCCCACCAAAAGCCCTTCTCTGCTGTGATTGACTGGCCTCTCAGCCAAGGGGAGGGCTGTTTCTGAGACTCCAAGTGGAGAAGGGTGAGCAGGCATGCTCAGTGCACGGCAGTGTGGTGTGCAAGTGTGGGCAAGGGAGAGTGTGCTGGTATGTCTTTATTTTCTTTCTATTAAGTGTTTGCATGCATTCCAAAGTTTCAGGGATTCCGCAAAAAGGTGGCTTCCTTTGGTTTGCAGTCATAGGGCAGGCCACCTGTCTATCATTGTTAAGTTTGGATCTGCCCCTTATCCCAGGGAGATAGGAAGGGAAGAGGGGGCCATTTTTAGTTAGTCTAAGTTAGAGGACGTGGATAAGCTTCACCTGCAGAAAGGCATCATTTTGCAAGACATTCCGGGGGGAAATTCCCAAAGCTCTGGCTAGGAGCTTGCAGCCTCTCAGCCTTACAGCATCTGAGGGTAAAAGCCCTAAAGTCTTAAAGAAATTCCAGAGGGAAAACAGCTTTACAGACCCAAAGAACTCCAGCTGGAGAATCTACAAGCTTTGTCTGGTAGGTTTACTCAGTACCAAGATGCAGTTTGGAATCGGTAGTAGATCCCACATCAACAAAACTTAGATAACAGACAGCCTGGGAGAGGTTAAAAAAGGGTTTTCCTCTCAAAGTATAAGAACAATTAACAAAGACACTTGCCTGTCCCTTGTGGACAAGATTAAGGAAGCCACCAGTTGATTTAAAGCCTTGAAGCATTTGTTTGACTCATTGAAGATTTGAGAAATATCTGTTTAATTTGTTCAATAATAAAGGACTTTGTTTAACCTTTCAAGCCATCTAAAGACCATTTCTTCAGGAAAATCCTTGAGGGCCTCTTTCGTAGCACCCTGGCTTCCCCTGGGCACAAGGTGCATGTCCTATTTCAAAAGACAATTATTATAGGGCAGCGCATGACAGAACAGAGTGTGTGCGAGGTTGGAGGGAGGCTTGCACCAGCGAGTCCCTTCAAGGCATGGGGGTTCTTTAGGTAACCTTGGGCCAATTCTTTGGAACTAGTCAAAGGCACAGTGGAACATCCATGTTTTTAGGTTCTTGCAGAAGGTGGACAGGGTAGGTGCCAGTCTGATCTCCCTAGAACTCAATCAAGATTGAGAGGCAAGTTGTAGCAACTATGAAGGATACTTTACATGACTATTCTTGCCCTCCATTTTATCTTCTCAGCAAACCTAGCTGAGAGGTTCACCATTCCAAATGACTTTTGCGGGTGAATGGAGACTTCTACCTGCATCTCCAAAATCCTGGTTCAACCCTTTTGACCTTGATGATACCCCATTGGCTCAGTGGCTATTAACATGTGGTGAGTTGTTGATTTTCACCGGGATAAGTGAACATGTTCCCCAGTCATTCTGTAGCACCATGGAGAAAACCATGGCATTTATCTGCTAATGCTACCTCTCCACATACTGAAATATTCAGATGTCTTTGCTTGCTCTTTGACTCATCAAGCTCTTCAAATAAGTACAATGGGATTCATTCTGTGTGCATTACCAGCAACATCGGAGAAGAAATTGTGACCCAACTGGCCTCTGGAACTGCTTGGGCTTCAGATTTGCTTTATTTCATTGGGGGGGGGGGGGAATCCTGCCCGATCAGATAAATTTAAATACATGGCAGAAAGGATAGCTAGGCAAGAATTGACCTAACCCATGGCAATGACACCGCAGAGCCCAAAACAATCTGTACCCTTCAGAGATTCTCCTAGGCTAAAAGAGTCCTAGTTGAAAGTCAGCTGAAACTCTTTGTTTTGCTTCTTTTCCCTTCTCGGTGGTATGTGCAATGATCACAGCAACCAAGATGAAGCTTGTTCCATGTGTTGTGGCAATAAACAAGGGAGGATATGGCATTAGAAAATCAAAGGCTATTTTATTTATTTTATCTATTGTGTCAGGAGCAACCAGACATTTCTATTACATTTTTAACAAAACAAACAAACAGACAAACAAAACACAAAGTTTGCAAGCTTGGTCGTTGATTAAATGTCCTTTGACTAGTATCTGGCCACTTGGAGTGCCTTTGGTTTCACCATTGTTCATGTAGCAGGGCTCAGGTTGCATTGCAGCAGGTGGTCAGTGGTTTGCTCCTCTCCACACTCGCATGTCGAGGATTCCACTTTGTAGCCCCATTTCTTAAGGTTAGCTCTGCATCTCGTGGTGCCAGAGCGCAGTCTGTTCAGTGCCTTCCAAGTCACCCAGTCTTCTGTGTGCCCAGGGGAAGTCTCTCATTTGGTATTAGCCATTGATTGAGGTTCTGGGTTTGACCCTGCCACTTTTGGACTCTCGCTTGCTGGGGTGTTCCAGCGAGTATCTCTGTAGATCTTAGAAAACTATTTCTTGATTTAAGTCGTCGACGTCCTGGCTGATACCCAAACAAGGGATGAGCTGGAGATGTCACTGCCTTGGTCCTTTCAGTATTGGCTGCTACTTCCCGGCAGATGTCAGGTAGTGCAATACTGGCTAGACAGTGTAGTCTCTCCAGTGGTGTAGAGTGCAGACACCCCGTGATAATGCGGCTGACCTGACATGAGAGGCAAAGTTTGGAAACATTGAAAGCACCAAGTGGCCATGTTAGTGGCGTATTCTGGAAGTTGTATTCCACAAAGGTAAGTTTCCGAACTCTTCTACAATGGTGGTCCCTATTTGCAGTTGTGGGGCAATCATACAGACCATAAATCTAGCAGACCCCATCCCAAACTATGCATAGTCACAGCTACTATCTAAGCTTGTGCAGGGATTCGGTTTGGTCAGTTCTCTTGGGCCAATCCAGCTTGTTCAACTTATTCAGTTGGCCATAACAGTAAGGGCTCAACCGCCACATTTTTTTCATTCCAGGATGGACCACAGGGCAGCCAATCATGGCTCCTCCTCCCCTATTCAGCACCACGTGTCAAGTGAATACATAGATCCAATGGAGGAGCTTTGGTTGCTGTAGCACCAAATCAATTCAGCTTTGAAAGTTGTAGCAAGCTGTGGTTCTCCTAGCTGAGCTGGACCTTTGCATACAGGTCTTCTCCTGAGCTGAGCCCTTCAAGTCTGGAGAATTTCCACCTTTATCTCCCATCCAAAAAAAATGGGAGAGTGAGATCCAGGCACTGAGATCTGGCAACCTAAACACAATACATAGCAGATCCCATGACTTATCTCACAACAGATTTTGAAACCTTCTGGAGTTTCAAAAGGTGTTTGTTAAGAGATGGGAAGAACTCTTGTTCAAGAAGTTCTCTGTTTGGAGATGTAAAAAAAAACCAGCTTGATGTTCTGAACTGGATCCACGTGATGCATCATTTCTAGAAAATGCATTCTGACTCAGGGGAACTGCTAGTACTGACTTACACTATCATTTTCAGTGGTGACTATTCCCAAAAAATATGTGTGAATCTGTGACTTGTGCTATCCTACCATATCATTTCTGGTATATAATGTTGATGCAATGCCAATTTAGTAAGCCTGGTGTGACTCAGAATAATTGGCTGTTTATGGGAAGAAGAAGGCAATCTAGAAGGCAACTGAAGAGTATTGAAAGTCATCCCACAGATTAGAGATCAAATTGTATGTGTTTGATTTATGCTATTGTCAGCATGCCACCATTTTGTTCTATATCGGCTGTGAGGTCCAAGTGTCCATGGCCTGCATGTTTTGTACCTTGCCTATTTTAAAGTTTAGAACAAAAGCAGAAAATGAGATGGAGTGCCAGGGAACATTTCACAGATGAAAATTGAGAGATGTGTGGCCAAGCAACCTCAGAGTGTGGTCAAAATGGCAAAAGTTATAAATGATGAAGAATATGCAAGCTAAGAAAGAATGACACAACTTCCTTTTGCCTTAGACTACTGAGAAGGAGAACATGATGCCCCTTCTCTCGTCTAACTCAATGCAATCTATTGTTGCATTATGAACTACATTTGCATCAAGTAAGCTGATCGCAAATGGGACAAATCAAAGGAGGAGAGAGAAACTGGGACATTTTAAACCCTGTTGGAAAAGTTTGACGACAGAGCATTAATCAGGTCAATCCCTACCCAACTTAGACGACAATGTCCAGATAAAGCATTTTCCCCCAGGCATGGGTAAGTGAAACAGTACATATAGTTTCTGCACTTCCAAGAGCCTTATTGTATATTCTTTTAAACCAGCATTTCTTAACCTGGGGGTCGGGATCCCTGGGGGTCATGAGGGAATGTCAGAAGGGTCACCAAAGTCCATCAGAAAACACAATATTTTCTGTTGGTCATGGGGGTTTTGTGTGGGAAGTTTGGCCCAATTCTATCGTTGGTGGGGAGCAGAATGCTCTATGATTTTAAGTGAACTATAAATCCCTGCACTACAACTCCCAAATGCCAAGGTCAATATTCCCCAAACTCCACCAGTGTTCATATTTGGGCATATTCATGCCAGGTTTGGTCCAGATTCATAATTGTTTAAGTCCACAGTGCTTTCTGGATGTAGGTGAACTATAAGTCCAAAATTTAAGGTCAATGCTCACCAAACCCTTCCAGTATTTTCTATTGGTCATGGGAGGCCTGTGTGTCAAGTTTGGTTCAATTCCATCATTGGTGGAGTTCAGAATGCTCTTTGATTGTCAGTTAACTATAAATCCCAGCAACTACACCTCCCGAATGACAAAATCAGCCACCACCACCACCACCACCACCACCCCCCAAACCTCACCAGCATTCAAATTTGGGCATGTCGGGTATTTATGTCAAATTTGGTCCAGTGAATGAAAATTCACCCTGCATATCAGATATCTACATGACAATACATAACAGTAGAAAATTACAGTTATGACATAGCAATGAAAATAATGTTATGGTTGGGGGTTACCACAACATGAGGAACTGATTTAAGGGGTCGTGGCATTAGGAAGGCTGAGAAACACAGTTTTCAACTGTGTCATTAACTAATAATAATAATAATAATAATAATAACAACAACAACAACAACAACAACAACAACAACAACACTTTATTTGTACCTTGCTACCATCTCCCCAAGGGACTCAGTGCAGCTTACATGAGGCCAAGCCCAAACACAACAATACAAACAATAATAATAACAATACAAGCAATTAAAAACATAGACAATAAAATACACAACATTATCAATAAGACAACACACAATTAAAAACAGTGGGAGGGCCAAATGTAGAGTTAAAATTGGAAATAATGCTGGGACATGGAGGAAAGGTGATACTGGTGTTTGTGGAAGGGCATATGAGCAGACCTAAAGAAATGTAAAGTGCTTTGGAGGACAAAGTGCTATGGGATCATTATTCTGGGAAGGCACAGTGGAACAGCCACGTCTTCAAACTCCTCCTGAAGACTGCCATGCCTGGGGCCTATCTGATGTCTTTAGGGAGTGAGTTCCAGAGTCAAGGGGCCACCACCGAAAAGGCCCTCTCAGGGCAGTAGCCAGAAAAAAATTTCGGGGAGGGTTGACAATTTGGGGGGGGGGGGTTGAAAATTTCAGGGAGGGTTGAAAATTTCAGGGGGGAGGGTTGAAAATTTCGGGGAGTGTTGAAAATTTCAGGGGGGGGGGGGTTGAAACCTGCCTCCTAGCTCACGCTGAAGCAAAGAGCACAGCAGGGAGTAGAGCAACCTTCCATAGCCTGCAGCTCTGCCCCTGTCAACCACCTCCACCAAGTCTGGCCTCCTTAATGAGAGCATTCAACACACACACCCCCAACTTGGTTGCTTCATTACATCGGCTATTGCTGCAAGTAATGACAGTGTGAATAAATTGTCAATATTTGCTTGAGATAGTGCTTGCAGTTCTGGAGGGACTCTTAATTTTTTGCATCTCATAGACTTAGCAGCAGGGGGATTGGGTTAACCAGTTAAAATTCATGAGTAAACAAGGTTTTTAAAAAAAATCTGGAACATTTCGGGGGGGTTGAACCCCTAAAACCACCCCCTCGCTACAGGCCTGGGCCCTCTCTCTTGTCCCCACCAATCGCGCCTGCGATGCTGGTGGGATCGAGAGCAGGGCCTCTCCAGATGATCGAAGGGATCGTGTGAGTTCGTATACAGAGATGCGGTCATGCAGGTAGGCGGGTCCCAAACGGTTCAGGGCTTTGTAGGTAAGAACCTGCACCTTGAATTGGGTCCAGTAGATGAATGGCAGCCAGTGGAGCTCCTTGAACAGGAGGGATGACCGCTCCCATCTGAAATTTCCTCGGGTGGGTAACATGTTTGGAGAAAGATGAGATAGAAATTAAAATTACAAGTTAAGATGTGATCCAAACCTAAAGCTGAAGAAGAGCAGGCAGAGCAATATCCAAGTCAGCCTGGAGTGAAGTGTTAACTGTTTGCATTTTCAAAAATGCAAATTAACAGTCCAAACAGAGGAACAGCAGCCAAGAAAGGCTGCTTAATACATTCTGATCCCACTACTTTTCTTGCTCTGTCACACTTTCTCATGCTGCTTGAGGCTTTACTTCCAGAGAAATGCAGGGATCCTCCATCCTCCTTCCCAGCAACAGATGGAAAATATGCTTAGGAGACATAATTCTAAAATGACAAAAAGGAAAAGAGTCAAGTAGCTTCCCCTCCCCTCGTGTCTTATTCTTAATTAAAGTTCCCTGAGGACTTAGATACTGAGTCCTCCTTTGTTTAAACAAGGTGACTAAGGTTTAACGCAGAGTAAGGAATAGTGAAAACAAATCAAATGCATTAAATCAGAATGGAATATTTAGTACATTTATTAGAAGCAACACTGTTCACAAAACCAGACTTACAGAAGACTTGGATACTTGAGTGATAGCCATTATAGCCACTCTTTGGTTTCATAAAATACATAGTTGGAGGAAAAAGAAATGGAATTCCATGTCATAACAACCTGGCCCTTCAGTGCTGCGAATGCATCTCCAAAATAGGTTTAAAGTGCACACTCTCCAACTGTCTCAATTTTCCCAATTTCAGTCGTGATTTACACTCTCCGATGCCACTTTTAAAATGTTCCAGTTTCTCTCGCCTTCCTCCACTTCTCCTCATCTTATTTCAAATGGCTGAAAATTGACTTCAAAGTGACAAAAGTGTTTGTACATAATACACTCATTGCTTGCTACAATTCCCAAAGCTGAATTAATTTGATGCTACAATGTCCAAAACTCTTTTAACATGTCTTTACTAGGGGTGTGCAATTTGACCACAAGGCATGCCATTTTGGGGTCCATTGTCGGCTGACCCCTCATTCTGTTTACCGGGAAGTTACTCAAATGGGGAGGGGTTTTGTTGTTTTCATTCGGCAAAGATACGGCCCATTGGCTACAATGGGAAACTTTAAAGCAGTGTTTCTCAACCTTCCTAATGTCGTGACCCCTTAATACAGTTCCTCATGCTGTGGTGACCCCCCAACCATAAAATTATTATTTTTGTTGCTATTTCATAACTGTAATTTTGCTACCATTGTGAATCGTAATGTAAATATCTGATCTGCAGGATGTATTTATTTATTTACTTTATTTATTTACTTTATTTGTATACCGCTGTTCTCAGCCCTTAGGCAACTCGCAGCAGTTTTCATTCACTAGACCACATTTGGCACAAATACCCGATACACCCAAATTTGAATACTGGTGGGGTGGGGGGGGATTAATTTTGTCATTTGGGAGTTGTAGTTGCTGGGATTTGTAGTTCACCTACAATCAAAGAGCATTCTGAACTCCACCAACAATGGAATTGAACCAGACTTGGCACACAGAACTCCCACGAGGAAAGAAAATGCTGAAACGGTTTGGTGGGCATTGACCTTGAGTTTGGGAGTTGTAGTTTACCTACATCCAGAGAGCACTGTGGACTCAAACAATGATCAATCTGGACCAGACTTGGCATGAACACTCAATATGTTCAAATGTGAACTCTGGTGGAGTTTGGGGGGAAATAGACCTTGACATTTGGGAGTTGTAGTTGCTGGGATTTATAGTTCACCTACAATCAAAGAGCATTCTGAACCCCATCAACCATAGAATTGGGCCAAGCTTCCCACACAGAACCCCCATGACCGACAGAAAACATATATTCTGACAGTCTTCAGCGACGCCTCTGACACCCCCTCGTGACCCCCCCCCCAGGGGTCCCGACCCCCAGGTTGAGAAACACAGGCACGGCTGGCAGGGATGAGAGATAGGGCCTTCTCGGTGGTGGCCTCGCAGCTGTGGAACGCCCTTCCCACGGACATTAGACTAGCTCCATCATTAATGGTATTCCGCAAAAAAGTGAAAACCTGGTTGTTTGAGCAGGCGTTCGAATAGTCAGTGCAATGAATGTAATGAACATAGGAATGGAACAATGGATAACGGATCTGGATCATGTTTTTAGTTATGAGACGCTAGTGAATGGCTATTGGTGTTAATTGTATATTGTTGTATATTGTTGTTAATTGTATACTTTTCTATAATATGTTATGATGTTAACTGTTTTTTATACCGTGTGATGGTAGCATTGAATTTTTGCTGTTCTTGTTAACCGCTGTGAGTCGCCTAAGGGCTGAGAACAGCGGTATACAAATAAAGCAAATAAATAAATAAATAAATAAACACTGCTTTAAAGGCTCAATCCTCAGTCATTTTAAGGCCTATCTGCATGAAACCTACCTCAGGTTTAGACCTTATTTACAACTGCAGGCCTGCCAAGTTTCAAAACAATTCACCAATCTACTAATTTTTTAGAATTATTTTAATTTTTAACCATAACATTTTTTTTAAAAAATAAGACAAATCGACAGAGAGGTTTCTGGGAATTGTAGTTGCCGGTTCTGTCCATTCTCATCCAATCAGAGCATGAACACTACCATGTTTTTTTTATTGGCTGAGAAACAGAGAGAGAGAAACTTCAACTCCCATCTTGCTCCGAGAAGAACTTTTCAATGCCCGCCTTTAAAATAGGACGTGCAACTTGAGCCCAGCGGGAAGCCAGGGGCCCCCGAAGAGAAGTTCTCAAGGATTTTCCACCACAAATGGTCTTTAGATGGCTTGTGAAGTATAACAAAGTCTTTTATTAATGAACAATCAAACAGAAACTTCTCTTGTCTTCAATAAAGTTAAACAAATGATTCCAGGCTTTTATGCAACTGATAGCTTCCTAATCATGTCCACGAGGGACAGGCAATTGTCTTCAATAACTGTTTCTTTAAGGAAAATCCCTTTTAACTTCTCCCAGGCAGACTGTAATCTAAGCCTTACTGATGTGGGCTCCGCTACTGGGTTGAACTGCGTCTCGAGCACCGAGTGGACCTACCAGTAAGGCCAGTAGATTCTCCAGCTGGAGTTCTTTGGTCTTCCAAACTGTTTACCTTCCAAAAATCCTCAACACTGAGCATGAGAATAGTTTTTATATGATATGTTATATACTGATTGTTTTGATTGTTTTAACTGTGATGATTACTTTTAACTATGGTTTTGTACATTATGTGTAATTTGTATAGGCATCGAATTGTGCCTTTCTGTAAGTCGCCCTGAGTCTCTCCTCGGGGGTTGAGAAGGGCGGGGTAAAAGTACCTGAAATAAATAAATAAATAAATAAATAAATAAATAAATAAATAAAAGCTTTAGGGTTGCTTCCCTGGAAATCTTTGGATGCTCTTAAGACTGTTCTCCCCAGAAAGTCTTAAGGGTTGAAGCTTTTGTACAGGAGAAGCTTGTACACGTCCTCTAAATTAGCTTTCCTTACTAGACTAACTAAAAATGGCTCCCTTCCCTTCCCAATTGCCCTGAAGAAGGGGCGGAACCAAAACTTAACGACGATGGACAGGTGACTTGCCCTACGACTGCAACCAAAGGAAGCCACCTTTCTGCAGAATCCCTGAAACCTTGGACTGCAAGCAAACATTTAATACAAAGCAAATAAAGTTGGAGCGCCTGGTACAGCCGTACCAGCATAGATATTATATAAAACGGCCCACCGAAAACTACAAATCATTTTCATTTAAATTGATTCAGGTCCAAGTCTAGTCTTTACTGTTTTTATGTTGCTTGGCCACACTTTCTTTTGTGAAATGTTGGGGGGCATGAAACTGTTGTTTCTCTCCCTCTCTTAATTTTCAACGACACGTCTTCAGCAATCCTTTGGTGCCTTTCTTCACATCATCAGGCTGCAATGGTGACACCATTCCTATGAAATGGCATTTGGCTTTTCAGACACCCTGTGCTCCCCCCCCCCCCCCCCCGCTTTGTTTCCATTGCCAGGAAAAGAAGGCATCCGACTGCTCTCAAGAGCTCAGGTTGACATGGCTTCCATTCACACTTCCTCGACATGGTGATTCTGAGACCATTGTTGTTTTACAACTGCTAATTTTGTTCTCTCCAGGTGGGAAGGAAAGATGCTGTAATGCAGCTGTTGGAGCAGGAAAATGGGAAAGTCCCAAAACACTGCTCATTGTGGCACCAAACAAACCCGCCCTGTTTCTTATCTGAGTCCCTGGACCCCGTGGATGCTCTGAAGGTAGTTTTAGGACACACCCCAAACCATTCTCCAGGACATCCTTGGGACTAACACGAACACCAGGTATTCCATTAGTTATGGCAGCAGACGGCGATTAGGAAGTGGCGCTGCTAGAACTGTGCGTAGGTGAGGTTGATTAGATAGACCCGAATCAAAGGAAGGTGCATTTCCTCCATCCCCGCTGATTGCAATTCTTTTATAGTGCAGCGAGGAAAGCTTTTCCTGTACACTTACAGGAGGAGCCAATTCAAAAATAACATGGCTAAAGATTACTGCTTGTCTCCCCAGCAGAATCAAAGCCTCTGCCGAGTACTTTCAGTGTGTGTACGTGCACATGTGTGCATATACATACATTATATATATATATAATCTCCACACACACACACACAGTAGTGGTGTATATTCATTGCTAGGCAACAAACACTGCAACAAGCAAAATGATTAGACTAGAAAGTCTACTTAAATACATCAGTTTTGAACAAGTCTGGTCCATCAGAGTTAGACAACTCTGGTCCATTAAATAGACAACTTCAAATTAGTCTATCAATTGCTATTAGTTTATGTGAGGCTAAATAGTACCTTTGTGTTCAGAAACAGCATGAATATCAATAAGGAGGAGATGCAACAATGGTACTGTTGCCATCTTGCTCTGTTCATGAACCTCCTGAGGGTATCTGGTTAGAACAACAACAACAACAACAACAATAATCAACTTTATTTATATTTCATCCTTCTCCCCAGGGGACTCAGGGCAAATTACAGTGTGTGTGTGTGTATGTATATATATGTGTATGTATATATATATATATATATATATATATATATAATTACCTTCAGGGGGCCCGTTGGCACAATGGATTAAACCCTTGTGCCAGCAGGACCAAAGACCGACAGGCCGGATGTTCAAATCTGGGGAGTGCAGATGAGCTCCTCTGTCAGCTCCAGCTCCCCATATGGGGACATGAGAAAAGCCTCCCTTAAGGATGGTAAAAACATCAAAATATCCAGGCATCTCCTGGGCAACATCCTTGCAGACGGCCAATTCTCTCACACCAGAAGCAACTTGCAGTTTCTCAAGTCGCTCCTGACACGGAAAAAAACACCCTTCTGGCTATGCGTATAAAGTGTATATGAAATAGAAATTACTCTTATGTTTAGACTTGGGTCCCAAGATGCAAATAGAAATATTCCAAAATCTGAAAGAAATCTGGAATCCCAAACACATCTGGTCCCAAGCGATTCAAATAAGGGATACGCAACATGTCATAACAACAATGCAACACAGTGCCATAAAACTATACAATGACTCACAGCTGAGATTTTATTGCTTCCACTGTACTATTAGCTCTTGCAAGTGTTCTTCAGGTCAGCAATGCATAGTGAATGTGTAATGACAAATAGGGAGATGTGGGGAGAAATACACCGTGGGCAGATCGAGGAGACGGGCCTTTTCTGGCAACTTGGCTGTGGAAGCCTTTCCCCTCGGAGGCTGGACCGGTGCCAACGATGGTGTCATTCTGGCATCAAGCAGAAGCAAGTTTTTGTATTAAAGCTTTTGGGGTGGTATTGATTCCATACAAATCTTCACACTTGCTTGGTTTTAAATTATCTTAAATAGCTCTAACTGGTCTTAAACTGTCTTATTTTAGCTTGTCAAATTGTTCAAAATGCTTTTAGCCTGTTTAAATTTTTCATACTGTTTTGTACTGGTTATCGCACACTTGAGATATAGGACAAGGGACATATATTTTATTCTAGCCATGTGCAAACTTGGCTAGTTTTGGACTCCAACTCTCACAATTCCGGTAGGCTCTTAGGAATTGTGGGAGTTGAAGTCCAAAACACTTGGAGGGCCCAAATTTGCCAATGCCTATTCTAATAGATACATAATGGCAGAATGGAGTTGCATTGGATGCCTCTTGTGGTCTGTTCCAACTGTGATTTGAAGCAATGGAGAAACAGAACTGAAAAATCCAATATAGGCAAAACACTATGGCTCCCAAAATTAATTTAATTACAAATTAATAAAATAAAATAAAATAAAATAGAGAGAGAAACAGACAGATAATAGATTTATATTTGTTTAGAGGTGATGCATACCCATTCACTTTTTTATTGACAAGTCTCTGTATGGCCATGTTCTAGAAGCATTCTCTCCTGACGTTTCACCCGCATCTATGGCAGGCTTCCTCAGAGGTTGTGATGTCTATTGGAAACTAGACAAGTGAGGTTTATATATCTGTGGAAGGTCCATGGTGGGAGAAAGGATTTTTGTCTGTTTGAGGTAGGTGTGAATGCTGCAATTGGCCACCTTGATTAGCATTTAATGGCCCAGCAGTTTCAAGGTCTGGCTTCTTACTGCTTTAACGCAGTATTGCCCAAACACGAATCAAGGAACATGAAAGATACTGCAGACTAATTCAAACAGAGAAGTCAGTCATAGCAGAGCATTTGATGAACCAATCTGAACACAGCATATTATTTGAGAACAGAGAAATGCTGGACCACTCTCACAACCACCATGTCAGACTACACAGAGAATCCACAAGGATGGAAGGAGGAAACCATGAAAAATGAACAAAATCTGGCTACCAGTATTAAAAAAAAACTCTAACATCATAACAGTAAATAAAGAACAACACTCAAAAACAGGGAAATTCCAGACAAGAAACAATCAGGGCCAGCTAATCACCTCCCAACAAAGAATTCCCCCAGGTGGTAAGAAGCCACACCTTGAAACTGCTAGGCCATTCAAATTATTCTTTTGTTGATTTTCAAGGTTTCCTCCTTCCATCCTTGTGGATTCCAATGGCTTCTCTGTGTGGTCCGACATGGTGGTTGTTAGACTGGTCCAGCATTTCTCTGTTCTCAAATTATATGCTGTCTCCAGGTTAGTTCATCAAGTGCTCTGCTATGGCAGACTTCTCTAGCCTGCAGTGCCTTTCATGTTCCTTGATTCATGTTTGGGCATTGCTGTATTAAAGCAGTAAGAAGCCAGACCTTGAAACTTGAAAGTGCTGGGCCATTACATGCTAATCAAGGTGGCCAATTGCAACATTCATACCTGCCTCAAGCAGTCAAGAGTTGGGTTGTTGTAGGTTTTTTCGAACTATATGGCCATGTTCTAGAGGCATTCTCTCCTGATGTTTCGCCTGCATCTATGGCAAGCATCCTCAGAGGAGAGAATGCCTCTAGAACAGGGGTCAGGAACCTTCGGCCCTCCAGGTGTGGTGGACTTCAACTCCCACAATTCCTTGAGGCTTTGTAGGCTAAAGACAGCACAAGGAATTGTGGGAGTTGAAGTCCACCACATCTGGAGGGCCGAAGGTTCCCCATGCCTGCTCTAGAACATGGCCATATAGCCTGAAAAAACCTACAACAACCCTGTGATTCTGGCCATGAAAGCCTTCAATAATACAGAGAAGAGTTCTTTCTCCCACCCAGGATATTCCACAGATATATAAACCCCACTTGCCTAGTTTCCAATAGGCTTCACAACTTCTGAGGATACTTGCCATAGATGCAGGCAAAACGTTGGGAGAGAATGCTTCTAGAACATGGCCATACAGTCCAGAAAACTCACAACAACCCAGTGATTCCGGCCATGAAAGCCTTCAACAATACAGACAAGAGTTTTTTCTCTCACCCGGGATATTCCACAGATATATAAACCCCACTTGCCTAGTTCCCAATAGGCCCCACAACTTCTGAGAATGCCTGCCATAGATGCAGGCGAAACGTCAGGAGAGAATGCCTCTAGAACATAGCCATATAGCCCGAAAAAACCTACAACGACCCAGTGATTCCAGCCATGAAAGCTTTCGACAATACAGACAAGAGTTCTTTTTACTACCCGGGATATTCCACAGATATATAAACCCCGCTTGCCTAGTTTCCAATAGGCCTCACAACTTCTGAGGATGCCTGCCATAGATGCAGGCAAAATGTCAGGAGAGAATGCTTCAGGAACATGGCCATACAGTCCAGAAAACTCACAACAACCCAGTGATTCCGGCCATGAAAGCCTTTGACAATACATTATCTCTTTCCTTTCTTCTCTGCTTCATCGCCCTCAGGGCAGAAATAGCACTGAAGTCATGAAGGCACAAGGTGCAATGAATTGTGTATTACATAAATACATCTCCTAATTTGAGCTTTTGAGGAATGGCCCAGTTACTAAATATTTGCTCATCCCGACTATTCTTCCCAGCGCGTGAAGAAGAGCTTCCTTCAAGAAGGTCTATGTCAGAGCTGCTAAGTCCCCAAGGACGTGCCCAAGGGATCCAGGTCCATCAGTGTTATGCCTGATCTTTATTGCCACGGGGACAATCAGGAGCAAAGGTGCCATCCTGCAGAGAGCGCAACACAGCAAAGAGATTGTGTTCCTGTAATCAAAAGAACGCCGCATATTCCTGTGCGCTTCTACTCCCCTGTCTAACACCCAGCGTGATGATATCAGCAGAGAACTCCAGCTGTCACTGCTAAAATAGGTAAAAGATCCCATGGGGTTCTAAAAATATCAAAATGAAACTAATCTCTCTCCCCCCCCTCCTTTAAACCAAAAACCACAAAACAAAGATATACACTGCCGCTCGCAGTTGAGGCTATTCCCATCTGAACCGGATTCCCCATCTGGCACACAATTTGACAGGCAGAGAACGTCGCTGTTCCTGAAAAACCAACTCCCATCACTTCGTTTTTGAATTATTAGCTGCCTACGGAGAGTATTTTGTAAATACCATCAGCCATTAGTATTTGCTAGGCAGAGGCGGCCCTAGGTAATTTTCAACGGTAAGCAAACAGTATTTTGGCACGCCCCCCCCCCCCCCCAACCAATCATTGATATATATTTTCTGTTTGTCGTGGGCGTTCTGTGTGCCATATTTGGTTCAGTTCCATCATTGGTGGAGTTTAGAATGCTCTTTGTAGGTGAACTATACATCCCAGTAACTACACTTGCCGCACTTGCTCCCTTGCCTGGCCCACTTTGGGTCCGGAGGCATGCCTGAAGACCCCGGTGTGTGCACCAAAAGTCACCTCTTCTCCTGACTTTCTCCTCAGCCATTGGGACCAAGAGAGAGAGAGAGAGAGAGAGAGAGGTGGAGATGCCCACATTTCCTGAAGGTAGGCGCAAAAACAAAGGAGGGAGCGGAGGTGGGAGATACCTCCAGCCGGAGGGGCTCTCTCTCTCTCTCTCTCTCGCGGCGGCTCCGCCCCTTGGCCCATCCGCGGATTGGGGAGAGGAGAGGAGGCGGGTGGAGCGCCGGGGACCGAGAAAGGGAGCCGGTCATGGGGAAGGGATCGAATGCGGAGAACAATTGAGCGCCAGCTTTGCTCGCGCACCCGGTGGCCGGGTGGAGCAGGAATGAGAGGGGCTAGGCGAGGCTCAAGGGCCCGTCCCCTTTGGGAAGAGCATCGCCCGGCAGCAAGGCAAGAAAGCCGAGGCTCCCCCCGGACTGCTAAGGCTGTTATGAGCTGAGGGGGCGCTCCTCAAGTGGCGGTCGAGGGGCATTTACAGAGGCGCCTCTGCACCCCTGGCAAAAAAAAGTGTTCTGCAATCGCTTACTTCGCGTAATGGACGAGCTGCCCCTGTTGCTAGGGCAGTGTTTCTCAACCTTCCTAATGCGGTGACCCCTTAATACAGTTCCTCATGTTGAGGTGACTCCCAAACATAAAATTATTTTTGTTGCTACTTCCTAACCGTAATTTTGCTACTATTCTGAATCATAATGTAAATATTTGATATGCAGAGTATATTTTAATTCACTGGACCAAATTTGGCACAAATACCCGGTACACCCAAACTTGGAAACTGGTGGTGTTGGGGGGAGGGGGTTGATTTTGTCATTTGGGAGTTGTAGTTGCTGGGATTTGTAGTTCACCTACAATCAATGAGCCATTGGAACTCCACCAATGATGGACTTGAACCAAACTTGGCACACAGAACTCCCTTGACCAACAGAAAATACTGGAACAGTTTAGTGGGAATTGACCTTGAGCTTTGGAGTTGTAGTTCACCTGCATCAAGAGAGCACTGTGGACTCAAACAATTATGGATCTGACTCAAACTTGGTAAGAATACTCAATATACGCAAATACAAATACTGCTGGAGTTTGGGGAAAATAGACCTTGACATTTGGGAGTTGTAGTTGCTGGGATTTATAGTTTACCTACAATCAATGAGCATTTTGAACCTCACCAATTATCCAAGAGATGCTGGTTTAATGTTTGACATGGTTTGCTGTATTTATTTCTTGGGTGATTTTTTGCAATAGTTATTAAGTCTCTTAAAGTTTGTTTGTTTATTTTTACATGCTCTCGTATTACCTTGTTAGCTGTCATGAGTACAGGCATTCCCTGAGTTACAAATATCCAACTTCCAAATGACTCATAGTTAAGAAACGGGGGAGACAACAGGAAGTGAGAGAAATCTACCCCTTGGAAGGGAAATTCCCTCCTAAAAGAGTTATCATGTGGGAAAGATGTCTCAACTGAAGCTGTGGATCTGTAATTGGTTAAATGGACGAACCTAGAGGGTGCTCACCAATGCTTTCTCTTCATCCTGGAAAGAAGTATCAAGTGGAGTGCCATCAGCAGGGTTCCGTCCTGGGCCCGGTCCTGTTCAGGATCTTTATTAATGACTTAGATGAAGGGCTAGAAGGCAGGATCATCAAGTTTGCAGACGACACCAAATTGGGAGGGATAGCCATTACTCCAGAGGACAGGAGCAGGATTCAAATGATCTTGACAGATTATAGAGATGGGCCAAAACTAACACAATGAAGTTCAACAGGGACAATGCAAGATACTCCACTTTGGCAGGAAAAACGAAATGCAAAGATACAGAATTGGGGACAATACCTGGCTCGAGAGCAGTACGTGTGAAAAAGATCTTGGAGTCCTCGTGGACAACAAATTAAACATGAGGCAACAATGTCATGTGGCGGCAAAAAAGCCAATGGGATTTTGGCCTGCATCAATAGGAGCATAGTGTCTAGATTTAGAGAAGTAATGCTACCCCTCTATTCTGCTTTGTTTCATAAAGATCAAGTAAACAGAACATATTGTAAAGAACAAAAATAACTTTCTGGCCTGGAATATTGTGTCCAATTCTGGGCACCACAATTCAAGAGAGATATTGACAAGCTGGAATGTGTCCAGAGGAGGGCTACTAAAATGATCAAGGGTCTGGAGAACAAGCCCTATGAAGAGTGGCTTAAAGAGCTGGGCATGTTTAGCCTGAAGAAGAGAAGGCTGAGAGGAGACATGATAGCCATGTATAAATATGTGAGAGGAAGCCACAGGGAGGAGGGAGCAAGCTTGTTTTCTGCTTCCCTGAAGACTAGGACATGGAACAATGGCTTCAAACTACAAGAAAGGAGATTCCATCTGAACATGAGGAAGAACTTCCTGACTGTGAGAGCCGTTCAGCAGTGGAACTCTCTGCCCCGGAGTGTGGTGGAGGCTCCTTCTTTGGAAGCTTTTAAACAGAGGCTGAATGGCCATCTGTTGGGGGTGCTCTGAATGCAATATTCCTGCTTCTTGGCAGGGGGTTGGACTGGATGGCCCATGAGGTCTCTTCCAACTCTTTGATTCTATGATTCTATGATTCTATGATTAGGAGAGAACGCTGCTGGAACATAGCCATACAGCCCCAAAAACTCACAGCAACTCAGTGATTCCGGCCATGAAAGCGTTCGAAAATACAACAACGAATGTTCTCCTCCATCCTACAGACTTCTGTTCTCTGCCCATCCTGCCTGGCTCGCTCTCAGGCCGCTGATGCAGTGCCAGGACTTTCCCTTGCCCTTCAAATGCCTTCTCAAAAGCTCCAATGTTCTCATCAGTGACCACACAGTCACCACGAATTTAAAAATGAAACAAACAGATGCTATCTTTCAGAACATATTTCTCATCAACCGGGAAGCTAGAGCTGGGTATTATATTTTGCTGCTTGAAACAGTATTGTTGGTGTCAGACAGGTTATGTTCCTCTTTGGGGGGAGTTGGTGGGGAACTGATGAGTAAGAAACCATGTGGCATTTGTATACTCTGCACTTCTCAGCTGCTCGATGAAATGCATGGAGGGCAACAGAGGATAGGATGGCATGAACCAAATGCCAAGCCATGCAGAGCCAAGGCTTGAAGCTATGCACTGAAACAGTGCAAGGAAGTTTCTCATTTTGCCCCTTTGCCAGCCACAAAACTGCTGGTTATTGCTTAGCAGTAAGTTTTGATCCCAGGAAAGTTTTATCCAGTAGCATTTTACCCAGTACAGTGTCCAATAGGGCCTAACAAGCCCTATGAGGAGTGGCTTAAGGAGCTGGGCATGTTTAGCCTGAAGAAGTGAAGGCTGAGAGGAGATATGATAGCCATGTATAAATATGTGAGAGGAAGCCACAGGGAGGAGGGAGCAAGCTTGTTTTCTGCTTCCTTGGAGACTAGGACGTGGAATAATGACTTCAAACTACAAGAGAGGAGATTCCTTCTGAACATGAGGAAGAACTTCCTGACTGTGAGAGCTGTTCAGCAGTGGAACTCTCTGCCCCGGAGTGTGGTGGAGGCTCCTTCTTTGGAAGCTTTTAAACAGAGGCTGGATGGCCATCTGTCAGGGGTGATTTTAATGCAATATTCCTGCTTCTTGGCAGGGGGTTGGAATGGATGGCCCATGAGGTCTCTTCCAACTCTTTGATTCTATGAGTCTATGTACCCTGAGATCAGGGAGCCGCAGTGGCACAGCAGGTTAAATCGCTAAGCTGCTGAACTTGCTAATCAGAAGGTTGGTGGTTCAAATCCGTGGGACGGGATGAGCTTCTGCTATCAGCCCCAGTTTCTGCCAACCTAGCAGTTCAAAAACATGGAAATGTGAGATCAATAGGTACCTCTTCGGCAGGAAGGTAACATCACGCCATGCAGTCATACTAACCACATGACCTTGGAAGTGTCTAAGGACAATGCCGGCTCTTCAGCTTAAAATGAAGATGAGCACCACCCCTCAGAGTCAGACATGACTAGAGTTAATGTCAACGAGGGGAAACCTTTACCTTTACTCTGTCTCTTCTCCACCAGTAAGTTTATTGATATGAGAAACAGAGGATTCCTTTTGGTGGCTGTAGTTAAGAAACCCCCTCCCAAATTAATTATATTTTACCCCAAGTGCAAGCTTTGGCTTTAAAGTCCAGTCTGTTAAACTGTTAAAGGTCTCCCCCCCCCCCCCACTTCCCCAATTTTGCTTTTGGTGAGAGTAACTTTCCATAATTCTGAAGAGTTTAAACATATTTATTTAAATCCTTTAAATATCTGGTATGTTATTGCTTAATTAATTTTTAATTCACTTTGTTTTTAACTTCCTTGTTTGTTGTTATATTTAAAGTGGAAAAGTAGAATAAAATGCAATCAATAAATGAGGTCTAGAGTGCTACAGAGCTCTCAGGCTGTAATGAATGGGCATTTCATGGGCCCAATTATATCATCAACCCTCCATATCTACAAATTCAACTATCCACAGATTAAAAGTACATTTTAAAAAAATCCCAGAAGCAAACCTTGTTTTTGCCATTTCATGTAAGGGGCCCCATTTTGTTGGAAATAGCAACCTTCTTCAAGCCTCTACTAGTTATTTGTTATGTATATAATTCAGATTTCTCACTGTATTTTATATGTGTGTATTGGTTTGCCAGTTTTCTTTAACTATTTGTCGTGGGAGGGGCTGCAGACCATGTGATCAGGTCTGGGCTTGTTCAGGACTCAGACTCCATTTTAGAACGGTATGCTTAGAGACCAGTAAGAAAAGATGTATGCTTTCAGACTCTCAGACTGTGCAGACTCGGGTCTGGGCTTGTTCAGGACTCCATTTTTGGAACGGTATACTTAGAGACTTCAGTAGGAAAGATGTATGCTTTCAGACTCTCAGACTGTACAGACTCAGGTCTGGGCTTGTTCAGGACTCAGGCTCCATTTTAGAATGGTATACTTAAAGACTTTAGTAGGACAAGATGTATGCTTTCAGACTCTCAGACTGTACAGGGCTTGTTCAGGACTCAGACTCCATTTTAGAAGACTTAGAGACTTCAGTAGGAAAAGATGTATGCTTTCAGACTCTCAGACTGTGCAGACTCGGGTCTGGGCTTGTTCAGGACTCCATTTTTGGAACGGTATACTTAGAGACTTCAGTAGGAAAAGATGTATGCTTTCAGACTCTCAGACTGTGCAGACTCGGGTCTGGGCTTGTTCAGGACTCCATTTTTGGAACGGTATACTTAGAGACTTCAGTAGGAAAAGATGTATGCTTTCAGACTCTCAGACTGTGCAGACTCGGGTCTGGGCTTGTTCAGGACTCCATTTTTGGAACGGTATACTTAGAGACTTCAGTACGAAAAGATGTATGCTTTCAGACTCTCAGACTGTACAGACTCAGGTCTGGGCTTGTTCAGGACTCAGGCTCCATTTTAGAATGGTATACTTAAAGACTTTAGTAGGAAAAGATGTATGCTTTCAGACTCTCAGACTGTACAGGGCTTGTTCAGGACTCAGACTCCATTTTAGAAGACTTAGAGACTTCAGTAGGAAAAGATGTATGCTTTCAGACTCTCAGACTGTGCAGACTCGGGTCTGGGCTTGTTCAGGACTCCATTTTTGGAACGGTATACTTAGAGACTTCAGTAGGAAAAGATGTATGCTTTCAGACTCTCAGACTTTACAGACTCAGGTCTGGGCTGGTTCAGGACTCAGACTCCATTTTAGAACGGTATACTTAGAGACTTCAGTAGGAACAGATGTATGCTTTCAGACTGTATAGTCTCAATTGGACTTTCTGAATAGACGGGGACTCTATTAGACTCTCAGAACAGAGAAGTGCTTTAGATTATGGACTGTTGATTCTAAGAAAGATTCCCTGTGTTACATTCACAGAGAAACTACTTCAAATTCTATTTGTAACTGGATAGATATGCAAAGTACCTGTATGCTGAATACTTGAAGTTTGTGAGTAAACCAACTATGTTACTTTTAAAGAAGTCTACTTATTCGACAACACCAAAGAGTTAAAGAAAAAGGGCAAACCAATACACGCATATAAAATACAGTAAGCAATCTGAATTATATACATAACAAATAACTAGTGGAGGCTTGAAGAAGGTCACTATTTCCAACAAAATGGGGTCCTTTACATCAAATGATTTTAAGGGACAACTAAAAAAGAACGCTTCTGAAACTCTGCTCTCTCTTTAGTTATATGTGTGTGTGTGTGTGTGTGTGTGTGTGTGTGTGTGCATTGACGTCTCTATGTCCCTAACAGTTCAAAGACATAACAAGGTACATCAGTTTAACAGCTGAGAAACCTCATTGCCTTGCATGAATGTCATTTTCGCAAAAGGCTATGGCATTATTTTCAAAAAGTTATGACTTCTAGCAAGGTCATGCCTTTCCAGAGATCATAAAATCTCCAAAAGGTTACGGAGATTTCCATTTTCCAAAACATTTTACAATGTTGTTGTATATAATAGGACTTGAGCATCCACCAATCTTGGTATCCGTGTGGGTCCTGGAACCCCAATGAGTACAAAGGGCTGGTGGTATTTCCTTTCTGTCTAGTTGTGCCTTAAAAGTAGACAATATAATATAAACACATCAGCATGGGCATATGAACTTTAAAACAAAACAATTTCCCTCCCAGTGGAAATCATCAATATGAAACACAAGATGATTATATTCAAAGGAAATGAATTATAGGACAATCAAGCAGATGGTCTGTATCTTAAAGGCTAAGCTACATGTTACCTTAAATTCACACATTCCCCAAATCCAAATCCTGGCAAGCGACAGAGTTAAATGGAGTAGAACTGGGGAAGCACCAACCCCATGATCCTTAATGAAATGCTACCTGGACATGCGAAAGAAATATGTAGGTCAGCAGCAACCATGTCTGTAAGGTATAATGCTGCTTCTGGGAGGAAAAGCAGAACAAGGCTAGTGCTTTCTTGTTGTGCTTGTGGACTTCTGGACTTATCCAGCAGGACTCTCCCTGCATGATTATGGAGCTCAGCCTATAGCTAGTCATACCTTATCTCAAAGAAACCATGTTAATTATATACTCCTATTATATAGCTCTTCAGTGCCATCTAAAGACCAAGTGTTTGAAATTCACATGAAACATTTGATTCTGTTATAACTTCTGCAGCTACTGATTTGACACACAGGTCCTGGGAAGATGCTTTAAATCAGTCTTTCTCAACCTTCCTAATGCCACAACCCCTTAATGCAGTTCCTCGTGTTGTGGTGACCCCCAACCATAAAATCATTTTCGTTGCTACTTCATAACTGTAATTTTGCTACTGTTATGAATTGTACTGTAAATATCTGATATGCCGGATGTATTTTCATTCACTGGACCAAATTTGGCACAAATACCCAGTATGCCCACATTTGAATACTGGTGGAGTTGGAGGGAATTGAGTTTGTCATTTGGGAGTTGTAGTTTCTGGGATCTACAGTTCACCTACAATCAAAGAGCATTCTGAATGCCATCAATAATGGAATTGGACCAAACTTGGAACACAGAACTCCCATGACCAACAGAAAATACTGAAAGGATTTGGTGGACGTTGACCTTGAGTTTTGGAGTTGTAGTTCACCTACATACAGAGAACACTGTGGACTCAGACAATGATGGATATGGACCAAATCTGGCATTAATACTCAATATGCGCAAATACAAACACTGGTGAAGTTTGGGGAAAACAGACTGTGCTGGTACGGCTGTACCAGAAGCTCCAACTTTATTTTCTTTCTGTTATCTGTTTGCAGTCATAGGGCAGGCCTCCTGTCCATCATAATTAAGCTTTGGTTCTGCCCCTTGTTCAGGGCTCTGGGAGGGAAAGGAGCTAAACTATAGGACATAGACCAGCTCATCCCGTAGAAAAGTTTCTTTTCTCCTGAGTATCCAGGGAAACAGACCATCCGGGTAAACAGAAATTCCAGGGAAAAGGTCCCAAGGCTCTGGCTGAGAGCTCACCGCCTCACAGCAATCAGAGGGAAAACAGCCCTGAAGTTTCAAAGAATACTCTGAAGGAGGACAGCATTACAGATCCACGGAACTCCAGCTGAAATATCTTCAAACCTCAGCTGGTAGGTCTACTCGATACCCAGACATATTTGGAATTGGTAGTAGGACCCACACTGATGAGGCATAGATAGTAAACAGCCTGGGAGAGGTTAAAAAGGGTTTTTCCTACAGAGAAAGCATAGTTAATTAAAGTCAGGTACCAGTCTATTGAGGACTAGACTAAGAAAGCCTTAAAGTGTTATCTGAACCATTGAAGATTTGCTGTTTGTTCCATAATAAAAGACTCTAAAGACCATTACTGCAGAAAAATCCCTGAGAACCTCTCTTTGAGGCGCCCCTGGCTTCCCGCTGGGCTTAAAGTATACGTCTTATAGAAAAGACAACTGTTACAGGCCCAGCGCTCGACAGAACATAGACCTTGACATTTGGGAGTTGTAGTTGCTGGGGTTTATAGTCCACCTACCATCAAAGAGCATTCTGAACTCCACCAATGATAGAATTGGGCCAAACTTCCCACACAGAACTCCCAGGACCAATAGAAAATAATGTGTTTTCCAATGGTCTTTGGTGACCCTTCTGACACCCCCTCACGACCCCCTCAGGGGTCTTGAGCTGCAGGTTAAGAAACACTGCTTTAAACATTATAGTGCTGCTTAAAGTACATTGCCAGAGGACTGAGGTGTCAGTTATAGAATCATAGAGTTGGAAGAGACCTTATGAGTTTGTTTTTTCTTTAGTTTGACATCTTGTTCTTATATGCCGCCCCAATAAGTTTCCCATCCAGGGGACTCTTTCAAGTGCTAATATGTATGAATTTCCGAGGTCATTTGATGGACTGAACATTTGTCCTTAGTGCTGTTTTTCAAAATGGAAAGGTATGAAAAAATCTGGCAGAATGTAACCACCGTAATTAAATGACAGGCACATGAAGGTTTGTAGTCAATTTCACAATTGGCATCTTTCTGTCTCCCATTACATTCTGTATGTATCCCACCCCCACAACTATGTGACAGCTGAAATACCAGTGGCTTAATATTATACTCCATTGCTGCATGTGCAGAAATGGATTGAAATCCACAAAAGCTCACATTCAGATCAATGAGTTGCTCTTAAAGGTGTTCCTAGATTCCTTTCCCTGTTCCTCCTTTCCTATTCATGCTGAAAAAAGCTAGCACAGCTTCTCATTGAAAATGCCTTCATTTTTATCATTTTGGAGAGTCCCCCCCCCCCCTCTAGAATACTATATGTGTTGGTAATTCAAACATTAAATGTAAGAAAAAGGATGTCGGGCTCTCTTCTTACCTGGAAATCCAGCCTGGGTAGTTCTGCTTTATTTCCAAGGAGACCAGTGTTCCCTGCACAAGATGAAGGGGAACTAGCACAGTAGTGCCTAACAACCATGCTGCAATGACTATCTCAGCTTTTGATACCACAAGCACTCATAGTGGTATCTGGCTGAGATGGGGCTTTCATGGTGCGTCCTTTCATTCTTGAAGGAAAAATCTTAGAAAATGTCAAGGAATACGGGAAAACCAGGGAAATTAATGAAACTTTGTAGAGAAGGATGGAAGGGGAGGGAAGCAGCTAAGGAGCTAGAGGCAGAATGAAGTGACGCTGATGCACAATCCGAAAATCCAGCTAACGTGAAATTATTGAAAGAACTATCACCAAAGCAGGCTGTGTCTGGTGGTCTGGGCACCACGATTCAAGGATGTTGACAAGATGGAGTGTGTCCTGAGAAGGACAACCAGAATATCTGGAAGCCAAGCCCTATGTGATGTGATGTGACAGCAAAAAAAAAAGCCAATGGGATTTTGGCCTGCATCAATAGGAGCATAGTGTCTAGATCTAGGGAAGTCATGTTACCCCTCTATTCCGCTTTGGTTAGATCACACCTGGAATATTGTGTCCAATTCTGGGCACCACAATTGAAGAGAGATATTGACAAGCTGGAATGTGTCCAGAGGAGAACAACTAAAATGATCAGGGGTCTGGAGGACAAGCCCTATGAGGAGCGGCTTAAGGAGCTGGGCATGTTTAGCCTGAAGAAGATAAGGCTGAGAGGAGATATGATAGCCATGTATAAATATGTGAGAGGAAGTCACAGGGAGGAGGGAGCAAGCTTCCTTTCTGCTTCCCTGGAGACTAGGACGCGGAACAATGGCTTCAAACTACAAGAAAGGAGATTCCATCTGAACACGAGGAAGAACTTCCTGACTGTGAGAGCCGTTCAGCAGTGGAACTCTCTGCCCCGGAGTGTGGTGGAGGCTCCTTCTTTGGAAGCTTTTAAACAGAGGCTGGATGGCCATCTGTCAGGGGTGATTTGAATGCGGTATTCCTGCTTCTTGGCAGGGAGTTGGACTGGATGGCCCATGAGGTCTCTTCCAACTCTTTGATTCTATGATTCTATGATAAGCCAGCTACCCTGAAATTACTGAAAGAACTATCGCCAAAGCAGGCTGCGTCTGGTGTTCTGGGCACTTCGATTCAAGGATGTTGACAAACTGGAGTGTGTCCTGAGTAGGACAACCAAAATCTCTGGAAGCCAAGCCTTATGAGTTGCACAAGGAGCTAGGTGTGTTTACCTTGGAGACAAGAAGACTGAGAGGTGAAGATATGATAGCCATGTTTACAAATTTGAAAGGGCATCGTATTGAGGAAGTGGCAAACTCTAGAGACCAGGACACAGAGCAATATCATACAAAAGCTGAATGGCACAACCTGGGGATTACAACCAGATACAGTGAAGACATCTGACCTTGCACTTTGCTACTCTGCTGCTGAGTATGCATGCCCAGTGTGGAACACATCTCACCACATCAAAAAAGTGCTCTTAATGAGAGATGTCGCATTATCACAGGGTGTCTGCACCCTACACCATGAGAGAAATTACACTGCTTAGCTGGTATTGCACCACCTGACATCTGCCGGGAAGTAGAAACCAATAGTGAAAGGACCAAGGTAGTGACATCTCTGGCCCATCCCCTGTTCGGATATCAGCCAACACACCAACACCTTAAATCAAAAAATAGTTTTCTAAGATCAACACTCGCTGGAACACCTCAGCAGCAAGTCCAAAAGTGGCAGGCTAAAGCCCAGAACCTCAATCAATGGCTGACTGCGCTCTGGTACCAGGAGATGCAGAGCCAACCTTAAGAAATGGGGCTACAAAGTGGAATACAAGATATGTGAGTGTGGAGAAGAGAAAACCACACACCATCTATTACAATGCAGTCTGAGCCCTGCCACATGCACAATGGAGGACCTTCTTGTAGCAACACCAAAGGCACCCCAAGTGGCCAGCTACTCGTCAAAGGACATATAATATAATGCCAAGTCTTCAAACTTTGTGTGTGTGTGTTTTTAATACAATACAACTGTTTAGTTCGCTCCTGATACAATAAATAAAATCAATAGAGCAATGGATTCCAATTGCAGAAAATGAGATTCTAGCCAAAATTAGGAAGAACTTCCTGATGGTAAGAGCAGTTTGGTAGTGGAATGTGATGCCTCAGAGTGTGATGGAGTCTTCTTCTCCTGAGGCTTTTAAGAAGAGGCTGGATGACCATCTGTTTGAAGCACTTTGTGTTTTCCTGTATGGTAGAATAGGGTTGGACTGGATGGCCCTTATGATCTCTTCCAACTATATGATTCCATGGTGGTTGCAGAGCTGGTGGAGGTGAAAGTAGCCTTGGCCTCAGCCTCATTGCCACAATGATCCCTGCCACTAATGCAACTTTGGAGACCATCTAGGAGTGCAGATCCCTGCCTAACCTGGAGGCAATGCTGGGACAAACCTGTATCAGTTGAGTAGATACTGTCAAACTTCACAGGAACTGCAGAGCTGTCAGATGAGAATGTCAAGGAATATGGGCAGAAACAAGAAGCAGTGCAATTCTGTGGAGAAGGGAACAAGGGGGCGAGATAACTAGAGATGGAGGGGGGGGGGGGGTAGAAGGATTCATAATTGTCTCCTGCAATGTATATGCAATGTTTGTATTCCTGACAGAAAGCATCACCAACGATACTTGCAGCAAGTGCAAATTGGCAGCTTTCTTAGAAGAGAAGTTCAGTGCATGACAGCTATGTGTTGTGTCTATTCAGAGACAGGAGGACTGCCTGGATAGGACACGGGGAAAACTGATCATACAAAACCAACTGGAAGAAACTGCCAAGGAAAGTGAAGAAGCCTGTAAGAAAGTCTAGAGGAAAGTCACTAAGAGCAGATTGGGCAGAAGAGATTCAAAACCTCTTCAACTAAGGAATCACTATGTCTTCAGAAGGAAAGCAGCAGTGAAGATGGGCAAACGGAACCAGCAAGGAAAGAGTTGAGGTCACCACCAACTACAAGGAGAAAGAAGTTACTGCAGAGTCTAGAAGATTAGCTGAAATCAGTTGAAAAATTAGTGGATTATATCAATGAATTGAGTCCAGGCTCTCTGAAGACCCATTTGTCAATCCAAACAACTTTTGGAGATGTAACCAGGCTTTAGGACAGCTGGTAAATCATCAGCAATTATAACATCTACCAACCAAAAGGTTGCCAGTTCAAAGCCCCAGGTTGGCGTGAGCACCCAACTGTCAGCCCAAGCTCACTGTTTACCTAAGCAGTTTGAAAACAGTTTGAGCTGTAAGTAGAGAAATTAGGTACCACTAAAGAAGCTGGGGAGGTATTTTACGATACCATAAAGAAAAAGATCAGAAAATGCCCTGCGACCAAAGGAAAGGAGGAAGTCCTGATGTCTCTTCGTCAAGAGGATGGAGTGACAGTACCTCCCTGTGACTGAATTCGAGCACAACTTTTTTTTTGTCGTGTCAGGAGCAACTTGAGAAACTGCAAGTCGCTTCTGGTGTGAGAGAATTGGCCATCTGCAAGGACGTTGCCCAGGGGACGCCTGGATGAATTGATGTTTTTATCATCCTTGGGGGAGGCTTCTCTCATGTCCCCACATGAGGAGCTGGAGCTGATAAAGGGAGCTCATCCACCTCTCCCTGGATTCGAACCTGCGACCTGTCGGTCTTCAGTCCTGCCGGCACAAGGGTTTAACCCACTGCGCCACCGGGGGCTCCTGGCACAACTCAAAGGTGCCAAAAAGCTGGACGTCGACACAACGTACTTTTCTGTTCCGTCTCTGTCTGGTCTGTCCAAAAACGGCATTGAATTTTTGCCGTGTATGTGTACTGTGATCCGCTCTGAGTCCCCTTGGGGAGATAGGATGGAATATAAATAAAGTGTTGTTGTTGTTGTTGTTGTTGTTGTTAACTTTAGAGGAATATGAGAAAGGTACTTTTCTGTAATTTCTGCCAGTCTGGAAATTATTTGCATTGGAAGGCTAACTTGTCTTCCTTTGTTGTCCTTCTGCCTGCAAACAAAACCATTTCTGTCCAGGCAAGTGTTTGCAATGGAAGCTGACCAACTGAGTTGTTGATGGCAACAGAGAAAGGGTTACTACATCTATTTCCCATCGCTGTGCTTTAGTATTTGTTTTATATTGTGCTTTCCTTACTTTTTTGCTTTAGTGTATTATTGTTAGATGCCTCAATAATTGTTTTGACAGAAAGGCAAGCCGCGAATGAAATAAATAGCTATAAACTCAGCTCTCTGAGGTTGCAGACCTTTGCTTCTAGGTGCTGGGAATCCTGAGCAGGAGGGTGCTGCACTCCTTGTCCTTGCTTGCAGGTTCCCTATGGGCATCTGGTTGGTCACTGTAGGAACAAAACACTGGGCTAGATAAGCCTTTGCTCTGATCCAGCATGGTTCTCCTTATGTAACAGGGTTTCAAAGGCCTATTATCGACTGAAAGATTTCCTTTATAGCATCTGCAGCTCAAACACAGAAGCTGTACATCAGAGCCAAGAAAAGACCATTCCAAGAAGCAGAGGAACAGAACTGAGCACATTCTTTCCCCTTTCTCCTGAACCGCATCCCCTCCTGCCTCCAGTTTTATACAATCTTCCCATAGTTTAGAAAGAAGCTTTGATGTTATCAAAAGGGGGGCAAATCACAAAAGGAAAAGAGGAGACATTTATGTATAAGCAGGAGCCAATATAGAAAGAGATTCACAGAGGCAAGACCTCTGACCTAAAATTAAGCTGGAATTAAAATCTTAGTGGAATGTTTATGAAAAGTCAGTCGCAATGCATATAATGTTCCCATCACTAAATGCAAAGAAACTCTTTCTAGTCGAATTTGTTTTAAATCATGAATTGAAACAAAAATAAATCTACTGGAAAACTGGAGAACTGAACAAGTCTTGGAGCAAAGGGGCAAAAGATGAAGTTCATTGATGTTCAGATTCAACACATGGCATGCACATGCTATAAGGAAATACAAGGAGCGTTCATTAAAGATTTCCCCTGACCCACTTCTATTTATCGCAGGATGCTGAAACCGCACATGTGTAATGATATAAGTCTCTTTGGGTTACCTACCAATTTACAACTCAGAACTGATAATGGTCTTGACTTTACAGGTGTTGAACTGGTGTGAGGTTTGAGAATGGACCCAGTGGAATACAGAGCAGTCCTCAAGTTCCTTGACTTGAAAGGCCGCACACCAAAGGAGACAGCTGATGAAAGAAGTTTATGCTGATGATTCCCCATAATATGATGTAGTCAAGAACTGGCATCGTCAGTTCCAATGTGGTCGGATTTCGATGCAAACAGCTCCAATTCCGGGGCGATCTCACTCTGCTATTGATGAACACACCATCCAGCAAGTGGAGGTTGCCATTTTGGAAAATCTCCATGTAACCTTTCGCCACCTAGCCCAAAATGTCAAGATTAGTGTGGGGTCAGTGGGAAAAAATCATCCAAGACTATCTTCACATGCATAAGGTATCTGCTCGCTGGGTCCCTCGGCTGCTCACACCTTTCCAGAAGCAGGAATGAGTCGAATGCTCTCAGGCTCTATTGACAATGATGTGCCATGGAAACCAGGAGGACTTTTTCAACAGACTGATCACACAGGATGAAAGCTGAGTCCATCACTCTGATCCTGAGACTAAAGTCCAGTCGATGCAATGGAAGCATCATGACTCACCGCCTCCAAAGAAGGCTTGTGCTCAACTCTCAGCAAGCAAGGTCATGTTCACAGTATTTTGAGACCAGCACGGAGTAGTATGGATAGATTTCCTAGTAAAGGGCACCATGATCATTGGGGCATACTAGGCTTCACTGCTGTGGAATTGCGGGAGGCCCTCAAAAGCAAGAGACAATGTGGCATTCTCATTAAAAGTGTCCGCCTGCTGCAAGAGAATGCATCAGTTCACAACTCACATGTTGCCCAAATGGAAAAAGCATGCTCCTGTAGCTTTGAAATTCTACAGCATCCTCCTTATTCACCCGACCATGCACCATTGGACTGTTAGCTTTTGTATGATATTGCTTCTAGCACCCCCCTTTTGCTTGATAATCAGCTGACTGGCACAACCTGGGGATCACAACCAGACACAGTGAAGACATCTGCCCTTGCACTTTGCTACTCTGCTGCTGAGTATGCATGCCCAGTGTGGAATATATCTCACCACGCTAAAACGGTGGATATGGCTCTAAATGAGACATGCCGCATTATCATGGGGTGTCTGCGCCCTACACCACTGTAGAAATTACACTGTCTAGCCGGCATCGCACCACCTGACATCCGCCGGGAAGTAGCAACCGATAGTAAAAGGACCAAGGCAGTGACATCTCCAGCCCACCCCGTTTGGGTATGAGCCAGCATGTCAAAGACTTCAATCAAGAAATAGTTTTCTAAGATCTACAGAGACACTCATTGGAACACCTCAGCAAGCGAGAGTCCAAAAATGGCAGGCTAAAACCCAGAAGCTCAATGAATGGCTGATACCAAATAAGAGACTGCCCCCTGTGCACACAGAAAACTGGGCGACTTGGCGCTGAACAGACTGCTCTGGCACCACGAGATGCAGAGCCAACCTTAAGAAATGGGGCTACACACTGGAGTTCATGACATGTGAGTGTGGAAAAGAGCAAACCACAGACCACCTATTACAATGCAACCTGAGCCCCGCCACATGCACAATGGAGGACCTCAGCAACACCAGAGGCACTCCATGTGACCAGCTACTGGTGAAAGGACATTTAATAATGCCAAATTTGCATTCTTTGTTGGTTTTTTGTTTTTTTTAAATGCAATACAACTGTTTGGTTTGCTCCTGACATGGTAAATAAATAAATAATCATTGGACTTCCATCTCTTTCCAACAATGAAGTTATTTATGAGGGGCAAGCATTTTTCAGATGGCGAGACTCTGATTTTCGAAGTCTCAACGTGGCTTTTGGAGCAACCTGTCAACTACTACAAGCCAGGTGTGCTGTCGCACGCTGGGCCCTGTGCATAAGACTGTAGACAGGACATAAATTCCGTGTGCCCAATGGGACACCGGGGCTGCCTCAGATTAAAGACCCTTAGATTTCCTTAAAACAGAGTCTTTAGATTGCTTAAAGGTTCAACAAGTTCTTTATTGATGAAAACAAACAGGTACTTTAAGGCTTTCTTAACAGTCTATTGGCTCTCTCTCAATCTTGTCTACAAGGAACAGGCACTATCTTCATAACTGTATACTAACTAATGGGGAAATCCTTAACTTCTAATCTGGTCAGTCTGTCTTTGCCTCTGTTGGCGTGGAGCCCCTGCACCCGGTACCAACTGCTTCTGGCTTCCGCGAGAGACCCTTACCAAGCAGAGCTTTGTAGACCTCCAGGGGAAAAGGAGTTCAGGTTTCAATGATGGTTGACTGAAGTCCCTCCGCAAAGGAGCTGTAAGGCTGTATGATCCTCAGCCAAGCTGTGGGCTGTATAACCCCGGCCAAGCTGTAGAAGATGAAGCTTTCTACAGGAGCCCTTGGTATTATGTCCTGCATGGAAAGCTTCTCTGTGTGGACTGAACCCAAACTGGCTCCTATTCCCTCCAAAACCCAAAGGGGGCAGGACCAGGGAACCTAACTATAATTGACAGGTGGCTTGCCCTATGATTGCAGCCAAAAGAAGCCATCTATCTGCAGAGTCCCTGAAACTTAGGACTACAACAAACATTCAATGCAAAGCAAACAAAATTGGAGCTCCTGGTACAGCTGTACCTGCACACCAGGTGTTTACAGTTGCTTAAATGATGGGAGAAGTGTGTGTCCCTAGGTGGCACCTGTGTAGAGAAGGACTAATAACTATGCCAAGGTACACTGCTCTCAGTCCACAGGAAGTGGGCCAGGAGAAATCTTTAATGAGTGCCCCTCGTAACTGTGACTGGGCTTCTTCCTTTAGATAGGATCAAATCTAGGAGAGGATCTGTAACTAAATGGCAGCTGTTGTGATTCCTGACAGTCTTCGACTTTGGAAGATTTGTACAAGTTGCTAGTGTTACTTGTAAGGAAATTTAAATACCGTGTTACATATCCCATGTGGCTCGGATGAAATCAATTTCCACTTGATTAACACTGACAGCTCTTCCAGAAGCAGCCAAGTTACCTTGAAGGCACAGCCGTAAGGAAAGACGTTTCTTCAAGTGCTGGCAAGTGGCTGCGAATACAAGAACCCTGAAGTGAGGAATACTTGCCATGAAGACTAATTCTGAACCGCAGAGACAAAAATGAGGCAACAGAGGTGTGTGTGAGAGAGCGTTTTTAATTGAATAACAAAGATTTTTCATGAATTTTCTCAAAATATAACAAAGAGAAGACACATTGGCTTTTAAAACAATAGGACTAAATCAAACATAGTCCTAAACAGAACATACACACTAAAACAAGTATTTATTTATTGGGTTGTTGTAGGTTTTTTCGGGCTATATGGCCATAGTCTAGAGGCATTCTCTCCTGACGTTTCACCTGCATCTATGGCAAGCATCCTCAGAGGTAGTGAGGTGGATGCTTGCCATAGATGCACTACCTCTGAGGATGCTTGCCATAGATGCAGGCGAAACGTCAGGAGAGAATGCCTCTAGACCATGGCCATATAGCCCGAAAAAACCTACAACCCAGTGATTCTGGCCATGAAAGCCTTCGACAATATATTTATTTACTTACTATATTTATATACCACCTCTCTCAGCCCGCAGGCAACTCACTTACATAAACTCAATTGAATTTAATGGATCTAATTCTGCTGGAATTGACATTGGATTTCACTCCAAATACAGTTGCCCTGGTAGAACACACAACATTTCCAGATAATGTTTAACTGTATATAAGAATGGGTTGCTGTGAGCTTTCCAGGTTGTATTGCCATGTTCCAGAGGCATTCTCTCCTGACATTTCACCCACATCAGTGGCAGGCATCCTCAGAGGTAGAGGGATCTGTTGGAAAGTATGCAAGTGGAGTTTATATATCTATGGAATGTCCAATGTGGAAGAAAGAAATGGGACGAGAGAGCGGGCCCTCTTAGTGGTGGCCCCCTGGCTCTGGAACCTTCTCCCCAGGGAGATTAAATTAGTCCCCACCTTGTCCACCTTTCAAAAGACCTGGATGTTCCAATGTGCCTTCGAAGTCTGCCTAGCCCTCATCTTTTGGTAGGATCTCTAGCACTTTATTCCCAGCCCCTGGCCTTACAGTTTATGTTGCACTAGCCCTGTCCTGCCCTATTAGTCTCAAATCTGCACATGCCCACTTTTGTTGGCCACTGGTTGCTTGTGTTTTTGTTATGTTTTATGAGGTCTTAGATTTTTTTGGATTTATTGTTTTAATAAAGCGAGTTACTATATATTTTAACAGTGTTATTTTTCAACTTCAGGGAGATGGAGGCAGGATACAAGAATAAAATTATTATTAATAATTAGCATGTAATGACTTTGCAGCTTCAAAGCCTGGCTGGTTGCTGCCTGGTGGAATCCTTTGTTGGGATTAGCTGGCCCTAATTGATTCTTGTCTGGAATTCCCCTGATTTTTGTTTCCAACATACTTCACAACCTCGGACGATGCCTGCCATAGATATAGGTGAAACGTCAGGAAAGAATGCTTCTGGAACGTGGCCTTACAGCCCGGAAAACTCACAGCAACCCAGTGATTCCAGCCATAAATGCCTTTGACAACACGTTGTATACACAATGCAAAATTAAACAGCCATTTCAAAGAGTTAGATGTTTTACAGATAACAAGTTCTTGCAATTAAAGTAACTGCTTTTGTGGAAAAGATGAAAGGCAACGTCAAAAAGTTACTTTCTTTTATAGATACTAGGTTTTTAAAAACGGAAATGTTTTTGTTTAGTTGTGTGTTTACACAAAAGACGCAAGCCACATATTTTTTTGGAAAAAGAACATTGCATTGAGACGCATATTTATATTTCCAAGACGGCCATTTTCTATTTACCCTTTTCTGTTTTCATGTTTCTGTAAACTCAGTTGCCAAGCTGTCACCAACCAGAGGAGAGGGCATTCTCCTCACAAATTGCTGCGCTTTTACTAGAGGAGTGCAGCCTCGAGTAAAAGGCTTCAAGTTTTCTTTTTTAATTATATTAGACTGCCTGCGTGGCAATGTTGTAGTGAAAATACACACATTAAAATGTTTTCCCCATAATGAGACTATTAACCGGCTCTCGCTTCTCTCGCCTCTGTTGGCTTTTGCGCCGCTAATTCTCCTTTCCTCTTCTCAAAAACCTTCAAGAGATATTCATCAGGCTTGATTTCTTTTTCCTCTAACTCGGACATGATCTTCTCCAACCTTTCCAGTGTCCTGGCGCTCCGTAGCTTCCGAGTGGCGATATACAAACTGAACTCTTCCAAGCTCATCAGCTTACAAGTATCAATCTCGCAGAGATCTCGAACATCTTTGCTTTTATTCACCTGTGGGAAGAAAACAAGGCCAGACATTTTCTCCAACTCCTCGATGCTAACTTGGAATTCCAGCAGCTGGTGGTCAAAGCCGATCGGGACGTTGGGCACCACAAAGGCTCCAAGGACCAAAGGATCAGCGGACGTTTCGCTGCGTCTGGCGAGAATCACTTTGTACAGATGCGAAGGAACAGCCACGTCATCTTTTCCAATTACCTATCAGCAGAGCAGAGAGATCGTATCACTCGAAATTCTGCTGGAAACAGACCACAATCCAGCCACATCTACAACTAATATTTTCTATGTAATGTGCAATTGGCAGATAGATGAAAGGCAACACCATATTTGAAGTCTTTGCCTCCCATGACCGATTCCAGCACCGAAAACAGAGTCAAGGTAATAACTAACAATGTTCCCAACACATGAAAGAAAACAAAACAAGGCAAAAGGAATGAGGTTTTGGCTCTTTCTATAGTTTGACGGGGAGATAAGAGCAGATGTTGCAGGAAGGATCGTAAAATAGTAATAAATTTCCTGCGAAGGCTTTTCTACCCAGTAATAATCTTGATGAAGTAGCTCTTCTCTCTTCTCTCTCCCAGGAAATCCTGAGAAATGGGTTGTTGTAGGTTTTTTCGGGCTATATGGCCATGGTCTAGAGGCATTTTCTCCTGACGTTTTGCCTGCATCTATGGCAAGCATCCTCAGAGGTAGTGAGGTCTGTTGGAACTAGGAAAAAGGGTTTATATATCTGTGGATTGACCAGAGTGAGACAAAGGACTCTTTGGAAATTTGGTGTCAATTCGCCCAGTGGTTTTTGAGTTCTGTTACTCCCACAAACGAACATTACATTTTTATTTATATAGATTGTGTCAAATAATTAAGAAAATAATTTCAACAGTAAAAATAAAGAAAAAACTGCAAAAATATATTAAATGAGAGCTTAAAGCATTTCAATTTGTACTAAACAGCTTGTTAAAAACCTTGCAAGGAAACCCTAATGGGTTGGAGCAATACCGTGAAAATCAGCACGATGCCTGGCTTTTGTCCAAAGATTGTCCCACTGCACTGATTGCAGAAGTTCCTTCTTGCACTCTATACAACTGATTTGCTATTAAACTGCTCGAAATAAAGGGGTTAGATTTACTGTGATTGCGGGAACACACAATATTTACCAAAACCAGATGCATTTTATTTGTGACCCATTGCTGTACCACAAAGTTACGGTAGGCTACTTTAAAAGAACTTTGAAAAATCAGTACATTAGTGGCATACAGATCAGTAGATACATTCAGCTTCATACACATTCAGTCTCGTCTATATCTATATCAGGCAGGAACAAACTTTGGCTCTCCAAGTGTTTTGGACTTCAACTCCCACAATTCCTAAAGATCAGTAGGTTGTTAGGAATTGTGGGAGTTAAAGTCCAAAATACCTGGAGGGCCAAAGTTTGCCCATGTCTGATCTATAGCATCTATATCTGTGTGAGTGGGGCTTTACCTCATTTGAAGCATGTAGGCACATATTTGAGGCTAAGGACCTCAATAGAGGGACTTCTGGCTCTGTTTCCATGTCCTTCGGAAACGGAGTCCCACAGACGCCATCACATGATGTAAGGACATTTCTGGTGGGAGTCTGTTTCCGCAGTGCATGGAAATGGAGCCAGAAGTTTGTCTTCAGGAGTCAGGTGTTACCCAACTCCAAAACTGAGAAAGCGAGCAAAAGACGAGGACAGGATATGGTATGGATAACCATCCCCAAAGATGGGGAAAGACAGTAAGAAACTGCTTTCCACTCAACCTTCTGATGAAGTCCTAAATCTAACCTTTAGTTGCATCACTATAGCTAAAGTCCCATGTAAATATAAAGTATAATGTGTTGTTGAAGGCTTTCATGGCTGGAATCACTACATTGCTGTGAGTTTTCCAGGCTATATGGCCATGTTCCAGAAGCATTCTCTCCTGACGTTTCACCCACATCTATGGCAGGCATCATCAGAGGTTGTGGGGTCTGTTGGAAACTAGGCAAGTGAGGTTTATATATCTGTGGAATGGACAGATATATAAATCAGGACAGTAAATAAAGAGGAACACTAAAAATAAACAGTGTTCCTGACATGAAACAATCAGGGCCAACTAACACCTTCAAACAAAGGATTATCCCAGGCTGAAAGCAGTCATGCAATACTAATCAAGGTGGCCAATTGCAACATTCACACTTGCCTCAAGTAGGCAAGAGTTCCCACCCAGGACATCCAACAGATATGTAAACCTCACTTGCCTAGTTTCCAATAGACCTCACAACCTCTGAGGATGCTTGCTATAGATGCGGGTGAAACGTCTGGAACATGGCCATACAGCCCAGAAAACTCACAGCAACCCAGTGATTCCAGCCATGAAAGCCTTCAACAATACATTTTCTGTTTTCTTTCTTCTCTGCTTCATCTCCCTCAGGGCAGAAATAGCACCGAAGTCATGAAGGCACAAGATGTAATGAATTGTGTATTACATAAATACATCTCCTAATTTGAGCTTTTGAGGAATGGCCCAGTTACTAAATATTTGCTCATCCCAACTATTCTTCCCAGTGTGTGAAGAAGGGCTTCCTTCTAGAAGGTCTATGTCAGAGCTGCAATCAGACAAAGAGAAGTTATGGTTTGCCAATTGCAATATTCACACTTGCCTCAAGCAAACAAGAGTTCCCACCCGGGACATCCCACAGATAGATAAACCTCACTTGCCTAGTTTCCAACAGACCTCACAACCTCTGAGAATGCCATGGATGTGGGTGGAACATCAGGAGAGAATGCTTCTGGAACATGACCAGACAGCTCAGAAAACTCACAGCAACTCAATAAAGTATATTTGTGCATACAGTTTAACACACACATGTACAGGCTATGCTGATGACAACATTGTCTGTGCACATTCAGAAGAAGACCTCCAAGCCACTCTAAACACCTTTGCAGAAGCATACGAGAAGCTCGGCCTGTCGTTAAACATTGAGAAAATGAAAGTGCTGTTCCAGCTGTCACCAGCCAATCCCTCTCCAATGTCAGGAATACAGCTTAATGGTGTAACATTAGAAAATGTTGACCATTTCTGCTACCCTGACAGCCACTTCTTCACAAAAATCATCATTGACACTGAAATACAACACCGCCTGAGCTCTGCGAGTGCAGCATTTCTCCGAATGAAGCAGAGAGTGTTTGAGGACCGGGACATCCGTAGGGATACCAAGGTGCTTGTTTATGAAGCTACTGTCCTCCCAACCCTTCTATATGCCTGCGAGACGTGGACTATCTACAGACGTCACCAGCAACTCATGGAACGATTCTATCAGCGCTGCCTCCAAAAAATCCTGCAAATCTTTTGGAAAGACAAGCAGACAAATGTCAGCGTGCTGGAAGAAGCAAAGACCACTAGCATTGAAACGATGGTCCTCCGCCATCAACTCCGCTGGATTGGCCATGTTGTCTGGAGGCCCGACCACCGTCTCCCAAAGCAGTTACTCTACTCCAAACTCAAGAATGGAAAATGGAATGTTGGAGGACAGGAAAAGAGATTGAAAGATGGGCTCAAAGCCAACCTTAAAAACTCTGGCATAGACACTGAGAACTGGGAAGCCCTGACCCTTGAGTGCACCAGCTGGGGGTCAGCTGTGACCAGCAGTGCTGTAGAATTTGAAGAGGCATGAATGGAGGGTGAAAGAGAGAAACGTGCCAACCCCGACCGGGACCACCTTCCACCTGGAAACCAATGCCCTCACTGTGGGAGAAGATGCAGATCAAGAATAGGGCTCCACAGCCACCTACGGACCCACAAGAATACTGATCCTGGAAGACAATCCTACTCAGCCAACGAGGGATCACCTAAGTAAATATATAGGACCTTGCATCCCCTCATTCCCAGATAGAACGGAGCAAGGAAATATCAGCTATTTCAACACCCTCTGTTTATTCTGGAATTCTCACACGGATGTTCTTCTCATCCATTTGCCCTCTGAACCTTCTCTCCTTCAGCACATCGTGGAAGTCTGGGACACACACAGGGCTCTGCAGATGCTCTGGATTTCTTGAGCTGTTTGCTGTTACAAAATGTTCCTTCTGCACAGCATGAAATCCTGAACTTAAAGAGAGAAGTGAGCACTTCTTTGGTCCTCCCACACCTCTGCCAGAATATTTGCTGCGAATGCAGGAATAGTAAAGGAATGAGTCCTCTTGCCTCATCCACGGTGGCAGAACCATGCCCAGGAATGGAGAAAGAAAACTTTCTTTATGTCCACTATTCTACAATATTTACCTTTCATAAATAGTGCATTCTTTAGAGAAGTAGCTTGTATTGTTTTGCATCACTGTTCAGTCCTAGGAAGCTGAAAGTGTGTGTGCTAATAAGCCAAGTCTGAATACTTCTGAGAAGACGAACAAGAAAGTGTGAGATTCTAAATATTTGAAGCCTGAGCGACATCTAGTGGGGATCCAGACCTAGTAAACACTATTTAAAATGTTCACATCAGTCATCACTGTGTAGATCTGACACATTGCTTCTTTTGATGCTTGCCTAAGAGAGAAACATATGCTTTTTATGGTAAGTGAAGCGAAACCATCTACAACCATCTAGGCTCACATCTGTTTTGATTTGCGATCATCTACTGACATGTAAAGAATGATGGCAGAATCGTTACACAAACAGGATATGGAACAACAGTGGCCTTTAATGGGAACTCTGGCTTGCTACAATTCATGAACGCAACTTAAAAGGAAATAAGACAAAATTAACTCTTCTGATTCTATCCCACATTATGCTCCAATGGCACGGCAAGGCACTGAAAAATGCTTGCATTAAATGGTCAGTGTAGACTGGGTGTACATTTCCTACGGATCAGAATGAAAAGAAAAAGTGAGTCCCAGAGATTTTGGTGCAATAGGAAGGCTCGTTGGTTATAACAGGGTTGCTGTGAGTTTTCCGAGGTATATGGCCATGTTCCAGAAGCATTCTCTCCTGAGGTTTCACCCACAACTTTTTTTTTGTCGTGTCAGGAGCGACTTGATAAACTGCAAGTCGATTCTGGTGTGAGAGAATTGGCCATCTGCAAGGAGATTGCCCAGGAGATGCCCGGATGTTTTGATGTTTTATCATCCTTGTGGGAGGCTTCTCTCATGTCCCTGCTTGGTGAGCTGGAGCTGATAGAGGGAGCTCATCCTTACTCTCTCCAGATTCGAACCTATAACCTGCAGTCTTCAGTCCTGCCGGCACAGGGATTTAACCCACTGCGCCACTGGGGGCTCCACACACACACACATACACACACAACTATGGCAGGCAAGATGGATTTCAATGGCTTCTCTGTGTAGTCTGTGTAGTTTTCTGTGTAATCTGCAAAGGTGAGAGGGATCCTCTCACCTCTGCAGGAGTCTACCGTATACCATGCAGCTGTGGACAAGTCTACATAGGCACCACCAAACACAGCATTGCCCAAACACGAATGAAGGAACATGAAAGGCACTGCAGACTACTTCAGCCAGAGAAGTCAGCCATAGCAGAGCACCTGATGAACCAACCTGGACACAGCATATTATCTGAGAACGCAGAAATGCTGAACTACTCTAACAACTATCATGTCAGGCTACACAGAGAAGCCATTGAAATCCACAAGCATGTGGACAATTTCAACACAAAGGAGAAAACTATGAAAATGAACAATATCTGACTGAAAGTATTAAAAACTCTAAAATCAGGAGAGTAAAGAAAGAACACTCAAAAAGAGGGGAATTCCAGACAAGAAACAATCGGGCCAGCTAATCACCTCCCAACAAAGAATTCCCCCAAGCAGGAAGCAGTGAAGCCTTGAAGCTGCAAGGCTATTCAATACAAATCAATGTGGCCAATTGCAGCATTCACACCTACCTCAAACAGACAAGAGTTCTTTCTCCCACCTGGGACATTCCACTCCATTTGCCTTGTTTCCAACTATCCTCACAACCTGTGAGAATGCCTGCCATATATATGGGTGAAACTTCAGGAGAGAATGCTTCTGGAACATGGCCATATAGCTGGGAAATTTCACAGCAACCTAGTGATTCCAGCCATCAAAGCCTCTGACAACACACATGATAACTAATGGACCAGCACTGCCCATGGATGCCACCATTTAGCTACCCACTGTGGCAGTACTGAAAGGCAACAAATAACCAAGTATTTCCCACAGCTGACTGATCTTTGCTCTTATTCCTTCTCTACTTGGGCCAGCATGGCTTAAATTGTGGCTTCCTTTAGGGAGCATACCACACCCCTTTTTAAGCTGCTCCACTGGCTTCTGACACGTTTCCGGGCCCAGTTCAAAGTGCTGGTGATTACCTAAAAGCCCTATATGCTTTGGATCCAACCTCCTTCTACGAACCGGCGCGGGCATTAAGATCTGCTGGGGAGGCCCTTCGCTCAGTCCCACCACCGCAAGTATGGTTGGTGGGAACGAAAAAGGGGGCCTTCTTGGTGGTGGTGCACCAGCTCTGGAATGCCTTGTTGGAATTCAGCCTATGACTGTGTCTAATGATCAGGGTACTTGGGATGTTGGGAATGACAATGATGTTTCTGAAGTTCATGTATCTAATTATGTGTATAATGATGGTTGCTCTACATGCAGAGAATGACAATGGGATTCCTGCTCAAAGTGTCTTTTCTGATGAGAATGCTCCTGAAGGGTTTGAAGATGATGGTATGCTCCCTGAAAGAGGGCCTAAATTACTACCAGATAATTTCCAGGACTTTGAGCCTGAGAAGAGCTCAGCACCTGGGCCAGCTGCGGAAATTAATGAGCCAGTAGATAGAAGGCATATTTTCAGTCAGCACAGACAAACAAACCAATCTCTCAGGCGTTCTGTCAGACAAAGAGAGAGATTGATAACAGAGTCAAGGCTGAAACAAAATCTGTTTCTAGTCGCTTGGGACATTGAGTAGATTAGGGGATAAAAGTGCCAAGTACTGAATCTATAATCAGATGAAGCAACGTTGAAATTGAGTCAAGACGTCTTTCCTGGTCCTTGGAAGCTTTGCCTTGGATAGATTCTTGTGTTAAGTTTGTTTGATTTCATGATTCAACTTTTGGAGTTACCTTGTAAGTTTTTGTATTTGTTTTTCATGAACTCAGATGGACTAATTTCCTGGACTGTTTGTTTCTGCTTATCTTTTTACCTAATTGGATTTACCTATTTTTATGGAATGTTTTTTACTGCTACTGCTTTTTAATTATCTTCAATAAACTGCTTGCATTTTTACTCATCTGTGTGGTGTTTAAAGTCAAAGGGCTTTACTGGCCTGGAGTGCAACATGCCCTTCCTAAAGAAATTAGATTAATCCCTTCTCTTCAGGTCTTCCAGGTGAGTCTAAAAACACTATGGTCAACATGATGAATAGTACTGTCCTGCAGTTTGATTGTTACAACAGATAGCCGGCTTACCAGCAGATTCTACTGCATTTTAGGAATTTTATACTTTTATAATTTTATCAGTGGGGTTTTTATTTGTTGATGATTGTACTTATTTCATTTTATTTATATTTGTGTATTGTTGTCTGTATGTTGCACTTGCAGGTCTTCTGTGAACCACCCAGAGTCCTTTTGAGGAGATGGTGGTGGGGTTGTTGTTGTCCATTCGTTCAGTCGTCTCTGACTCTTCGTGACCTCATGGACTAGCCCACGCCAGAGCTCCCTGTCAGCCGTCATCACCACCAGCTCCTTCAAGGTCAGTCCAGTCACTTCAAGGATGCCATCCATCCATCTTGCCCTTGGTCGGCCCCTATTCCTTTTGCCTTCCACTTTCCCCAACATAATTGTCTTCTCTAGGCTTTGCTGTCTCCTCATGATGTAGCCAAAGTACTTCAACTTTGTCTCTAGTATCCTTCCCTCCAGTGAGCAGTCGGGCTTTATTTCCTGGAGGATGGACTGGTTGGACCTTCTCGCAGTCCAATGCACTCTCAGAACTTTCCTCCAACACCACACCTCAAAAGCATCACTCTTCCTTCGCTCAGCCTTCCCTAAGGTCCAGCTCTCACATCCGTAGGTTACTACAGGGAATACCATGGCTTTGACTAGGCGGATCTTTGTTGCCAGTCTGATGTCTCTACTCTTTACTATTTTATCGAGATTGGACATTGCTCTCCTCCCAAGAAGTAAGCATCTTCTGATTTCCTGGCCACAGTCTGCATCTGCAGTAATCTTTGCACCTAGAAATACAAAGTCTGTCACGGCCTCCACATTTTCTCCCTCTATTTTCCAATTGTCAATCATTCTTGTTGGTGGGGTACAAAGATTTATTATCATTATTCCTTACAGCAACCCAGTCTCCTTATTTGTTCAAAATGAAGTTCAACAGGGACAAATGCAAGATACTCCACTTTGGCAGGAAAAACGAAATGCAAAGATACAGAATGGGGGATGCCTGGCTCGAGAGCAGTACGTGTGAAAAAGATCTTGGAGTCCTCGTGGACAACAAGTTAAACATGAGCCAACAATGTGATGTGGCGGCAAAAAAAGCCAATGGGATTTGGCCTGCATCAATAGGAACATAGTGTCTAGATCTAGGGAAGTCATGCTACCCCTCTATTCCGCCTTGGTTAGACCACACCTGGAATATTGTGTCCAGTTCTGGGCACCACAATTCAAGAGAGATATTGACAAGCTGGAATGTGTCCAGAGGAGAGCGACTAAATGATAAAAGGTCTGGAGAACAAGCCCTATGAGGAGCGGCTTAAGGAGCTGGGCATGTTTAGCCTGAAGAAGAGAAGGCTGAGAGGGGATATGATAGCTATGTATAAATATGTGAGAGGAAGCCACAGGGAGGAGGGAGCAAGCTTGTTTTCTGCTTCCCTGGAGACTAGGATGCGGAACAATGGCTTCAAATTACAAGAGAGGAGATTCCATCTGAACATGAGGAAGAACTTCCTGACTGTGAGAGCCGTTCAGCAGTGGAACTCTCTGCCCCGGAGTGTGGTGGAGGCTCCTTCTTTGGAGGCTTTTAAGCAGAGGCTGGATGGCCATCTGTCCGGGGTGATTTGAATGCAATATTCCTGCTTCTTGGCAGGGGGTTGGACTGGATGGCCCATGAGGTCTCTTCCAACTCTTTGATTCTATGATTCATGTACCTTAGCAAAAGATAGCTTCCAAGTTCATAGTGGCCTATTAGTTGCTCCTTTTAGCCTGGCAACTTTAATTCCTTGGTGAGTTCAGCTTCCTGGATGTGCATTAGCAAAGACTATGTTTGTCCCTGCATAGCTACGGAATGAGTTGTTGTTGTTGTTGACTCTTTGTAGCTCTCACATTGTCCATAACACTTCATAGCTTTACTTTTCTCTCCCTCGGTTGTTTAGATAAATGATAGGTCAAGCTGTAATCACATTCCGCTACTACTTGACTCATTCGTCCTAAGGTGACAAGGCTAAATATCATATCTGATAGAATAGATGCAGATGTCTGAGCGAGAACAATGTGTGTGTCAGGCAAAGGGCAAGCTTTAAAGAGGCAATGACAGAACGGAAGAATCAGAAGAAGATTTGCAAAGCAGGCTGCTTTGCATGCAAATTTGAGGTCTGGTTGTGGGAGAAAAAGTTGATTGAGGATAAGGTAAGGCACGCAGCTGTAATACTCACAATATGTCTCTCACGATTTCCAAAAGTTGGTAGGAATGATGCGCATTAAAGACTTTGGACCTCATCACACTAGCGAATGAATCCACTTTAAATATGGCTGCTGTTTCTGCAGAATTCTGGGGTTTGTCGTTTAGGGAGGAGCCTTTAACAGCAGTGTTTCTCAACCTTTCCAATGCCACGACCTCTTGATACAGTTCCTCAGGTCGTGATGACCCCCAACCATCAAATTATTTTTGTTGCTACATCATAACTAATTTTGCTAGTGTTATGAATACTAATGTAAATATCCAATATGCAGGATGTATTTTCATTCACATGCCCAATATGCCCAAATATGCCCAATATGCCCAAATTTGAATACTGGTGGGGCTGGAGAGGGATTGATTTTCTCATTTGGGAGTTGTAGTTGCTGGGATTTATAGTTCACCTCCAATCAAAGAGCGTTCTGAACTCCACCAATGATGGAATTGAACCAATCTTGGCACACCAAACTCCCATGACCAACAGAAAATACTGGAAGAGTTTGGTGGGCATTGACCTTGAGTTTGGGAGTTGTAGTTCACCTGCACCCAGAAAGCACTGTGGAGTCAAACAATGATGGATCTGGACCAAACTTGGCACAAATACTCAATATGCTGAATTGTGAACACTGGTGGAGTTTGAGGAAAACAGACCTTGATATCTGGGAGTTGCAGTTGCTGGGATTTATAGTTCACCTACGATCAAAGAATCCCTTGAATCCCACCAATAGAATTGGGCCAAAATTCCCACACAGAACCCCCGTGACCAAGAGAAAATATTGTGTTTTCTCATGGTCTTTGTGACCCCTCTGACACCCCCTCATGACCCCTCCAGGGGTCCCGACCCCCAGGTTGAGAAACACTGCTTTAACAGCCTCACTAAACTACAATACCTAGAATTCTGCAGGAGGCAGAAACCGAATTCAAAGTGGATTCATTGTCAAGGTAAAGGCAAAGGTTTTCCCCTGACACTAAGTCCAGTTGTGTCCGACTGAGGGTTGGTGCTCATCTCCATTTCTAAGCCAAAGAGCCGGCGTTGTCCAAAGACACCTCCAAGGTCATGTGGCCAGCATGACTGCATGGAGCGCCTCTACGTCCCACCTCGGAGTCTGAGATCTTCTGGGGAGGCCCCGCTCTCGACCCCACCTCTATCACAAGTGAGATTGGTGGCGATGAGAAGCAGGGCCTTCTCGGCAGTGGCCCCTCACCTGTGGAATTCACTCCCAGGGGAAATTAGGTCATCGACATCCCTCCTCTCCTTCAGAAGGAAATTAATAACATGGTTGTGGGACCAGGCTTTCGGGCAATCTGGCAGTTAGACAAGGACAATGATGACTAGACAATATGGAATGAATTTATGGACTCTGAGATGGTGAACGCTGAGCACTGACTGATTTTATTGATTTTTATTGATTTTGTTCTATAAAGTGACTGTTTAATTGTTATAATTGCTCTATACATGTTTTATTTATTGTTTATGTTGGCATTGAATTGTGCCTTTTGTAAGCCGCCCTGAGTCCCCCCTCGGGGGTTGAGAAGGGCGGGGTAGAAATGCGTGAAATAAATAAATAATAAATACCTTCCCACCGGAGCAGTACCTATTGATCTACCCACATTTGCATGTTTTTGAACTGCTAGGTTGGCAGAAGCTGGGGCTAACAGCAGAAGCTCATGCCGCTCCCCAGATTCGAACCTGTGACCTTTTGGTCAACAAGTTCAGCAGGTCAGTGGTTCAACCCACTGCACCAACAGGGGCTCCAATGTTTTACAAGGATGGTAAAACATCAAGAAACATCTGGGTGTCCCCTGGGCAACATCCTTGCAGACGACCAATTCTCTCACACCAGAAGCAACTTGCAGTTTCATAAGTTGCCCCTGACACGAAAAAAAATGCCACAAAACAGGCACTGATTTTCTAAAGCAGATGCTTGCAAAATAATCAAATTAAATGTTTCAGAAGAATTAGCAAGGCAAATGTTGTGGATTTCTGAAAAGGGCAAAATTTGGCCATGGAAAGCAAATTCATTTTTCACCCAGCCTTTCTTACACTTTCATCCAGCTTTTCTCCCAATGGGCAACACAAACTGTGACAGTTAAAGCTTTGCCAAACATTCCCCAAGATAAAGTGTTCCTGGCATTTGAGCAACCTTGTGTACAATATCGCATAACCCTTATCCAGCTGGACCTGTTATACCAAAACAGACAAATGAGGAACGACACCTTAAAAGGAGGGACTTTGTTTGGCTGCCAACAGGAACAGGCAGATTGTAAGAAGAAATTTATCAAGGTCTCGAGGAGTCCATGCCCTCTAGTGAATGGATGACGCCATGCCCACCACAGTAAACAAAATCACCGGGATTTAATGTGCTTTTGTCATCATGAGCTTTGCCTGAGAAACGGCAATTACCTAAGACTTCTGTAGGATGCGGTCAATAGAAATCAAATTCTACCAAGACTTAGATGCCAGCATACATTTATCCAACACTACACAATTTCCCCAGCATCAAAAGTAATGTTGTCAAAGGCATTCAGCCAACATCTACATGCCTTCTCTTCGTGGTCCGGTCACCTTTTCTTCCCCGAGAGTGCTCTAAAGTCCTTGAGATTATAGAATCAAAGAGTTGGAAGAGACCTCCTGGGCCATCCAGTCCAACCCCATTCTGCCAAGAAGCAGGAATATTGCATTCAAATCACCCCTGACAGATGGCCACCCAGCCTCTGTTTAAAAGAAGAAGGAACCTCCACCACACTCCGGGGCAGAGAGTTCCACTGCTGAACGGCTCTCACAGTCAGGAAGTTCTTCCTCGTGTTCAGATGGAATCTCCTCTCTTGTAGTTTGAAGCCATTGTTTCATGTCCTAGTCTCCAGGGAAGCAGAAAGCAAGCTTGCTCCCTCCTCCCTGTGGCTTCCTCTCACATATTTATACATGGCTATCATATCTCCTCTCAGCCTTCTCTTCTTCAGGCTAAATATGCGCAGCTACTTAAGCCGCTCCTCATAGGGCTTGTTCTCCAGACCCTTGATCATTTTAGTCGCCCTCCTCTGGACACATTCCAGCTTGTCAATATCTCTCTTGAATTGTGGTGCCCAGAATTGGACACAATATTCCAGGTGTGGTCTAACCAAAGCGGAATAGAGGGGTAGCATTACTTCCCTGGATCTAGACACTGTGCTCCTATTGATGCAGGCCAAAATCCCATTGGCTTTTTTTGCCACCACATCACATTGTTGGCTCATGTTTAACTTGTTGTCCACGAGGACTCCAAGATCTTTTTCACACGTACTGTTCTCGAGCCAGGCATTGTCCCCATTCTGTATCTTTGCATTTCGCTTTTCCTGCCAAAGTGGAGTATCTTGCATTTGTCCCCATTGAACTTCATTTAGGAAGTTCACATTTGAACAAAGCTGTTGAGGTCCACTCCCAGTGACCACCAAATATCAATTAGAAATTGCATGGAAATATGTATATTTTGGTTTAATACAGTGGTTATAGGAATAAAACAGGAAATTGTTGTTTATTTCAAACAATCAGTAAGCGTAATGGTTGCAGATAACTTATCAGGCCTTTCTTTAATACTGAGGATGGTACTTATATCTTAAGTTTCTTCAGAACACCGTTCCACACATAGAAATTCAAACAAGAATCCTTTAAAACCTTTTGAATTCTCTCTTCCTTCCTACACAGCACTCTAAAACACTATAGAGGCCTATTAATTATTATTTCCCAAAGAGAATCATAGAATCATAGAGTTGGAAGAGACCTCATGGGCCATCCAGTCCAACTCCCTGCCAAGAAGCAGGAATATTGCATTCAGATCACCCCTGACAGATGGCCATCCAGCCTCTGTTTAAAAGCTTCCAAAGAAGGAGCCTCCACCACACTCCGGGGCAGAGAGTTCCACTGCTGAACGGCTCTCACAGTCAGGAAGTTCTTCCTCATGTTCAGATGGAATCTCCTTTCTTGTAGTTTGAAGCCATTGTTCCTCGTCCTAGTCTCCAGGGAAGCAGAAAACAAGCTTGCTCCCTCCTCCCTGTGACTTCCTCTCACATATTTATACATGGCTATCATATCTCCTCTCAGCCTTCTCTTCTTCAGGCTAAACATGCCCAGCTCCTTAAGCTGCTCCTCATAGGGCTTGTCCTCCAGACCCTTGATAGAATCATAGAATCATAGAATCAAAGAGTTGGAAGAGACCTCATGGGCCATCCAGTCCAACCCCCTGCCAAGAAGCAGGAATATTGCATTAAAAGCACCCCTGACAGATGGCCATCCAGCCTCTGTTTAAAAGAGGTATCTTTCCTATTACAAACAGTTCCCAAATCTTTTCCTTTCTTCCCTTCCTTCTCTTCAGACTCCAAGCTCCTTCTTCATCACCAATTCCCTAACTCCTCCTTTTTCTATCCCAGTCTCCTGCTTCTTGGCAGAATAGGGTTAGATTAGATGGCCCATGAAGTCTCTTCCAACTCTGTGATTCCCTTCAAAATAAAATGGATTCTAAGATCATCCAGAGTGGTATTAGACCAGTGGTTCTCAACTTGTGGGTCCCCAGGTATTTTGGCCTACAACTCCAAGAAATCCCAGCCAGTTTACCAGCTGTTGGGATTTCTGGGAGTTGAAGGCCAAAACATCTGGGGACCCAAAGGTTGAGAACCGCTGGTCTAATACCACTCTGGATGATCTTAGAGTCCCTTTGTTTTGAAGGGAATCACAGAGTTGGAAGAGACTTCATGGGCCATCTAATCTAACCCTATTCTGCCAAGAAGCAGGAGACTGGGATGGAAGAACAATTTCAACAGAAAAGAGGAAACCATGAAAATGAACAAAATCTTGCTACCAGTATTAAAAAACTCCAAAATTACAACAGCACAACAACAGAGAGGAAACAAACGAGGACATCAATCACCTCTCAACAAAAGTTTGCTCCAGGCACTGTCAGGCCATTATATGCTAATCAAGGTGGTCAGTTGAAACATTCACACCTAGCTCCAGCAGACAAGAGTTCTTTGTCCCACCCTGGTCATTCCACAGATATATAAACCCTTTTTCCTAGTTCCAACAGACCCCACTACCTCTGAGGATGCTTGCCATAGATGCAGGAAAAACATCAGGAGAGAATACCTCTAGACTATGGCCATATAGCCCGAAAAACCCTACAACAACCTTGTTGTTTGCCTTTTGTCCTCCATCTTGTGTGTGAGTGTGCCTGAGGCAAAATCTGCCTATTGTCCCTCCATTGTTTGTCATAATTTGGGGCAGTTGGTTATAATCGGTGGCACTTGGTGGGATATCCCAGGTTGCTGGGTCGTATCTTCACTATAAAAATACTTTTGGTATTGCTTGCATATGTATTCTTTCACAATATGATATATCATACACTGATTTTGTTTAAATGTGTCTAAATATAAGTTGCTTATACTGAAAAAATAAAAGCCTAATTTTATTCTCCTATGTAAGAATAAATCAAACCAATTCCAAAAGACTGGATTCACCAATCGGATGGAGTGTGCCCAAATGAGCAAACTCTAAATCTTTTCCAAAAGTTTAAGCCCTCCCTTACAAGAGTTCAAAGTGTAAGTTGGGTATTTGATCGTCCTCCAAATGAGCAAACTTTGGGGTTTCATGTTAGCAGCTTGTAATCCCCATCATCCATATGCCTTTCACCTTTCGGAAACAAAGTGAATTAACTAATTCAACATCATTAACACAGAAGGCAAACATAGTTGAGTATCTGTAATTGAATAACTGGGCAGATATTAATTAATATGTGTGCTTAATCAACTAATTCACACACCGTTTAGATTCTGTCCTTACAGTAGGAAAAACCTCTCCTTACTATAAGGGGCAGTTTAGTAACAAAATACCCCCTTTCCCCAAAGTTTCATTTTTTACATAGTTATAAAGCTATTGAGTCCAGAGGAAGAAGAACAGGTCAGATTCATAATAAATGAAATGATTTAATGGAATCAGGAAGCCATTTTTGCTAGGAATCCTGTTATACAAAGTCACTTTCATCATGTGAGAGTTTTTCTTATATCAGGAAATTCACATCAAGCACTTTGAAAGCCTAAACCTATTTTAATTAACTAGCTGTCCCCTGCCACACATTGCTGTGGCACAGTCTGGTGATCTAGAAAATAAAATAATGAAAAAGTGTTGGTTTCTAATATATGTAATTTCTTTACACTTGTGGGTAAACAATATTTCTTATTGTTTCTTTGTCGGTGTTGATATAGAGATTGTCTGGTCTGCCTATTCTGGAACATGCAACATAGAATTGTCCTTCTTTAGGGGTCCCTTTCAAATCTATGATACTATATCTGTTATATAATATATGTGTGCGTGGGTAAACAGTATTTCTTCTTTCTTGTCAGTGTTGACATAGAGATTGTCTGGTTTGCCTACTCTGGAATATGCAACATATAATTGTCCTTCTTTAGGGGTCCCTTTCAAATCTATGATACTATATCTGTTGTATACACATATGTGTGCGTGAATCATACATATCTATCTATATCTATGGCTGGATGGCTCTTTATCAGGAGGGCTTTGATTATGTTTTCTTGCCCTAGTGAAGGGAGTTGGACTGGATGGCCTTAAGGCAGCATTTCTCGACTTGGTCAGGACCCCTGGGGGGGTCACGAGGGGGTGTCAAAAGGGTCGCCAAAGACCACCAGAAAACACAGTATTTTCTGTTGGTCATGGGGGTTCTGTGTGGGAAGTTTGCCCGAATTCTGTCGTTCGTGGGGTTCAGAATGCTCCTTGATGAACTGGGATTTATAGGTGAACTATAAATCCCAGTAACTACAGTTCCCAAATGTCACAGTCTATTTTCCCCCAAACTCCATCTGTGTTCATATTTGGGCATATGGAGTATTCGTGCCAAGTTTGGCCTAGATTCTTCATTGCTTGAGTCCACAGCGATCTCTGCATGTAGGTGAACTACAACTCCAAAACTCAGAAGGGTCACCAAAGACCACCAGAAAACACAGTATTTTCTGTTGATCATGAGGGTACTGTGTGGGAAGTTTGCCCCAATTCTGTCGTTGGTGGGGTTCAGAATGCTCCTTGATTGTAGATGAACTATAAATCCCAGTAACCACAGCCAGGCCTGTAGCAAGGGGGTGGTTTTAGGGGTTCAAACCCCCCCGAAATGTTTCAGATTTTTTTTAAAAACCTGGTTTACTCATGAATTTTAACTGGTTAACCAAATCCCCATGCTAAGTCTATGAGATGCAAAAAATTAAGAGTCCCTCCAGAACTGCAAGCACTATCTCAAGCAAATATTGACAATTTATTCACACTGTCATTACTTGCAGCAATAGCCGATGTAGCGAAGCAACCAAGTTGGGGGTGTGTGTGTTGAATACTCTCATTAAGGAGGCCAGACTTGGTGGAGGTGGTTGACAGGGGCAGAGCTGCAGGCTATTGAAGGCTGCTCTGCCCCCTGCTGTGCTCTTGGCTTCAGCGTGAGCTAGGAGGCAGGTTTCAACCCCCCCCCTCCGAAATTTTCAACCCTCCCCGAAATTTTCAACCCCCCCCCCTGAAATTGTCAACCCTCCCCGAAATTTTTTCTGGCTACGGCCCTGACCACAGCTTCCAAATGTCAAAGTCTATTTTCCTCAAACTCCATCTGTGTTCATATTTGAGCATATGGAGTATTCGTGCCAAGTTTGGTCCAGATCCATCATTGTTTGAGTCCACAGTGTTCTCTGGATGGAGGTGAACTACAACTCCAAAACTCAAGGTCAATGCCCACCAAACCCTTCTAATGTTTTCTGTTGGTCATGGGAGTCCTGTGTGCCAAGTTGGAGTTCAGAATGCTCTTTGATTGTAGGTGAACTATAAATCCCAGCAACTACAACTCCCAAATGACAAAATCATAATTTTTGAGTGATGGGTCACTCCTTGTGTTGTGAGATGTTTTGTTGTCAAATTTAGTGTGATTTCGTTCATTGGTTCTTTTGTTTTTAAGGTACTCATTACGCACAGAGCATTTATATATATATAGAAGATAGAAGATAGGGATGCATTCAAAAATATGGCTAATAAATCAGCTTGTGGTGCTTTTTCCATATCAAAAGAAAATATAGGTATCAGCCTTCAGGCTTATACCCTAGTGTTTAGTGACAGATGTACGCTGCAAACTGAGTGTATATCACTCTCCAAATAAGTCCCACTGAGTTTTCCCATGTGAGTAGAGGCGCAACACATGGTTAGCTAGAAGCAGATTCATGGCTACCCATGTAACTATTTTAGCACTGAAACTCCCTGAAACAAGTTGTTTTCACTGAAGTATAAAACAAATATAAGAGGGGGAAAAATCCAGATTGTGGCAGATTGAGGAGGGAGAAAGTTCTAAATTATGCATTTAATCCAATCTCAGCTTGAGTAAAGCGTAGGAGGAAAAGTGATTGTAAAAGGATACATTTAGAAGCAAAAATCTGCTAGCAGACAAAAAGAAAACACTAAACCGACGCTCTCTGGAGAGCAGCAATGCATAAAACAAGATGCTGTCATACTGATTTGCTCTAGTAGGAGATGGAAAACCTGTTTCTGTCTCTTCAGTGACACAGAACAGATTCTTCCTGTTGGCATTCTTTCTTCTTCTTTTTTTAAGAAACATTTCCAGACATATATTTATATTCTGCAACTGTTGCAAATACCAAGTGTGGTCATCAGTAGGCTTGTGCATTTCGGCTAAACTTCAATCCGTTTCTGCTGGCCAGATACCGATAAAACACCATATCCGTTTTCACGAGCCTCCCGAAAAAGGGTGAGTAGCCAGATAAGACTTTTTTGGTCCACACCCGAAAAATACGGCTAGATCCGGCCCACTGGGAGCAATGGGGAACTTACAACCTGGGACCCTTTCCTTTCTTCCCTTCAAGGAAGCCTCTGTTTTAGCAACAGGGTTACAGAAGAACTCAATTCAGTCCATTATGGGGGAGGGGGGTTCCCCAGACTCCCCCTCCCGTCATTTTAGGCATTGTTTGTCCTTATATCCTTCATTGAGACTTGAATTAAAAGTATCAGGGTTAAGATACCTCTCTTTCTGCGATCTTTTCCCTTCTGTCTGTAGAGGAGCCCAGTTTTAATGCTTTATTAAAGCTGCTTCTTTCTACTCTAGAGGAGATAGGCACTGCAGGAGCTACATGCGTGCAAGCTCTCCCTGCACGCAGCTTTCCAAGGCATTTTAAGGAGGCTTCCCACTTCCCAGGGAAGGAAGAATGATCAGCCTTGAGCTATCTCCCTGGGCTTCCTTTAAAAAGCCCTCTATTTTCTCTTGATTTGCACTGCAGGCCCACCTGGAGTAGAAGCTTCCCCCCTCTCACACCTTTCTGCTTCCTTAAAGCTGTTTTCCACTTTCTACTCTAGAGGAGACAGGCGCTGCAGGAGCTACATGCGTGCAAACTCTCTCTCCCTGCACGCAGCTTTCCAAGGCATTTTAAGGAGGCTTCCCACTTCCCAGGGAAGGAAGAATGATTGGCCTTGAGCTATCTCCCGGGGCTTCCTTTAAAAAGCCCTCTATTTTCTCTTGATTTGCATGCAGGCCCACCTGGAGTAGAAACTTCCCCCCTCTCACACCTTTCTGCTTCCTGAAAGATGTTTTCCACTTTCTGCTCTAGAGTTGACAAGCGCTGCAGGAGCTACATGCATGCAAGCTCTCTCTCCCTGCACGCAACTTTCCAAAGCATTTTAAGGAGGCTTCCCACTTCCCAGGGAAGGAAGAATGATCGGCCTTGAGCTATCTCCCTAGGCTTCCTTTAAAAAGCCCTCTATTTTCTCTTGATTTGCACTGCAGGCCCACCTGGAGTAGAAACTTCCCCCCTTTCACACCTTTCTGCTTCCTGAAAGATGTTTTCCACTTTCTACTCTAGAGGAGACAGGCGCTGCAGGAGCTACATGCATGCAAGCTCTCTCTCCCTGCACGCAGCTTTCCAAAGCATTTTAAGGAGGCTTCCTACTTCCCAGGGAAGGAAGAATGATCGGCCTTGAGCTATTTCCCTGGTCTTCCTTTAAAAAGCCCTCTATTTTCTCTTGATTTGCACCGCAGGTCCACCTGGAGTAGAAGCTTCCCCCCTCTCACACCTTTCTGCTTCCTTAAAGCTGTTTTCCACTTTCTACTCTAGAGGAGACAAGCGCTGCAGGAGCTACATGCGTGCAAACTCTCTCTCCCTGCACGCAGCTTTCCAAGGCATTTTAAGGAGGCTTCCCACTTCCCAGGGAAGGAAGAATGATTGGCCTTGAGCTATCTCCCGGGGCTTCCTTTAAAAAGCCCTCTATTTTCTCTTGATTTGCACTGCAGGCCCGCCTGGAGTAGAAACTTCCCCCCTCTCACACCTTTCTGCTTCCTGAAAGATGTTTTCCACTTTCTGCTCTAGAGTTGACAAGCGCTGCAGGAGCTACATGCATGCAAGCTCTCTCTCCCTGCACGCAACTTTCCAAAGCATTTTAAGGAGGCTTCCCACTTCCCAGGGCCTTGAGCTATCTCCCTAGGCTTCCTTTAAAAAGCCCTCTATTTTCTCTTGATTTGCACTGCAGGCCCACCTGGAGTAGAAACTTCCCCCCTCTCAGACCAGGACCGCCTTCCACCTGGAAACTGGTGTTCTCACTGTGGGAGAACATGCACATCAAGAATAGGGCTCCACAGCCACCTACAAACCCACCGTGAAGACACCAGACCTGGAGGATCATCATCCTCAGGCTACAAGAGATCACCTAAGTGAAGTAAGTAAGTAACCCAGAAGGAAGCCGCGGAGGAGAGTGGTTGGCTCGTCCTTTAAACCCTTGAGCTATCTCCCTAGGCTTCCTTTAAAAAGCCCTCTATTTTCTCTTGATTTGCACTGCAGGCCCACCTGGAGTAGAAACTTCCCCCCTCTCAGACCAGGACCGCCTTCCACCTGGAAACTGGTCATTGCTTCTCCTCAAAATACATGACTGAGGCCACTGGACTCCTTCACGTATGAAATCCCACATTGGTATCTAGCAGGCGAGGACTGCATAGAAGGAAAACATTCTTCAGCTGTAAAGACACGTTGATTCCTGAAAATCATATTCTCTTCATGCACACAATATGGCATTCAGTACTAATAAGCCAACATGGTGTAGTAGTGTAAGCATTGGATTAGGACTTTGGAGAATGGGGTTCAGGCCCCTGCTTGGGCAAATCACATTCTCTCAGCTTCTGAGTAAGGCAAAGGCAAGCTCCCTCTAAACAAATATTGCTAAGGAAACCCTGCCTTAGGGACACTATAACTTATAAATGACTTGAAGGCAAACAGCCACATGAGAGTAAGTGTTAGAGTAAAGAAAGGCCCAATCAAACTGAAAAGAACTTGTCCTCTCAGTGTTATGGGTAGTTTTACACAGTGCCGTCTGCTTACCTGATAAGTAACTCTTTTCTTCCCATCGCCTTCCATCTGAGGCAATGTCAAAGGTCCCGAAACGATCCAAATGTCTTCAAACCTTTCCGTCAGTTCTCGGCAATACATTTCTATTCTATAAATATACCAAGCAGACTGTGTAAACAGATGGGAAGCTGAAATTGGGAGTTCGCTCTAACGATGTCTACAACAAAGGGAAGCAAGTGGAAAAGAGTGCAACATTTTCCTTGTATATGAAATCAAGCATAAGGAGTACACGTATGCCAGAAATCTGGGAAGTGGAAGTAGTAATTTTTCAACTACGTGGAACTTTAGCTCTGCAGCAATCACAGGTTGGTATTCTGGCTCTTTTTCTACTGTTTCTAACATTTTTTCTCATCAGTAGGTAAAATCCACCCATTTCCATTTGCTGGCAGGCATCTTCTCATATGTTTTCATATTTGTTCCACAAGTATTTGTGAAAGGATTGTACCAACAAAACCCAACTTCCAGCTAAATTTGTTTCAAATGCTTTTCACCTGTAAGCATCATAAATCAAAACAAAACCATTTCTAGAGCAAATGCATGAGAAATCCAATCTTAAAAGAACAAATCCCAGTGAGACAAAGTATTTGTGCACGAATATAGTTTCTAGATCCTGGAAAATCATGCTACCCCTTCATTCTGCCTTGGTCAGACCATACCTGGAATCGCACTGTGTCCAATTTTGGGTATTGCAATTGAGGGGAGATGTTGACAAGCTGGAAGGTGTCCAGAGGAGGATTAAAATGATAAAGGGTCTGGAGAACAAACCCTATGAGGAGTGGCTTAAAGAGCTGGGCATGTTTAGCCTGCAGAAGAAAAGGCGGAGAGGAGACATGAGGAGGCCATAGATAAATATGTGAGGGGAAGTCATAAGGAGGAGGGAGCAAACTTTTTTCTGCTGCCCTGGAGACTAGGACTTTAGCTTTAAGCTACAGGAAAGGAGATTCCACCTGAACATTAGGAACTTCCTAAGCTGTTCAGCAGTGGAACTCTCTGCCCCAGAGTGTGGTGAAGATTCCTTCATTGGAGGCTTTATAAAAGAGGCTGGATGGCCATCTGTCGGGGGTGGGGGTGTCTTAGAATGCGATTTTCCTGCTTCTTGGCAGAATAGGGTTGGATTGGATGGCCAACAAAATCTCTTCCAACCCTATGACTCTCTTCAAAACTTCTAAGATCATCCAGAGTGGTATTACACCAGTGGTTCTCACGTGGTCTCTTCATAGAATCATGAAGTCATAGGGCCTTTCTCATAGGTACCATATACAAGATTGTAGAATCATTGAGTTGGAAGAGACCTCATGGGCCATCCAGTCCAACCCTCTGCCAAGAAGTAGGAAATTCGCATTCAAAGCACCCCCAACAGATGGCCATCCAACCCCTGTTTAAAAGCCTCCTCAGAAGGAGCCTCCACCACACTCTGAGGCAGAGAGTTCCACTGCTGAACAGCTCTCACAGTCAGGAAGTTCTTCCTCATGTTCAGATGGAATCTGCTTCTCTGTAGTTTGAAGCCATTGCTCCACATCTTAGTCTCCAGGGCAGCAGAAAACAAGCTTGCTCCCTCCTCCCTATGACTTCCCCTCATATAATGTATACATGGCCATCATGTCTCCTCCATTTCGTATCTTTGCATTTCTTCTAACTCAATGATTCTATGACTCTAAGGTCAATATCCAGTATAGACCTTCTACTGGCAGATAATGGAGTACAAATGAGGAAAGTGATGGTCTTCCTTCCCAGGGATTTTGAAAGCCACAACCAAATGTGTGTTTGTTTATTTTTTAAATATACATTCTTTTTGCCAGTATGGAATCCAAGCTTCAAAGGGCTGGAGAACCCACCTGGAGCTAGTTTTCAGAAGGCTCCAAAGACTGCAGGAGGAAGAGGAGTGAACAGAATTTTGCTGTGCTGTGATGAGGCGCCAGACATGCTGGACTTTGGCCCAAATCACATTGTAATGGAATCATTGCAGGACTCCAGGCATATGAAACAATACCGAAATATTCATTTTCCTCCCAGCATGACTATTCTGAAATGGTAGCTATCTTAGTCTGCCGGAGCACAGAGTCTTATAATACCTTGAAGCGTGTGCCAAATATATAGCTTTCAAGGTGCCACAAAATTCTGTGTCTACCTCAAAGACAGCACTGAGCTCAAAGGACAGATGGTAAAATGAATACATTTGAGTGGGTTGTTGTAGGTTTTTTCGGGCTATATGGCCATGTTCTAGAGGCATTCTCTCCTGACGTTTCGCCTGCATTTATGGCAAGCATCCTCAGAGGTAGTGAGGTCTGTTGGAACTAGGAAAAAGGGTTTATATATCTGTGGAATGACCAGGATGGGACAAAGGACTCTTGTCTGCTGGAGCTAGATGTGAATGTTTTAACTGACCACCTTGATTAGCATTTGATGGCCTGGCAGTGCTTGGGGCAATTCCGAATAGATTACTGCAATGCACTCTACGTGGGGCTGCCTTTGAAGACTGTTCGGAAACTTCAATTAGTCCAGCGGGCGGCAGCTAGACTACTCACCGGAGCATCATACAGGGAGCATACCACGCCTCTGTTATGTCAGCTCCACTGGCTGCCGATCCAATCCCGAGCACAATTCAAAGTGCTGGTTTTGACCTACAAAACCCTATATGGTTCCGGCCCAGCGTATCTGTCCAAACGCATCTCCTTCTATGTCCCGCCTGGGGAGGCCCTGCTTTCAGCCCCATCTCTATCACAAGTGAGGTTGGTGAGGACAAGGAGCAGGGCCTTCTCGGTGGTGGCCCCTCACCTGTGGAACTCACTCCCCGGGGAAATCAGGTCATCGACATCCCTCCTTTCTTTTAGAAGGAAATTAAAAACATGGATTTGGAACCAGGCCTTCGGGTAATCTGGCGGATAGACAAAGGACAAGCGACGACTAGAATTGATGGATTGGACAATGTGGAATTGAATTTACTTACTCTGAGCTGATAAACGTTGAGCACTAGATTGGTTTTAGGGGCTGTGATGCATAATGGATTGTTTTAATTGTTTTAATTACTGTTTATATATGTTTTATTTTTACCTTGTTGTTGTGCTGGCATCGAATTGTGCCTTTTTGTAAGCCGCCCTGAGTCCCCCCTCGGGGGTTGAGAAGGGCGGGGTAGAAGTGCGAGAAACAAATAAAAATAAATAAATAATATTTTGTTGAGAGGTGATTAGATGTCCCAGATTGTTTCCTCTCTGTTGTTTTGCTGTTGTAATTTTAGAGTTTTTTAATACTGGTAGCCAGATTTTGTTCATTTTCCTTTGAGCATTTCACCAAATAATCACTTGCTGATTTATTCAGAATTGCGAGCTCTGCTTTACATTTCCCACTTTCTTTAATTGCTTTTTGGTTGTGTTATTGTTTGGGGAAGATTCTTTGTTTGCATATGGCAGAAGCACTGAAGAAGCCAGCTCTTTCTTGCAGCTTCCAAATGCTAGCAGACAGCACTTTGTTTGTATCCTGTCACTTGATGTACACATGGCTTTGTTTTCTCTTTGATGAAAAGAGTCAATTCATCCAAGTGGCAGGCACGAACGTTTCACGAACTCATCCACATTAACTGAAACTGTCACCATACTGTTCTCCCCACTTGAAGCAAGCTAATTCTATTTCTTCGGTCATCTGTGTGTAATGAATTGAGTTTCATTCCATTTCATTGGATTTCTCGTCTTTAAATGATTATGAACTGTAAGCCCTCAGGAAGGAAGAAACTATAAGTCTCAATAAATAAATATTTGAACCCTGGAATAAGGGCTGAGCATGAATGCAACTTGCCCTTGGCTGCATTTTCTCACTGCATACACAGGCCATAGGTGATAATCAGGAACAGTGAAAGAACTATGAGAATACAAAGGTACTCAACTATTTATTGGATATAGTAGGCATCACTGACACCTGGTGAGATGAGCCTCATGATCAGAGTGTAGTAATAGAAAAGTATAGCCTATATACGTCAAGGATCTTGGAAGTCATGTTGAAGGCATCAGGGTAAAAGCAGAGGGAAACTATGGGGTTGTTATATGGGGACATGAGAGAAGCCTCCCACAAGGATGATAAAACATCAAAACATCCGGGCGTCCCCTGGGAAATTTCCTTACAGACGGCCAATTCTCTCACACCAGAAGCAACTTGCAGTTTCTCAAAATCAAAAGTAGATTGTGCCCAATTAAAATACCTCAAACGAATTGCTACTCTTCAAAACAACCATCTCTCATGAGGAAATGAGTAACCATCAACAATGGAAATCCAGCCTAGAAAATGCCCTACTCATCTTCCTGAATTGAATTCTGCCCTAGACATGAATAAGAGGCAACTAAGGGACTGGCTATTTTGGACTGATTCAAGAAGAACCCTGCAATCAACCAGGAACTCGATATTTTTCCCATGGCTCCCCATTTTGAAAACTGAACACTTCCAAGCCAGATATCTGATTCAAGCAAAAGCGACCTTCCTTAAGAATTGTCTTCACTGAGCTGCAATTTCAAGTAATTGCACCTAACCATCTAACCGCAGTGTTAGATGGTCGCTACCACAATGTGCCATGGTAAAACAGACTATATATTTGCAGTCAGGTAGAATACATTGTGCCTTACAGAATCAAAGAGTTGGAAGAGACCTCATGGGCCATCCAGTCCAACCCCCTGCCAAGAAGCAGGAAAATTGCATTCAAAGCACCGTCGACAGATGGCCATCCAGCCTCTGTTTAAAAGCCTCCAAAGAAGGAGCCTCCACCACACTCCGTGGCAGAGAGCTCCACTGCTGAATAGCTCTCACAGTTAGGAAGTTCTTCCTAATGTTCAGATGGAATCTCCTTTCTTGTAGTTTGAAGCCATTGTTCCACATCCTAGTCTCCAGGGCAGTAGAAAACAAGCTCCCTCCCTCCTCCCTGTGGCTTCCTCTCACATATTTATACATGGCCATCATCATGTCTCCTCTCAGCTTTCTCTCCTTCAGGCTAAACATGCCCAGCTCTTTAAGCCGCTCCTCATAGGGCTTGTTCTCCAGACCCTTGATCTTTTGAGTTGCCCTCCTCTGGACACATTCCAGCTTGTCAACATCTCCCTTCAATTGTGGTGCCCAGAATCGGACTCAGTATTCCAGGTGTGGTCTAACCAAAGCGGAATAGAGGGGTAGCATGACTTCGCTAGATCTAGACACTATGCTCCTATTGATGCAGGCCAAAATCCCATTGGCTTTTTTTGCCACCACATCACATTGTTGGCTCATGTTTAACTTATTTTCCACAAGGACTCCAGGATCTTTTTCACACGTACTGCTCTCGAGCCAGGTGTCCCCATTCTGCATCTTTGCATTTCGTTTTTTTCTGGCTAAGTGGAGTATCTTGCATTTGTCTCAGTTGAACTTCATTTTGTTAGTTCAGCTAACAAAATGTCTTCTGGAGTATTGGCTATCCTTCCCAATTTGGTGTTGTCTGCAAACTTGATGATCATACCTGTTCAACATCATTAATAAAGATGTTGAACAGGATCAGGCCCAGGACGAAGGAGCCCCCAGTGGCGCAGTGGGTTAAAGCCCTGTGCCGGCAGGACTGAAGACTGACAGGTCGCAAGTTCAAATCCAGGGAGAGGCGGATGAGCTCTCTCTATCAGCTCCAGCTCCTCATGCGGGGACATGAGAGAAGCCTCCCACAAGGATGATAAAACATCAAAATCATCCGGGTGTCCCCTGGGCAACATCCTTGCAGACAGCCAATTCTCTCACAACAGGAGCGACTTGCAGTTTCTCAGGTCACTCCTGACACGACAAAATAAAAAAGGCCCAGGGCAGAACCCTGCGGCACTCCGCTCATCACTTCTTATTTGTTAGTCTGTGTTTGGGAGGAACAGGACTGTTGTAACGATCTGCAAGAGAACTATTCTAAACTTATTTATTGTTTTCAAATGCTTCATCTTCTTTTTACAAAAATCTTTCCAGGATAGGTTGAAGCCTGTTCGTAATGTTTATAGATCCACCACAAAACTGCATTTTACACCATATATGGTTAATTTAGCAGCAACTTACCTATTCCAGAATCCAGCATTATTCTCATAGTTCTGAGGCACAATATTGGACAGATAGAAGGTCTCTGCCATGGCTTGCTATAGAAGAAAAATAATTGTAATTGAATTGTGGGTGAATGCCAACAACACTTACTTAGGTCCATTAGGCAGAATAAAGTGGTCAAATATTAATGTGTTCCTCCTTTAAGCTACCAGCAACCCACAAGGGCATTTATAGGCAGAACAATGCCCTGTCATCACTCGGTTATATGGTGCATGGCATTTCAAGACCAGGCTCTTCAAATTCAGTATACCTTTCAAAGTATAGTAATCATTCCTTTTCATCCCCTTCACTATGAGCTAGTTAGAAAAGCTGAGAAGTTTGACCAGGTTCACAGAGTAAATAGAAAGCCCCCAGATAGATTCAGGAATTATCTGCCATTTTTTCTAACTGCTGGAAAGGCCTCTTCTCTTAAAAATATATTTTTAAAAAACCCCAAAAGTTATGAAGCAGTCCTACTGGTGAGTATTTGTTGTCTCCTGCTGGTGCCATATGGCCTCGCGACCAGCCACTTCCAAGGTAGTCTTCATTCACGGCACTGAACATTGGCGAGATGTCAGGATCTGGTCTAAATTTGCAGTGTTTTCTGTCTGCATTGCCTGAGGAACAAGATAACAATCCAGTGACTAAAATATAATATGATGTAATATATACATACAGTGGGGGCCCCTGGTGGCGCAGCAGGTTAAACTGCTGAGCTGCTGAACTACCTGACCGAAAGGTTGGCGGTTCAAATCCGGGGAGTGGGGTGAGCTCCCACTGTTAGCCCCAGCTTCTGCCAACCTAACAATTTTTAAAGATGCAAATGTGAGTAGATAATAGGTAAGGCAACAATGCTCCATACAGTCATGCTGGCCACATTACCTTGGAGGTGTCTACGGACAATGCTGGCTCTTCGGGCATAGTTGGAGGGTAAACCTGCATTAAACTCTGCATTGCAGAATAGAGTGTTCTATGTACAGGGGAGCTAGCACCTAGAAAGCATTTATGGTGTTGAGTAATGCAAGATCAAGGTCAACATCTGCCCTTGCGCTGTGCTACTCTGCTGCTGAGTACGCATGCCCAGTGTGGAACACATCTCACCACACTAAAACAGTGGATGTGGCTCTTAATGAGACATGCCGCATTATCACAGGGTGTCTGCGCCCTACACCACTGGAGAAATTACACTGCTTAGCTGGTATTGCACCACCTGACATCCACCGGGAAGTAGCAGCCAATAGTGAAAGGACCAAGGCAGAGACATCTCCACCTCATCCCCTGTTTGGGTATCAGCCAGCACGTCAACAACTTGAATCTAGAAATAGTTTTCTAAGATCTACAGAGACACTCGCTGGAACACCTCAGCAAGCGAAAGTCCAAAAGTGGCAGGCTCAAACCCAGAACCTCAACCAATGGCTGATACCAAATGAGAGACTCCCTCCTGGGCACACAGAGGACTGGGCGACCTGGAAGGCACTGAACAGACTGCGCTCTGGCACCACGAGCTGCAGAGCCAACCTCAAGAAATGGGGCTACAAAGTGGAATCCTCGACATGCGAGTGTGGAGAAGAGCAAACCTCTGACCACCTGTTGCAATGCAACCTGAGCCCTGCCACATGCACAATGGAGGACCTTCTTACAGCAACACCAGAAGCACTCCAAGTGGCCAGATACTGGTCAAAGGACATTTAACCAACTACCAAACTCACAAGTTTTGTATTTTGTCTGTTTGTTTGCTTTGTTCTGTTAGAAATGTAATATAATTGACTGGTTGCTCTGACACGACAAATAAATAAATGAGGTCAACATGGCTCCCATCACCTGGTAAACACTGGGAGAAGACAAGGGCAAGGTTAAGGAGTCCTGCCCTCTTTTGCACCTGTCTGCCCTAAATAGGTCTACCACTGTCAACCTGCAAATAAATTAATCACAATAGTGTCACGGATGCATGCAAAGTTTACTTACCCAAGGTCTTATGCTTGGAAACATGTTCAATCACCCATCTAGGTATCCGTTTGGCCTGATCATAAGACAGTGCATGATTGGTGTAATATCTGACCTGAGTTCCAGCATTAGGAAATCCATATTTTTCTAGCACAGGCTCTATCAGGGGTTCTAAGAGAGAAACATAGACGAGGAGAAATTCACCCAAAGAGATGATGGAAATTATATCACATCTGTGAGAAACAGAATAAATTTTATAAGTCAGTGGTTCTCAACCTTCCTAATGCAGTTCCTCATGTTGTGGTGACCCCCAACCATAACCCTAACATTATGAATCGCCATGTAAATAATGATCTGCAGGATGTACTTTCATTCACTGGAGCAAATTTGGCACAAATACCCGGTATGCCCAAATTTGAATACTGGTGGGGTTGGCGGGGGGATTTGGGAGTTGTAGCTGCTGGGATTTACAGCTAACCTGCAAACAAAGAGCATTCTGAACCCCACCAACAATGGAATTGAACCAAAGTTGGCACACAGAACTCCCATGAAAAACAGAAAATAGTGGAAGAGTTTGGTGGCCATTGACCTTGAGTTTGGGAGTTGTAGTTCGCCTACATGCAGAGAGCACTGTGGGCACAAATAATGATGGATCTGGACCAAACTTGGCACGGATACTCAATATGCCCAAATGTGAAAACTGATGGGGTTTGGGGAAAATAGACTGACATTTGGGAGTTGTACCTGCTGGGATTTATAGTTCACCTACAATCAAGGAGCGTTCTGAACCCCACCAATGATAGAATTGGGCCAAAGTTCCCACACAGAAACCCCATGACCATCAGAAAATACTGTGTTTTCTGATGGTCTTTGGCGACCCCTCTGACACACGTTCGCGACCCCCCCAGGGGTCCCGACCCCCAGGTTGAGAAACACTGTTATAAGTGATAGCCTTATTATTGACAGAGTGTTTTTAAAATTAAGCAGTGTAGCTTCAAGCGTATAGAGCTGTGCCTTTAGTGTTATGTGGCTTGCAGGGATTGAGTAGCTCTTGCTTTCCCTATCATCAAAATACAGAGATGGAAAGGAGTCAAGTTGCTGAATTTCTACTTGTTGTTATGAGGCTGTACACCTCTAAGTACAAGAAACAGAAAGAAAACAACAAACAACTGCCTTTGCAATTTGTTTTTGGGCATAATTCCAATTGGCAGAGATTACCTTCAAAGCTCAGAACTGCTTTAGCACAGAATACAATGAAGGACCATCTCCTCGTGTACCACCCAGCCCACTCCCTAAGAACCTTTATTGTAAAAATAATAACCAAAAATGGCTGGTCAGGAGGGTTTTCAAAGTACAATTCACAACTTTGGCTCATGTTCAGCCCTCTGGTTTTTGCTACCTGCTTATGTTTGATGCTGATGCCAAGCATCCTTCCCGGTTCAGCTAAACTGTCCCTGCCTTTTAATATAATAATAATAATAATAATAATAATAATAATAATAATAATAATCCTTTATTTATACCCCGCTACCATCTCCTGCAGGACTCGGTGCGGCTTACAAGAGGCCGAGTCCCAAAATACATCAGAACAAAAAACACAACCACAACAATACAATACAACAATAAATAACTCATAGCAAAGCAAAAACAATAACAAAATATCACGACGCAATTTAAAAACCTGGCTGGGCCAAATGTAAAGATTGAAAAAAAAATTTTTTTTTAATGCTGGGCATGACCAGGTGAAAAGGATGGATATTTTGGGGGGTAAGTGGGTGTGCAGACAATTCTAACTCTCTCGTAAAGTGCATTTGGGATTCCTTAATCCCATATTGCTTGGGATTCCTTAATCTGGGAAGGCACACTGGAACATCCATGTGTTCAAATTCCTTCTGAAGACTGCCAATGTTGGGGCATGCCTGATGTCCTTGGGGAGGAAGTTCCAGAGTCGTGGGGCCACCACCGAGAAGACCCTGTCCCTCGTTCCCACCAATCGTGCTTGCGATGCAGGTGGGATCGTGAGCAGGGCCTCTCCAGATGAATGAAGAGATTGTGTGGGTTCGTATACGGAAATGCGGTCACGCAGGTAGGTGGGTCCCAAACCATTTAGGGCTTTGTACGTAAGCACCTGCACCTTGAATTGGGCCCGGAAAATGAACGGCAGCCAGTGGAGCTCCTTAAACAGGAGGGTTGACTTCTCCCTGTAAGGAGCATCCATTAACAACCTGGCCACCGCCCGTTGAACCAACTGAAATTTCCGTTTTCAAGGGCAGCCCCACATAGAGTGCATTACAGTAGTCCAATCTGGAGGTGACTAAGGCATGGACCACCCTGGCCAGATCCGCCTTCACGAGGTACGGTCACAGTTGGCGCACAAGTCTCAATTGTGCAAAGGCCCTCCCGGCCACTGCCGACGCCTGAGCTTCAAGCGAAAGTGATGAGTCCAGGAGGACACCCAAACTGCGGACCTGTGACTTCAGGGGGAGTGCAACCCCATCCAGCACAGGTTGCCACTGGATTATATGGCAGTGCAGATGGGGCCTCAATGCTCACCCAAAATCAGAGCATCTGAAAGAGGTTGAACAGAACCCACTTCACATCACATAGCATTTAAAACATTCACTGTTTCGAATGTAAAAAAACAGTCAATTTACTGTGCGCGGTAACCTTTCGCCCACCACTTCAGATTGATTTTTTTATGATAACAGTATTACAGATACACTTAAGCCACCATAAAATGAAGAAATATTTCATTGCTAGCAATTAACTACTGGTGTGAGCGAGCCAGAGAAAACCACTTTCTCAACACAGCGCTGATAGATTTTCATTGATTGCAGGGGGAAAGTAGGCGGGTGCTATTTTTAATTCAGTTTATATTTAACAATTTATGAGCAAACTATAGGTTGCTTTGTTTGAGTTTTGTGCCATGGGAAAATCATTGTTCATGCCTTTTCAACGTTTTACTATTATTTTGCAAACAAAGACATTTTAACAGTAATGGTTACTAACACAAATACTTTAAAGAAAAACCTATTTAATTCTTTGTGTTAAATCATTTCAAGATGTTTTGGATTAGGGTTAGGATACCTCACATGGTCCTGATGTATCACATTAAGGCAAGCTGCACTAAATTATATATGTGCACGCGAATATACATATATATACACACACCTCCCATAGTTTTGAAGTATTTGTGTGGGTGTGTATACATATATTTCAATATATAATTTAATAGTAATTGCTGCTGAAATAGTCATTACTATACTTTGCATGAAGTATGTGTGTGTCGGAACTCAGATGCCTTAAAGAGCCAGACACAAGAATGTAATCAAAACAACAGTTTATTAAGTCAAAGTAAACAAGACTCAGAGACACTTACTTCAGTGCCTCTGATCGAAACTCAAAGTTTGCAGCAATTTGCAGCTTGAAAAACGGACTTAGAAAATAAACCGGATTAAACTGGCAAAAAAAAATCCAGATTAAACAAGAGTTCTAGCACAATTGACCAAAAACACACAGTTCAAAGATAAAGCCCAAACAAAAAGCCGTGAAGAGAAGCCGTCATCCAAAAGCAGTCGAAGAAGTCCAATGGAAGATACCAGAGTCCAGAAGGCAGCATTGTCGTCAGAAACAGTCCGAGGTCAAGGAGAGGAGAAATCCGCACTTACGAGAATCCAAGCCGGTCAGTACACGAAGAACACAGCAACCTGCAGTTCCAGGACCCAAGCCCAACAAGAGAAGTGGCAGCGACAGGACCCAAGGCACATAACCAACACTTTGCCTACTGCAAAGTTCCAAACTTTCAGTGCCTTCATTTATCCTACAACTCATCATCCATTGATGAGTTGCCCTCCACCCCATCCTCATAGGTGTCAGCTGGCTTAGCTTCTACAGCTGAACACCAACGCCCATCCCTCCAACTTTTCCACCTTTTATCAAGACTTAGATCACCCCACGATTCCATGGTATCATCAGCTTGCCAATCTCCTCCAGAAAATCCCTCAAAGGTGTCACTGGACGTGGGCTGCGTACACACATTCCTGATCTCCTGAACTTGTGTCCAGTCTAGTTCCTCTTCATCCTCACTACTCCCAGACCCATTACTTCCAGTAAAGCCCATGAAATCCTCTTCCCCAGTGGGAGCAGTAAATATGTCCCGGATCCTCTTTCTTTGATGCTCCTCGTCTGACTCTTGCTCCCGAGTAGTCCTCTTAAAACCTCTACTCCCATCTCCTTCCTACTCCTCCTCACTCATTTCTGTGCCGTCCGCCCAGACGATATAAAAAATAAAACTGTGACGAGCTTCTCTCTATGCCTGAGCGAACTGCAGGTGTCTATATTGAGAAGCTTGAGATACTCAGCAACTGAGACTATTACTGGTTTAAACATCAAAATAGGATATTTATTTATTCAAAGTCCTTGGGGACTTGGCACAGTTCATCCCAGTTGCAAACAGTCAATAGATGAAACTACAAAAATATTATTTCCTTTCTTTAGTTACAGAGGTAACCCTTTCTCCAGATGGCAGATAAGATTCTGGAATCTTAACACCCTAACCTCAAGCTGTTGTGGTTTAGAAAAAGCAGGTTTTTCCCTATCTATAACTTAAGGTTTCTTCTGGAGACAAAGCAGTCATGACTCTCTCTCTCTCTATAACTATATAACTCAATCTTCTCAACTAAGCTTATCTATCTATAATATCTCAAAACAGCTCAAAACACAATATACTATCTATATTATCTCAATATAGCTTACTCAGTTTAGTCAGTTTAGTTTTTGCAATGGTTCTCCTAGAACTAACTGCTTAGCCATCAGCACGCCTGAAATCCTTCCTCAAACAGAAAAGGCAGGGGAGAATCTAAAATGGGGATCTTTCCCTACGAGAAAAGGCGGTCCCTAAACTCAAAGAGCTGCTCTCTAAGCCAATAGTTGCAAAGAGGCCTGTAGACTCTGATACTATTAACCTTGCAAAGATGCAGCAGCCCTGGGAGAAAATGCAAGAGGAAGCAACCTCAAGCAACTATAAAGTGAGGCAAATCAGGCTCCTGGGAGACGGAACAATTTCACTGCCAGAGAAACCTGTGGGTGACATAAGTATCTCCTGGAGTCTCTTCCTTTGCTGCTCTTCATCTAACACCTGGGCACCTCGTTTCCCTCCTCTACTACTCCACCTATCAGTTGTAACGTTGCCAGCAGACTCTACTACAACAGTGTGTTTGCTTTTGTATATGTGTATGTATGTTTGTGTGTGTGTGTATATATAATGTACATATGTATAAGGTATATACATATGTACATTATAGATAATTACATCAGAGTTTTACTAAAGAGTCTAGGACAGTGATTCTAAAATTTCAAACACACACCACTCACATAACCACAATGAAACATGGAACAGCTTAGATGATGCTACTGGAAAATGAGATTAACAGGAAGACATTGGTCATTATATGTTTTAATGGTTTTTGTATGGTCTTTATAATGTTGTTTAAATGTTTTAATTGTATATGTTATGTATTGTTATGGCATCAAATTGCTGCCAATTTGTAAGCCGCCTTAAGTCACCTTCAGGCTTGAGAAAGGCGGGATCAAAATATTGTAAATAAATAAATGGATAAATAAATTTTGCTTGAGATCACAGTGTGAATAGAAATATTTTGCTCTACAAATGAAAGTGTAATTATTATTATTTTTAATGTCACACACACACACATCTCAAGGTCCTGAAGTGCCACATTAATGCAATATATACTTTTGCAGCAGGTCTACCCCGTCAACTTTAAACCATGAATTTTAAATTTACTTTTTATTCTTTGTGCCATGTATTTTAAATATATGTATTATATAATGATGTGTTTTAATAATGTTATTTTATTGTATTTTATTTATGGTGATATGTCTTAACTGTGCATTAGAGGCAGTTAACACATTATTATTATTATTATTATTATTATTATTTCATGCACAACAAGATTAATACACAGCAAACAAGATCACTATGCTGTCTTTTGTATTCGATCACATATTGGACACTTCCCAAGTGTCTAAACTGTGCGATGTATCAGTGAATAATGTGTGCAGATCCCAGTAGGGTGGCCTTTTGCAGCTGACAGATGGTAATTTTGTCAGTACTGATTGTTTCTAAGCACAGGCCAAGGTTTTTAGGCACTGCACCCAGTGTGCCGATCACCACTGGGACCCCCTTGACTGGCTTGTGCCAGAGTCTTTGAAGTTCAATCTTTAAATCCTCATATCGTGTCAGCTTTTCCAGTTGCTTGTCATGAATTCTGCTGTTGCCTGGGATTGCAACACTGACAATCCATACTTTGTTTTTTCCACGTTCATAAGGTTAGGAGTCTTATGCTCCAAAACTTTTGTCTGAATTTGGAAGTCCTAGAGTAGTTTGACATGTTCATTTTCCATAACTTTTTCAGGCTTGTGATCCCACCAGTTCTTTGTCGCAGGCAGATGGTATTTGTGGCAAAAGTTCCAATGAATCATCTGAGCAACGGTGTTATGCCTCTGCTTGTAGTCTGTTTGTGCAATCTTCCTGCAGCAGCTGAGGATGTGATCTACTGTTTCATCTGCTTCCTTGCAGAGTCTACACTTGGAATCTGTCATCGACTTTTCAATTCTGGCTTTGATGACATTGATTCTAATTGCTTGTTCTTGTTATTATTATTACTTTGTACAAAAAACTGAATGTGTGTTGTTGTTATAATTATTATTATTCTATTTACTTATACCCCACAAATTTATTTATTTCCCCTGAAGAGGACTCAAAACAGCTTAACATAAAAGCATTAGCACACAATCTAAAAATATACAAAATTGAATTATATATAAACTGTATTAAAAATTCCCAGTTAAAAACAATTCAAACATATTCAGTGCATATTCAAAGTATTTTCTTTATGTCTTATGTTAATAGCAATTGCTGTTGAAATAATATGTGTTGCATTAAAATGTTATCACAGGCCCCTTCCACACAGCTGAATAAAATCCCACATTATCTGCTTTGAACTGGGATATATATGGCAATGTGGACTCTGACAAACCAGTTCAAAGCAGCTATTGTGGGATTATCTGCCTTGATATTCTGGATTATATGGCTGCGTGGAAGGGCCCTTGGGTCCATTGAAAGTGTGTGTATATGCATGTTTTTGTTTATATATAAATATACATGTAGTCCCTTCTTCACTGCCATATAATCCAGATTATCAAAACAGATAATCCGCATTATCTGCTTTGAACTGGATTACATGAGTCTACACTGCCAGATAATCCAGTTCAAAGCAGACAATCTGGATTGTATACAGCTGAGTAGATAGGGCATTTGAACTGGATTATCTGGCAATGTAAACCAATATAATCCAGTTCAAAGCAGGTAATCCAGATTATCAAAACAGATAATATAAATTATCTGCTTTGAACTGGATTATATGAGTCTACACTGCCAGATAATACAGTTCAAAGCAGACAATCTGGATTGTATACAGCTGAGTAGAATGGGCATTTGAACTGGATTATCTGGCAATGTAGACCCATATAATCCAGTTCAAAGCAGATAATGCGGATTATCTGATTTGATAATCTGGATTATACAGCAGTGAAGGAGCCTAAATCATATAGGGGGAGAATTCAGGTCTTCAGAAATGGTATGGTCATACTGAAAAATTATATAATTTATATATAAAATTATATATATGAATTATTGCTGAAAAACTGTTAATTATTATGAATCATTAATAAATTAATATAAAGTATTAATTTATTAAAGTATTATAAAGTATTTATTTATTAATAAATTAATATAAACCCATATACATTATTAAATATATAAATAAATATGTGAAACAAGATACTTTGATTTGGAGAGAGAATCAAATCAAATCCTAAATCTCCTCCTTTTTCTCAGAGCCATTCATTGCCACTGCTATGGCAACGCCGAATTGAATGCTGGTTGTTGTTCATTCGTTCAGTCGTCTCCGACTCTTCGTGACCTCATGGACCAGCCCACGCCAGAGCTCCCTGTCGGCCGTCACCACCCCCAGCTCCTTCAAGGTCAGTCCAGTCACTTCAAGAATGCCATTCATCCATCTTGCCCTTGGTTGGCCCCTCTTCCTTTTACCTTCCACTTTCCCCAGCATAATTGTCTTCTCTAGGCTTTCCTGTCTCCTCATGATGTGGCCAAAGGACTTCAACTTTGTCTCTAGTATCCTTCCCTCCAGTGAGCAGCCGGGCTTTATTTCCTGGAGGATGGACTGGTTGGATCTTCTCGCAGTCCAAGGCACTCTCAGCACTTTCCTCCAACACCAGAGCTCAAAAGCATCTCTCTTCCTTCGCTCAGCCTTCCCTAAGGTCCAGCTCTCACATCCGTAGGTGACTACAGAGAATACCATGGCTTTGACTAGGCAATGGATCTTTGTTGCCAGTCTGATGTCTCTACTCTTTACTATTTTATCGAGACTGGACATTGCTCTCCTCCCAAGAAGTAAGCGTCTTCTGATTTCCTGGCCACAGTCTGCATCTGCAGTAATCTTTGCACCTAGAAATACAAAGTCTGTCACGGCCTCCACATTTTCTCCCTCTATTTTCCAGTTGTCAATCATTCTTGTTGCCATAATCTTGGTTTTTTTGACGTTTAGCTGCAACCCGGCTTTTGCGCTTTCTTCTTTCGCCTTGATTAGAAGGCTCCTCAGCTCCTCCTCGCTTTCGGCCATCAGAGTGGTGTCATCTGCATATCTGAGGTTGTTAATGTTTCTTCCAGCAATTTTCACCCCAGCTTTGCATTCATCCAGCCCCACACATCCTCGCATGATGTGTTCTGCATACAAGTTAAAAAGGTTGGGTGAGAGGATGCAGCCTTGCCGTACGCCTTTCCCAATCTTGAACCCATCTGTGGTTCCATGGTCAGTTCTGACTGTTGCTACTTGGTCCTTGTACAGATTCCTCAGGAGAGAGACAAGGTGGCTTGGGATGCCCATCCCACTAAGAACTTGCCACAATTTATTATGATCCACACAGTCAAATACTTCAGACCAGAAGTGATCCATATTTCATATTTTATCATGTTTTGGGACATTTGCATATACATAATGAGGTATCATGGTGATAGGACTCAAGTTTTATATGCATAGCCTGAAGGAAGTTTTATACATAATATTGCTAATGATTTTGTGCACAAAACAAAGTTTGTCTGCACTGAGCCATCGGAAAGTTTCACTATTTCTTATCCAAGGAATAAATTATAAATTATATAAATTATATAATTATATATATATATATATATATATATATATATATAATTATATAAATTATTGCTGAAAAATATTAATTATTATGAATCATTAATAAATAAATTAATATAAATCCTAATACATTATTAAATATATAAATAAATATGTGAAACAGGATACTTTGATTTGGAGAGGGAATCAAATCAAATGCTAAATCTCCTTTTTCTCAGAGCCATTCCTAGCCACTGCTATGAAAACGCCGAATTGAATGCTGGTACATGTAGTTTAAGGAAGGGCGTTTAGAATCCTCAGATAGGGGACTCTACAGCGTTGCTAAACTACAATACCCAGAATGCAGTTGTTTGAAGGGTAAAAAGGGAAGAGCGATGAAGAGAAGGGGAAGAACGCTCTTTCGTCCACTGCGCATGCGCAATTTATTTGCTTACCGTCTCTCAGCAATGGCGGCGGCTGGGAAGGTTTTTCTGCCAGAGAGGCGCTCGGGGAAGGTTTGGGCCTCTTCCTGAGGAAGTAAATGGCGGCCAGGCTTGAGGTGGCTGCCCCGCAAAGGAAGCCGCCTAGGAAGCGGCTCCGGGCGAAGCGGGAGCCCCACAAGTTCGCCATATCCAGCTTCTCTGAAGGGAAAGGAAAGGAGGAGGAGAGAGAGAGAGAGAGAGAAAGGGAAGAGCAAGCCCCGCCCCCCAGCCCTTTCCCGCCTAATTATATGTATGTCCTGTTCAACATCTTTATTAATGACTTAGATGAAGGGCTAGAAGGCAGGATCATCAAGTTTGCAGACGACACCAAATTGGGAGGGAGAGCCAAGACTCCAGAGGACAGGAGCAGGATTCAAAATGATCTTGACAGATTAGAGAGATGATTGGCCAAAACTAACAAAATGAAGTTCAACAGTGACAAATGCAAGATACTCCACTTTGGCAGAAAAAATGAAATGCAAAGATACAGAATGGGGGACAATGCCTGGCTCGAGAGCAGTACGTGTGAAAAAGATCTTGGAGTCCTCCTGGACAACAAGTTAAACATGAGCCAACAATGTGATGTGGCGGCAAAAAAAGCCAATGGGATTTTGGCCTGCATCAATAGGAGCATAGTGTCTAGATCTAGGGAAGTCATGCTACCCCTCTATTCTGCTTTGGTTAGACCACACCTGCAATATTGTGTCCAATTCTGGGCACCACAATTCAAGAGAGATATTGACAAGCTGGAATGTGTCCAGAGGAGGGTGACTAAGATGATCAAGGGTCTGGAGAACAAGCCCTATGAGGAGCGGCTTAAGGAGCTGGGCATGTTTAGCATGAAGAAGAGAAGGCTGAGAGGAGATATGATAGCCATGTATAAATATGTGAGAGGAAGCCACAGGGAGGAGGGAGCAAGCTTGTTTTCTGCTTCCTTGGAGACTAGGATGCGAAACAGTGGCTTCAAACTACAAGAGAGGAGATTCCATCTGAACATGAAGAAGAACTTCCTGACTGTGAGCGCTGTTCAGCAGTGGAACTCTCGGCCCTTGAGTGTGGTGGAGGCTCCTTCTTTGGAAGCTTTTAAACAGAGGCTGGATGGCCATCTGTCAGGGGTGATTTGAATGCAATATTCCAGCTTCTTGGCAGGGGTTTGGACTGGATGGCCCATGAGGTCTCTTCCAACTCTTTGATTCTATGATTGTGTGTGTGTGTGTGTGTGTGTGTGTGTATTATATATAATATATATATAAATTAAAATGTAATGTTAGTTCGTGCTACCATCAGAACTCAAAAACCACTGGGGGAATTGACACTAAATTTGGACACAAGACACCTAACAGACCAATTTATGTCCTCCACTCAAAAAAATTGATTTTGTCATTTGGGAATTGTCGTTGCTGGGATTTATAGTTTACCTACAATCAAAGAGCATTCTGAACTTCACCAATGATGGAATTGGGCCAAACTTAGCACACAGGGCTCCCATGACCAACAGAAAAAACTGGAAAGGTTTAGTGGACATTGACCTTGAGTTTGGGAATTATAGTTCACCCACATCCAGAGAGCACTGTGGAATCAAGCAATGATGGATCTGGACCAAACCTGGCACGAATATTCCATATGCCCAAATATGAACACAGATGGAATTTAAGGGAAATAGACCTTGACATTTGGGAGTTGTAGTTGCTGGGATTTATAGTTCACCTACAATCAAAAAGCATTCTGAACACCAATGATGGAATTCAACCAAACATGGCATACAGGACTTCCATGACCAACAGAACACACTGGAAGGGTTTGGTGGGCATTGACCTTGAACCCCCATGACCAACAGGAAATACTTAAGGCCATCCAGTCCAAGTCTCTTCACCAGGGCAAGAAAATGTAATCAGAGCCCTCCTGACAAAGAGGCATCCAGTCATAAAGATAGATAGATAGATAGATAGATAGATAGATATGATTCTCTCTCACACACACAGATATAGTATCATAGATTTGAAAGAGACCCTTAAAGAAGGACTATGATATGTTACATATTCCAGAGTAGGCAAACCAGACACTCTCCACATCAACACTGACAAAGAAACAACAAGAAATACTGTTTACTCACAAGCATAAGGGAATTACATATATTAGAAGTCAGTTCGTTCAGTGGTTTTTGAGGTATGTTAATCCCACTAATGAACATTACATTTTTATTTATATAGATTCATAGAATTAATTCATACATATATTAAAAAGCACAGAACACAAAGTTTAAAACACCAATACTAATAAAAAGAGCAAGCCACGAAGTTATTTGTTATCTGTCTCTCCTCATGACTTGAAGTAGGATACAATGTGGTTAAAATAGATATAACACAATTATTAGAAATCTATATAAATAAAAATGTAATGTTTGTTTGTAGGATTAACTCAAGAACCACTGGAAGAATTGACATCAAATTTGGACACAATACACCTATCAGGCCAACAAGTGCACCCCAGGACTGGCGCAGCTGGCTGAGTGTCAGCTGCATTAAGATCACTTCTGACCGAAAGGTCATGAATTCGAAGCCAGCCCGGGTTGGAGTGAATTTCCAACCAATTGTGTAGCTTGTTGTCGACCTTTGCAACCCGAAAGACAGTTGCATCTGTCAAGTAGGAAAATTAAGTACCAGCTATGTGTGGGGAGGCTAATTTAACTAATTTATGAGGCCATAAAAAAGACTCCAGCAAAGAATGCGGGGAATGCGGAAGTACTTAATCAGGGTCACAGAAAGCGACAGCTCCCCTGGCGGCCAGAAAAGTGGAATGTTAAATAGCCTCTGACTGTGTCTATATGTGTTGTGTGTCTTTGGCATTGAATGTTTGCCATATATGTGTACATTGTAACCTGCCCTGAGTCCCCTGCGGGATGAGAAGGGCAGAATATAAATACTGTAAATAAATATAATGACCATCACTCATAAAAACACTGAAAAACACAGCAAAAGAGACTTAAGAAGCCAAAAAACAAAACATGCATCACAACGCATGCGCAAACCCATATACATATACACAAACACACATACATACACATATAAACAAATATATACACAAAAAAACATATACACAGATGGGGACACAGCAATGCGTGGCAGGGGACAGCTAGTCTTCTATATAAATAAAAATGTAATGTTCATTTGTGGGATTAACATAACTCAAAAAACCACTGGACGAATTGACACCAAATTTGGACACAATACACCTACTAACCCAGTGATTCTCAACCTGGGGTCCCCAGAATGTTTTTGGCCTTCAACTCCCAGAAATCCTAACAGCTGTTAAACTGGCTGGGATTTCTGGGAGTTGTAGGCCAAAAACATCTGGGGACCCCAGGTTGAGAACAACTAACCCAAAGAATGATCATCACTCAAAAAATGATTTTGTCATTTGAGAGTTGTAGTTGCTGGGATTTATAGTTTACTTACAATCAAAGATCATTCTGAACTCCACCAATGATGGAATTGAACCAAACGTGGCACAACAGGACTCCCATGACCAACAGAAAATATAGAAGGGTTTGGTGGGCATTGGCCTTGAGTTTGGGAGTTATAGTTCATCTACATCCAGAGAGCACTGTGGACTCAAACAATGATGGATCTGGACCAAACTTGGCACAAATATTCCATATGCCCAAATATGAACACAGATGGTGTTTGGGAAAACAGACCTTGACATTTGAGAGTTGAAGTTACTCGGATTTATCGTTCACCTACAATCAAAGAGCATGCTGAACCCCACCAATGATAGAATTGGGCAAAATTTCCCACACAAAACCCCCATGACCAACAGAAAATACTTAAGGCCATCCAGTCCAACTCCCTTCACCAGGGCAAGAAAACGTAATCAAAGCCCTGCTGACAAAGAGCCATCCACTCATAGATATAGATAGATAGATATGATTCACACACAGAGAGATATAGTATCATATATTTGAAAGAGACCCCTATAGAAGGACAATTATATGTTGCATGTTCCAGAGTAGGCAAACCAAACAATCCCTACATTAACACTGACAAAGAAACAGCAAGAAATATTGTTTACCCACAAGCATAAAGACATTACATATATTAGAAACCAACACTTCCTCATTACTTTATTTTCCAGATCACCAGACTGGGCCACAGCAATGTGTGGCAGGGGACTGCTAGTCTATATAAATAAAAAATATAATGTTCATTTGTGGGATTAACATAACTTAAAAACCACTGGACGAATTTACAACAAATTTGGACACAAGACACCTATCAGGACAACAAGTGACCATCGCTCATAAAAACACTGAAAAACACAACGGAAGAGACTTAAAAAGCCAAAAATTAAAAAATACATTACAACACATATATACAAACTGGGCCACAGCACACGTGGTAGGGGACAGCTAGTATATGTGTGTATGTATTTATATTGTTTATGGCATTTATATTCCACCCTTCTCAGAGAGGCTTACAAGTGTATTTATTATTTATTTCAAATATTTACACCCTGCCCTTCTCACCCCCCCCCCCTCGGGGTTGACACAATAGCACAATATTAGGATAGCACAATATTAGTAGTATATATTTCTATATTGTACTTTACCACTATACTTTAATATTATTTGTAATATTACCTGTAATATTAAAAGTATAATATTGTAATACAATATTATATTGTATTACAATATTATGGTCAATATTATATGTACATACAATATATTATCATTATTAGCATAGCACAATATTAGTATTATATATTACTATATTGTACTATACCACTATACTGCAATATTATTCATAATATTACCTGTAATATAAAATATATAATTATTATATTTTGTATTATTATAAGTATTATATTGTATTGCAATATTATGGTCAATATTATATGTACATACAATATATTATAATTATTAGTTTAGCACAATATTAGTAGTATATATTTCTATATTGTATTATACCATTATACTGCAATATTATTAGCAATATTATATGTAATATATAATACAATATTATTAGTAGTATTATATTGTATTACATTGTAACATTACCAATATATGTCTATACAATATATTATATTATTAGCACAGCATAATATTAGTATTATATATTAATATATATATATAGAGAGAGAGAATTAGGGAAACCCCAGTGGGGCAGCGATTAAACCGCTGAGGTGCTGAGCTGGCTGACCGAAAGGTTGGGGGTTCAAATCTGGGGAGTGGGGTGAGCTCCCACTGTTAGGTGTGGGTGAAATGCCAGGAGAGAATGCTTCTGCAACATGACCACACAGCCCAGAAAACTTACAACAACCCAATAATGATATATCTCCCAATCTGAGAAATACAAAGGAAAAGTCCCTCTCCCTGAAGTCACAAAACACACTTAGATTTGTAATTTATTCTTTATTTTAATATACAAAAAAGATAAATTTGAAATAATTCTTTCTAGTTTTTTCCTCCTATTTGTTGGAGCGGAGCTGCTTCACACAGGACAAAAATACTACATTCATAACTGGTTTATTCGGGCACCCTATGCTTAACTGAAGCAGCAATACCCAAACTTGGCAGATCTAAATTCAAACATGAGACTCGTTTCTAAAATACCACAGTAAAAAGGAACAAAGATCCATTGCAAATTTGATGAATTATGATACAATGCTTCAAAAAAGTTGTCATTTTCATAACTGCAGTACAGTGGATGTCTTCTTTAGGGCATCTTACGTATGTATATCTATATTTATATATAATATATATAATATATATATAAAAATCAGCACACTTTTCAATCCAAAAGGGGTTACAGCAATGAGCTCAACTCTGTATACATTTTTAAGTGGATACTTTAGGATAACTTTTGTTAACTCAGTAGTACAAGCTATGTCTGGTCTACTTTTTCTTTTAGCTACAAGAGTGAAATATAACCTACAACATTTACATTTCACATATCTTGGTATACAAACAGTACACTGGAATTTGAGCCAAGGACCAATAATCTTTTCCATTATTTTACCATCTGGTAGAGCTTTCTGCATTTAGCAATTTCCTAAAATAGTTACTTAATTCTGGAGTTTGTTCCGAAATCACAGTGGAAACCTTGCAGAAGCAGCTTCCTGCAAATTCCCATTTCTCTGTACACATTAAGTAACACAGACATAGTTATTTCATCATAAAACTGATACACACACCTCACTATGCTAGACTAGTTTTAGGACTTTATTTCAATTTCCTTAAATAAAGCATACCATTGTGAAGTAGCCGATCAAATGAACAAACTGTGATTAAACATGAGCGTTTCTCTTCAGCTGAAACTTTCCCCTAAATTTTTTGCACTGCATATTTTACTGCAATGGGACTAAACAATGCAGAAAGCTCTTTCCACAAGAACTGACAAACTGTACTTAGATCAACTTTACAGTAGAAAATTCACCAAACGGTAAAGACAATATGTGACAAATATTCACAGGTGAAAAAAAAACTGTAGGCTTCAGTTCCCATAAGTGGGCAGCGGGTAGATTGACAAGACGAATGCCCTGGCATTGTGCAAATGTAGGACAGTGAACTGGAGACCGAAAGACTTGTTTTGAAATATGCAAAAACTTTGAGGCATCGAGCATCAAAAACTAACTTGGTTAATCACTGGAGGGGGGAAATCAAGTCCCCTTTCCCCTGCAATCACTAAGCATTTTGCAAATATCTGATACACCAATCCTGTAAAAAATATTTACGATGGGAAAATTGTTCTCCATCCTGCTGTCAAATTTACATTTCAGTAGGGAGATCGCGTTTAGTTTTGATGCATAGATGGTCGGAAATAAAGGTTACTACAGTATCGAAAAATTGTTTCAGTAGGTTTGAAACATTATTCAGCTTCTCCGCCTGTCACAAAACCAAGATGAGTGAAAATAATGCTATAGATTTCATTCCAGAGGAAATGGCCGTGCTCTGATGTGCTGCATATAGGTTCAAGGGGAAGATCAGTCTCTATTACGAGGGCTCAGTTAAATCTTGTTCTGTGCTTTGTCCAAGTCGTACCCCCCTCGGGAAATCATCACGTATAACTCTTGGCACATATTTGCCGTTAGACCTTCAAAGTAACATTGACTAGACAACCATCAAAACACTGAAAACAGTAGAAATCCAAATATCAAGGAAAGGAAGCACTTTTCAGTAACACCCTTTTACTGTGACATACATCCAAATGCAATTGAAAGCTTGACAAAGAAGTTCCTTTTGGTTTGAAATTGGGGGGAATCACAAGCTTCTTTATTTTTTAAGCTTCAGTCCTTGGGGTAAATTTCAGTTTTCCCACATATATATTATATATATAAACGCACCCATATGTAGCATGGTTCCTTGCCTGTGTGAGTTACAGTCTTGCAGTATGAAGAAGAGTCCAGAAAACACTGTTTAATGTGAAGTTTGAGGTTACACTGGTTCTTGAAATATGTGGATCACAGACTGGATCCAGAAATAACAACAGGGCAATGAAAAGCAGTTTATCTCTCCCTATCCACCCCTTGGTGAAAAAAAATAATATTAGAATGCTAAGAGTTTACAGCAGTTGCTTTGCATGAAAATAAATGAAGGCACAAACAAACAGTGTTAGACTTCGCAACGGTCAGGTCATCAAAGAACATCCTTTCTGTCGAGTTGTTATAATGAAACAATATTCATCAGGGATTACTTAACATTTAAAGGGAACTGAACTCTTCCCTAAATCTGGATTTTTTTAAATGGGCAAATGTGAAAAATGTATTGACCGGACAGATTCTGGAAAACATACTAGGAATTTTGTCTTCTGGTAGCTTGATGGAAAGTGAAGTTGACTAACATTTGATTCTGTACTTGATGCTAAAGCATGACAAAAGTCAGCACTGGAAGAGTGTGGAAATGCACTAGGACCTCACTACCTCTGAGAATGCTTGCCATAGATGCAGGCGAAAGGTCAGGAGAGAATGCCTCTAGACCATGGCCATATAGCCCGAAAAAACCTACAACAACCCAGTGATTCCGGCCATGAAAGCCTTCGACAATGCACTAGGATTCGTCTTGAAAAGATACAGGAACACACTCTTGTTTCATGTTTTAGACCAGAACACTCATCAAATCATAGTTGGGAAAAAACAAACCACAAGGACCATCCAGTCCAACCCTTGTGGCATTTAATTTTTGCCATTACTTATGTGTAAACCACTTTGAGACCCCCTCAAGGTGAGAAAAGTGGTATACAAATACTGTAACTAAACTATTCTGCCATTTAGGAAGACACAATCCAAGCACCCTCAACAGATGGCCATCCAGCCTCTGCTTAAAAGCTTCCAGAGAAAAGGTTGAGGACTTCATTAAGTTACCCAAGTGAGTTTAGCATCATAGAACTTGCAGTCTGTATTTCAAATATATTCAGCTGTAACATTTCCCAAACCCTTTGGTTAAGCTTAGTATTAAATTCCTGCAGACATCATGAATTCAAGGCATAATGAAAAGGCAAGGGCTGGATCATGTATGTCTGGTTTTATATTCTTGGATAGGAGATTAGGAGATGTTACCTTTGTGCCAGAGCTATTGAGAAACCCAGACTCTCTTTTGTTTACTGTTTAAGAATTTCAATTTGGCAGCGCCCCATCACTGCTGCAGAATCCAATGCCACAAAAATACTAACAACGTATTTCATTACAGATCATATTGTCACATATAATCACTATAAGATAAAACTGCTAATAGGTTAGAGAGTAGAAATCCAAGTTGTTGTGATTTTCTTAAGTGATTAATGGATGAAGTCTTGCAGCCTACCACAAAGCAGAAGTAAATCTGTTTTCCATTAGGAATTTGTATGACAGTTGTTCAGTAGTGGTGTTTGTTAAGAAAGCCATGGAGAAAAGTCAAAAGGCTTTTTTGTCAGAAGGAACAAATACATCATACAGACCTTATCGTATGTTGCCAATTAATGAATTCAAGCCACCTTTTCAACACTTTCACATGTTGAAAATACACATTTTTGTATTAATATTTTTCTTTATAGGATTGTATCATGTGTATGTGCTTTGTTGTTGCATGTGAACTATGGCAACCTCATCAATTTTGTCAGGTTTTCTTAGGCAAGGAAATTAATTAGATCGTTAAAAATAATTTCTTGCAAAATAAATTTGCACACATTATATGAAGTAATTGTTATTTTTAGATATAACTTTGCATTCTCCACTTTGATTAATATAGACAATGTTTTTAAAATAAGCATTATATTTAAATTATTATTCACATTCTAAATTGATAGCACTGATTGCTTCCTGCTTAACTCCACCAATGGACTACTCTTGTGTCAAGATTATGTTTTTGGATATAGTAAATTCATCCTTCTGTCTTCTCCATCTTAATATTTTTGTATACATACAAATAGTTAATTCTATACCTCTGAAAGTGTGGTCAAATGCACATAGCATTAATGGTTATATACTTGAATGCTCTACATCAGTAGAAACTATGCATACTTTTCAGCATTTGGAAATATAGTTGTGGAAGATTTCCAGATAATGAAAAAAAAATACAACAGAAGCTCCATGTGCATTTTGGATTTTTGTAGCTTTTGGGAGTGCCCAGAAATGCAGCAGTCATAGAATCCATAGTGTTGGAAGAGACCTTGTGGGGCACCCAGTCCAATCCACTGCCAAGAAGCAAGAAAATAGCATTTAAAACACTCCCAACAGATTGCCATCCAGTCTCGGTTTAAAAGCCTCGAAAGGAGGAGCCTCCACCACAGTCTGGGCAGAGAGTTCCACTGCTGAACAGCTCTCTCAGGAAGTTCTTCCTAATGTTCAGGTGGAACCTCCTTTCCTGTAGTTCGAGTCGCTGTTCACTAAGGAAGGCCTGTCCCTTCCCATCATCTGTTTGAGAGAGCAGCTGACTGGGGCATGCTTAATTCAGACCCAGAAATTCACTCCAATTCGTTTTCTCTGTAGAGTGATAGGCTGAACATGAAACGGTGAAATCTTTTCACGGTTGCTGTCTTTAAAGCAAACATCTAGCTATCAACAAGTAGGTGAAGTCACCTGTTTGCAAAGAGTGACTTTCTCAGCTCCTTCCAAACACATTTCCTTGAGCAAGTTTAAATTCAGGACAGGGAGCAGTCAAAAATTTCATTTACAATCTCTCTCCTTGGAAGTAACTTCTGTAAGGGGTTCTCTGGACCAAAGCCAGTTTTCGGTAGGGAGAAGTTTGCAATATAAGTTACTATTTCTGCTAGCAACAGTTGATTACAAACACCAGCTTCTTATCTCGCTTTTAATAGCAACAGCTATAGTTAGTCAACCATCTGTTGATTCTCCAGTGCGAAAAGGAAAACTTCATTTGTAATGGAATGTGGGAGGATTGCAAACACTATAAAAAGTTTGAGCAAATATATTGACCCCGTCATCTGTTAAAACATATGAGGACTTGATGTGAAAATGAAGGCTCCAAAGTGGATGCCAAGGAGGGCAGTGCATGTGCAGCAAATGATATGAGGACTGCAGTGGTGTGACCGCCATTCCCAAACTATCACATGGAGCCTCCCCCCATTATGTGATTAACATGTAAAACAGTCTTCTTTGTAAACTTTTCATTCACAGAAAACAGTAACTTGCTTTACATGTAATTCAATTGTTTTGGGGAAAGAAAATGTGCAACACGTAGGAGAACGTAAAAGAAGTGCCAACCCCCTTTACTCTCACCATTGTGGCTCTGCTTCTGGTCTGTTTTGAATGCCTAAGTGGGGAAATGGCAGCAGCGGCAATCAGCGTGGCCGTCTGTCCAAGGCAGCATTGGTGCCTTCCCCTCTTTAAAAAATTACCCTCAGCTTATTAATGAATCATATCAAAATCTATCGTTTTGGTCCCAAAACCTGCTCTCGACTTATACAATACACATGAGGATATATATTAAATAGGCAGGGGGGAAAAATGAAATTCAAAGATACAGAATGAGGGACGCCTGGATCGACAGCAGGATGTGTGAAAAAGATCTTGGAAGTCCTCGTGGACAAGTTAAACATGAGCCAACAATGTCATGCGGCGGCCAAAAAACCAATGGGATTTTGGCCTGCATAAATAGTATAGTGTCTAGATCCAGGAAAGTCGTGCTACTCCTCTATTCTGCCTTGATCAGACCACACCTGGAAGCACACTGTGTCAAATTCTGGGCACCACAATTGAAGGGAGATGTTGGCAAGCTGGAATGTGTCCAGAGAAGGGAAACTAAAATAATTAAGGGTGTGGAGAACAAGCCCTATGAGGAGTAGCTTAAAGAGCTGGGCATGTTTAGCCTACAGAAGAGAAGGCTGAGAGGAGACATGATGAGGGCCATGTATGAATATATGAGGGGAAGTCATAGGGAGGAGGGAGCAAGCTCGTTTACTGCTTCCATGGAAATTAGGACAAGGAACAATGGCTTCAAACTACAAGAAAGGAGATTCCATCTGAACATGAGGAAGAACTTCCTGACTGTGAGAGCCATTCAGCAGTGGAACTCTCTGCCCCGGAGTGTGGTGGAGGCTCCTTCTTTGGAAGCTTTTAAACAGAGGCTGGATGGCCATCTGTCAGGGGTGATTTGAATGCAATATTTCTGCTTCTTGGCAGGGGGTTGGACTGGACGGCCCATGATGTCTCTTCCAACTCTTTGATTCTATGATTCTATGAGGGAGGCTTGTTTTCTACAGCCCCGGAGATTAGAACGTAGAAAAATGGCTTCAGACCACAGGAAAGAATATTCCACCTGAACATTAAGAAGAACTTCCTAACTGTTCGAGCTGTTCAATAGTGGAAATCTCTGCCCCGGTGTGTGATGGAGGCATCTTTGGAGGCTTTTAAGCAGAGGCTGGATAGTCATCTGTCAGGGTGCTTTGAATGCAATTTTCTTACTTCTTGGCTGGGAGTTGGACTTGATGGCCCACAAGGTCTCTTCCATTAATGATTCTATAATTCTATATATGGTACCTATGAGAAAGACCCACTCAGTGACCTATATTTGATAGAACTGCTTTGTAAATATTTCAGCAAGTAAACTATTCTACTTGCACTGTGGAGCAGATTTAATGATGCCAATTGGCACAGATACCTTAACACCTAATTAGTTTTGGGAAAATTTTATTCTTAAGCATAGTTGCATCTAATGCGAACTACCCTATTGCTATATCAAGATACCACTTTAATGAGCTGCATACAACCCATCATTCAATCGAAAATGCTGCAGATTAGCTATTTAACATGCCTATTTAAACTCCCCAATATATATGTGCAATTCTGGGGGCAGATGTAGTAGAAAGGAGTGCCCTGGATTGGTGGTTATACCTAGTTTGTAACTGAACAGCATTTTGCTTAATGAACTAGTGGCAAAATGATCTGTAAGGAACTACAAGCAAAGAGATGCCTTTAATGGATATGAAGCAGGTAATTTTGGTGCAAAATTGCAAACCCTAGAATGCCCTGCAATAGAAACAACTCTATAGCAACCAGGAGTGAAGGTTATGTATATGTGTGCATGTGCTTGGGTTGAGGACACTGTCCGGTAGGCTATAACTCATATGGCACTTTCAGTAAATACTTTAAAGCTTCTTAAAGGAAACAGGATGGGGTGTGTGTGTGTGTGTTTGCAAGCAAAGCAACTGCTGTAAGAACCCTGTTTTAGCTATGACATAAATAATGCTGCAAGAAAGAATGATATCCAAAGCAGCAGTTATCACAATAATTAAAAGACAGCACATTTTCCACCCCCACTGATATTAAGAGCCTGGATCTTAAAACATCACATTTAAGAAGACAGATAGGTTCAAGGTTTATTTCGTCTTAATTGTTCATTTTCCCCAAAGCTTATGTTTTTCCTCTTCACAACATCAATCACAAAGATAAAAATGGAAGGTCTTGTTTTGCATGTTATGTCATTGCAGTCCATGTTTTGCACAATTTGTGTCTATCCGTTGAAATTTGAGGGACTTTACAGGTGCTTTTAAACAACTTTTCCTTGTTTTGAGTATGCAAAAATAAGGAGGCCACAAAATTCTTGGCAAATCACAACATTTAGTGGATCACAAATTGAACACACCTCTCTTAGTTCCATTACCAGCTCTTGATTTTCCAATGCAAATCTAGCAGATATATCCACTTTTCGGGGCACTAATATGTATTTTCTAAAGTACTCCCTTTGCCAGAGGTAATCATAGCCAGTGGGTTGTTGTAGGTTTTTTCGGGCTATATGGCCATGGTCTAGAGGCATTCTCTCCTGACGTTTCGCCTGCATCTATGGCAAGCACCTCTGAGGATGCTTGCCATAGATGCAGGCGAAACGTCAGGAGAGAATGCCTCTAGACCATGGCCATATAGCCCGAAAAAACCTACAACAACCCAGTGATTTCGGCCATGAAAGCCTTCGACAATACAATCATAGCCAGGTTTGTGAATTAACAAAGTACAGTTGGTGCACTGTGGAAATGCAGTGAATGGCGGCTGGGGAGCTGGAGTAATGTCTTTGTTGGAAAAGTTTTGTGTTCTAACACTTAAGAAATCACAGCCAGTAAAAAGATCACTTTGCCTAACTATCACTAGGGACCATTATGGTTCAACCTTAAGTATGATAAATTGGTTCATTCTGAGTCTCTGGTGGCACAATAGGTTAAACCCTTGTTCCAGCAGGACTGAAGACTGACAGGTCGGAGGTTCAAATCCGGGGAGTGTGGATGAGCTCCCTCTGTCAGCCCCAGCTCCCCATGAGGGGACATGAGAGAAGCCTCCCACGGGATGATAAAACATCTGGGCGTCCCCTGGTCAATGTCCTTGCAGATGGCCAATTCCCTCACACCAGAAGTGACTTGCAATTTCTCAAGTCGCTTCTTATAACGATTAAAAAAAATTACAGCAGAGATGGGAATTGTTGAACTGTCAACTACAGTTGCTGGGACTTGCATCCCAACAACAAGGTAGCCTGTTGAATTAGATTTCAGCTTGTGTGTTTGTTTATTGGGTGGCCAGCTCCTGGTGGCGCAGTGGGTTAAACATTTGTGCCGGCAGGACTGAAGACCAACAGGTCACAGGCTCAAATCCGGGGAGAGGTGGGTGAGCTCCCTCTATCAGCTCCAGCTCCTCATGCAGGGACATGAGAGACGCCTCCCACAATGATGATAAAACATCAAATCATCCGGGCATCCCCTGGGCAACGCCCTTGCAGACGGCCAATTCCCTCACACCAGAAGTGACTTGCAGTTTCTCAAGTCGCTTCTTTATAACGATTAAAAAAATTACAGCAGAGATGGGAATTGTTGAACTGTAGCTCCCATAATTCCTCAACACGGGCTATGTCAACTACAGTTTCTGGGACTTGCATCCCAAAAACAAGGTGGCCTGTTGAATTAGATTTCAGCTTGTGTGTTTGTTTATTGGGTGATCATTCTTACCCCACGAATTTTGTTATAATTAATTAAATCGTATGCATCTAACCAAAACACATTTTATCTTTTGATTGATGTTGTCTCCAAGGAGGAGTTAGAACTATTTCATGGAGGGGAAATGATGCACTTGTTTCCATTACTAAAACAGCTTGTGCTCCTACTACCCAAAAAAGTAAAAGAATGGGAAACAGCTTTCACAAACAACAGCGAATAATGCCCAGGAACCTTATATAGGCAGTTATTCTAAAACCATTTCTCTTATTTACAATGGCGCTTGATGAAAAAAATCAAAAACAAATGAAACAATGGTAGCACTTCCTAAAAGATTTTGGAACTTTTTTTTTCTTCATTTTTTTTTCTTTTTGTAAAACTCCCTTGTCATAAAAGCCAACTTACATTAAAATATACATACTACAAGACAACACAACTAACAAAATATATAATAAAACTCATACAAGTAGAAAATTCTGAGGTATTTCTGGTTTGAGGTGGTCTGTGGTCGTGAAGTTTTTTTCAACACATTTTTTTTTTTAGTTTAGTTTAAACCTCGGAAGCCACGTAATGTGTATGTGTGTTCTAATCTTTCTTTTAAAAAAATCATTGCATGTTTTGCAAGTTTAAAAAAATATTTAAATGTTGAATCAGCAGCATTAGGAACATTCACTGACTAGAGCGAGTTTATGGCATAATAGAATTAGCTGTCTTTGAAAATATGCACCACTGTGAAGACGAAAGAGTTGGGTGACAGAGTTCAGAGAATCAGGAATTGAAACAACAACTGGGAGGACGGTCAACATATGAATTGCCTAACTCGGGAGGAAGCTTCACTGAGAAGCGTACTTTAAAGTAGCATGTGTCTATTTTTGGGTGAAAACATGACCAGCCAGATGCATTATACCAGTGGTTGGGTTGTTGTAGGTTTTTTCGGACTATATGGCCATGTTCTAGAGGCATTTTCTCCTGATGTTTCGCCTGCATTGATGGCAAGCATCTTCAGAGGTAGTGAGGTCTACCTGTGAGGATGCTTGCCATAGATGCAGGCGAAACGTCAGGAGAAAATGCCTCTAGAACATGGCCATATAGCTCGAAAAAACCTACAACAACCCAGCGATTCTGGCCATGAAAGCTTTCGACAATACCAGTGGTTCCCAACCTGTGTTTTGGCCTTCCACTCCAAAAAATCCAAACACAGGTTGAGAACCACTGCGTTATACAAACCTATGCAACAAACACAAACTGTTTTCAAGCCTGTCTCAAATTGGGTGACGTTCTAGACCTCCCAGCAAAGAAATCTAAGGTGCAGCTGTCTAAAGCAGGCATGGGCAAACTTGGGCCCTCCAGGTGTTTCGGACTTCAACTCCCAATTCAGGGTCCAAGTTTGCCCATGCCTGTGTTTAAAGGCATTGATACTTCCGTCGCAAAGGTGAAATCCTTGGGCTTTTCCACACAGACCTATATCTCAGAATATCAAGGCAGAAAACCCTACAATATCTGCTTTGAACTGAGTTATCTGAGTCCACACTGAGTCCACACTGCCTTGATATTCTGGGGTATAGGTTTGTGCAGAAGGGCCCCTTGTCTCTCTTCTTCCGTTCCTAAAATGTCTTAGTAGGTAGCTTAATGCAATTAGACAACTTTGAAATGAGCTTAAAATTGTTGTGTATACGTGCCCTAAATACACTTACTACTTCATCACACTAGAGCAGTGGTTCTCAACCTGGGGTCCCCAGATGTTTTTGGCCTTCAACTACCAGAAATCATAACAGCTGGTAAACTGGCTGGGATTTCTGGGAGTTGTAGGCCAAAAACATCTAGGGACCCCAGGTTGAGAACCACTGCACTAGAGAATGAATCCACTCTAAATCTAGTTTTTGCTTCCTGCAGCATTCTGGGGTTTGTAGTTTAGTGATGATGTTACGCAGTGGTTCTCAACCTGGGGTCCCCAGATGTTTTTGGCCTACAACTCCCAGAAATCTCAGCCAGTTTACCAGCTGTTAGGATTTCTGGGAGTTGTAGGTCAAAAACATCTGGGGACCCCAGGTTGAGAACCACTGTGTTAGAGGCTCCTCCCTAAACTACAAACCCCAGAATTCTGCAGGTGTTTGGTGTAAAACCTTTGTTCCGGAAGGACTGCTGACGGGCAGGTCAGCGGTTCGAATCCAGGAAGAGTAGGTTGAGCTCCCTCTGTCAGCTCCAGCTCCCATGTGGGGACATGAGAGAAGCCTCCCACAAGGATGGTAAAGCATCAAAACATCCAGGCATCCCTTGAGCAACGTCCTTGCAGATGGCCAATTCAAGTTTTGTACTAATTTATTTATGCAATGCTTTTGACACCAAATAAATAAATTATTAGACATTTAGTTGAATCGTTTTTTCCTTCCTATTTCTGTATATTTCTAAAAGCAGAATTTTTAACACTGTCCTATTGGAGAACCGGGTAGGGATTCTGCAACTGAGTCAGTCCCAGGATCTAATTCTCTGAACATATAAATATAAGATAAAGGTTTTCTTTTTAACACTGTTAAAGCCTGAGATATATATATTTTTTAAGAAACCATTTCTATCCGTGATTCTCTGTGACCCAACTTTCTCTATGCTCTGCAGCAGCCGAATACTCTGCCTCAAAACTTGCCCTTCCTCTCATTAGCAGTTTACCTGAGAAGTAGCTCCATAGCAGGTGTTTCTCCCAATGCTGCAGAAGTCCAACGTTCTCTTTCTCCCAGCCCTATTTGCTAAACTTTTCACTTTCATGTCTACCATCAAAGAATTAACATTCTCTTTTCCGTTCCTCCTCCCTCCCCCGCCCGCCCCCACATTGTTAACGACGACACCCGTTAGACCCGTAAAAGACACATCTGCTTTTTTTCTTTCTTTTCAAAACTCACTGTCTAAAATAGAAAAAAGAAATAAGGAAAGGAAAAGTTTAAGGGGAAAGTCCATTTTGAGGTGTGATCTTAATGTAACAGTCTTAAAGTTTGCAGCATGTCTTGCAGATGACTTAAGTTGTTTTCTTGATACCATTGATATTCTGTGTAAAAAATAAAATAAAAAGACAAACTGGTAAAAGAGAAAACTCAGAAAGCAGGATTTGTAAGGAGGATGAAGTGAGTCCGTTGAGGTTTTGAGGTACCTGCACCGTTATCTGCATTCATTAGTCGGCACCCGAATGCTTGCTGAGATGTCCTCTTTTTCATCTTTTTTTTCCTCTCATTTTAATACAGTAGAGCAATGTGCTGGTAAAATTGATCCAATCGAAACAATAATAATAACAACAACAACAATAATAATAACAATTTAAAAAGTCAAGATTAAAATAGCAGCTGCATTCATGTGTGTTTGTGTTGGATTTGTGGTTTAACTTCTTCTTTTTTTTTATAAATCCACTGAGTCTGGAAGGACCCAAAAAAAAGAAAAGAAAGTGAACCAGGATTTAGATACTTGATTCTTTGGGCAGCAAGTCCATGTTGGTGACGGAGGTCACGATGGAAACGAGGCAGTCCGAGGTAGTACCGTTTACTGCTTTGCGTATCTGAGAAATCCGTTCCTCTACACAACCCGCTGATAGGCGTGCCTCTGCATCGTGGTCCCAGCATTCCTCAATCGTCACACAAAGCTGCGCCAAACCCTGAAGGGAAATTGAGATTATTTTATTTGCAGTATTTATATTCCGCCCTTCTCACCCCGCAGGGGACTCAGGGTGGATTACAGTGTACACATATATAGCAAACATTCAATGCCAATTTTGACATACAACGTATACAGACATACACAGAGGCTATTTAACTTTTCTGGCTGCCAGGGGAGCTGTCGCTTTCATCGTCCATCTGCAACGCTGATGAAGTTCTTCCGCATTCCCCGCATGCTTTTGCTGGAGTGCTTTGCTGGAGTCTTTTTTATGGCCTCATAAATTAGTTAATTTAGCCTCCCCACACAAGGTGGTACCTAATTTTCCTACTTGACAGATGCAACTGTCTTTCAGGTTGCAAAGGTCGACAACAGGCTACACAATTGGTTGGAAACCCACTCCAACCTGGGCTGGCTTCGAACTCATGACCTTTTGATCAGAGTGATCTTAATGCAGCTGACACTCAGCCAGCTGCGCCACAATCCCAGTGCAGATAGCACTGAATTTAGCCTTTGTCTGGAAATTACTGTTTTAAAGGAGCAATTAATGCTGTGTCCCAACAAATACATTATAGAGCATGTTACAGTAAGTTGTAGCAGGACCGTGTGTGTGTGTGTGTGTTGAAGAAAAACCTTATGATGGTAATTATTATGTGCAGCTGGTAATGTAGATCAACCAGCAATCTTGGACCACACCCGATAGGGTATAACTGTATTGGGTTTTTAGAATACAGTTCTGGAGAGATCTATGCTCAAAGGCTCTGCTCTGAGGAGCAGGCTGGAGAGAAGTTTTGAGTCGCCTAAGGGCTGAGAAAAGCGGTATAGAAATAAAGTAAATAAATAAGTAAGCAAATAAGTTGTTATGCTGCTCTAAAGGAAGCTATGTTGGAATAGTTGTTTGCTCAAGGTTTATGTTATGCTTTCTCGTTTGACCTAAGATGAAGATGCTTTATTTTGTGTTCCTTACAAAGACTATGTAAGTTTCTTGCACCGTTTGTTTTTTGTATGCAACATTGCGAGTTTGTATTTCATCTCTGCTATTAAGAGTAAAGTTTTTTGTTCATTTCTACTCTTGTCTGTGAATCTTATGCATGGGACGTGGCTAAGATCCGCTTGCTGCGCAACAGAGCAGTGGTTCTCAACCTGTGGGTCCCCAGATGTTTTGGCCTTCAGGTCCCAGAAATCCCAACAGCCAGTAAACTGGCTGGGATTTCTGGGAGTTGTAGGGCAAAACACCTGGGATTTCTGGGAGTTGTAGGGCAAAACACCTCTGCAGGAGGGATTAAGGAAAAGCCTAATTATGTTATAATTTTACAAATTAAGCACCAAAACATCATGTTTTACAACAAATTGACAGATAAAGCAGTTCAATACACAGTAACATTATGTAGCAATAACTGTATTTACAAATTTAACACTAAAACATCGCAATGTATTGAAACAGCTGTGGATCTGGGCAGGACACAGACTGCTTTGGGTAATACAGAACGTTGGATGAGTGAAGGTTGGATAAACAAAACTCTACTGTGCTTCTATTTCCTCCTGTCCTCGCTACATCCCCAATGGGAGCTCAGAACTATTGCAAGCTGAATAATAATTTTAAAAAATTAATCAATTTTCTTTGTGCAAAACTGGTGAGGAATATTTCTTTGGCTTGAAGAAGGCATCCAGTTCACTACATCCTTATGTGTAGTTGCTAAAGAAGGAATTCTAAAATAGTAATGAGAAAAGACGTACAGGATGTTTAAGCCAGTGATCCTTGAATGCGGGGCGCATCTTCTTGTGAACCACCACCTCCTGGAGGTCTTCAAGGGATGGATGCTGTCCTATCTCTTCTTCAAAGGGCAGCATGTACTCATCCACTGGACCTGGATTTGCACAGTAAACCAATGGAACAGGCAGCTTAATATTTGTGTTTAATGCTTGATTTGTGGCTCAATGGCAATACAAGAAAGCATTGAACTACATGTTTCACAAATACCTATCACATGTTAGTTCATGAAGTGCAGAATAAAACAGAACAGTCAATATTGGAACCTGCAAATTTCAAAATTCCCAGGCGTCTCTAATAAGAAGTACCTGCAATGAATCTCAAAAGCTCAAAATCCACTTACCAGAAGTTTTGTCTTCACTCATGAATCACATTCGCAAACACATAGATGTTCCCATGTCCTTTTTACCAAGGGCAAGCCTCCATTTCAACTTGCTATGATTGGGTTGTTGTGAGTTTTCCAAGCTGCATGGCCGTGTTCCAGGAGCATTCTAGGAGCACCAGTGGCACAGTGGGTTAAACCCCTGTGCCAGCAGGACTGAAGACCGATAGGTCGCAGGTTCAAATCCGGGGAGAGGTGGATGAGCTCCCTCTATCAGCTCCAGCTCCTCATGCGGGGACATGAGAGAAGCCTCCCAGAAGGATGATAAAAACATCAAAATCATCTGGGTGTCCCCTGGGCAACATCCTTGCAGACAGCCAATTCTCTCACACCAGAAGTGACTTGCAAATTCTCAGGTCGCTCCTTACACGACAAAAAAAAAAAAAAAAGGATTCTCTCCTCAGAGGATACCTGCTATAGATGCAGGTGAAACATCAGGAGAGAATGCTTCTGGAATATGGCCATACAGCTCAGAAAACTCACAACAACCCAGAGATTCCAGCCATGAAAGCCTTCGACAATATATTGCTATGATTATTTAGAATCATAGAGTTGGAAGAGACTGCATGGGCCATCTAGTCCAACCCCCTGCCATGCAGGAAAAGCACACTCAAAATTACTTTTTTCATCCGTACCACGCAACTTGATTATAACCTTTTTGAGGGAAACAAGTTGTAATCAGTAACCATGTTTGAATTGTGTTTGTTATCTTAAACCATAATTACAGCAGACCACCATTAGTTTGGATTTAAAAATAATTTCACCACAACTAGTATTTAGCTGGTATTGCACCACCTGACATCTGCCGGGAAGTAGCAGCCAATAGTGAAAGGACCAAGGTAGTGACATCTCCAGCTCATCCCTTGTTTTGGTATCAGCCAGCACGTCAACGACTTAAATCAAGAAATAGTTTTTTTAGATCTACAGAGACACTCGCTGGAACACCTCAGCAAGTGAGAGTCCAAAAGTGGCAGGCTCAAACCCAGAACCTCAATCCGTAGGTGATACCAGATGAGAGACTCCCCCCTGGGCACACAGAAGACTGGGCGACTTGGAAGGCACTGAACAGACTGCGCTCTGGCACCACGAGATAGAGAGCCAATCTTAAGAAATGGGGCTACAAAGTGGAATCCACAACATGCGAGTGCAGAGAAGAGCAAACCACAGACCACCTGCTGCAATGCAACCTGAGCCCTGCCACATGCACAATGGAGGACCTTCTTGCGGCAACACCAGAGGCACTCCAAGTGGCCAGATACTGGTCAAAGGACATTTAATCAACTACCAAGTTTGCAAACTTTGTTGGTTTTTTTTTTTTATCTGTTTGCTTGTTTTGTTCTGTTAGAAATGTAATACAATGGTCTGGTTGCCCCTGACACGAATAAATAAATAAATAAATAAATAAATCCACAACTAGTTGGAAAAAGAAGTGAATGCTTCTACTCACCACTCCATGCTTTTAAAGACGTGGAATGTGACAGCTTGGGTGCTATTCAAGACCATTTCTGTAGCATTACATTATGATTTGGAGGCAGAAAACACTCATTTATCTAGATTATGATCCCATTCTCTGGGCATCAAAAACTACAAATATGTTGCAGCCAATACTGAAAACACAGACACAATACTCTAAAAGAGAATAAAGCACAATGGCTTGTATCCAACACTAGCGGAGCGAGCATATTACAGGCGTTGGCATTGTTCCATAAACAATCGTGCAACCAACAGACAGCAAGCTCATGTAGTAAATTACATAGTCACGATAAATGGGGAAAATTTTGTGCAACCAGAATCAAAGTATTGTATTTGACATTTTTATAATGAATAGAAACCCATTTCAAATAAAACCAAATATTCAATCAGAATATTATTTTTAATAACCACATAGAGAGAAAGAGTTTAAAATGCCACCAAACTCAGTCCCCTTCCACACAGCTGTATTATATAATCCACACTGAACTGGATTATATGACTGTGGACTCGGATAACCGAGTTCCAAGCAGATATTATGGGTTATCTACCTTGATATTCTGGGATATATGGCTGTGTGGAAGGGCCCTCAGAAAGCTCTGAAAGGATGAACAGAGCTTTCACCTCTTTAAATGAAACCTGACAGCAAATCATACAAACTGTAGATGATTATTTACTTAGGTGAGTTACTCACAAGGCGAAACTCTATTCCCTGATCTACTTTTCAGTTGACCAGGAACACCACTGTCTTGTCTGGCTTAAGCCTCAAATTGTCTGTTGTCATACTGACATTTTTTGTGTTATTTCATTATCCACTAGTTCGGGTACCTGGCGTTGCCTGGGTTATTTGAAAAAGTTATTTTTAATTGTACAATATGCATAAGGTTGTGGGTGAACTACAACTCACATCATGACAGGTTAACCCCAAAAACCTCCATCAGTACTTAAAGTTTGTTATGTTGGGGTTCAGTGTGCTCACTAGTTGTACAGTAAAGTACAACTCCCACTATGGTGAGTCAGTCCTCTCAAACCCCTCCTGTAGATTGTGTTAGTCAGGGGGGTTCTGGGTGCCAAGTCTGGTCCAGGTCCATCATTAGTGGAGGCCACAGTTTCTCTGGTTGTGGGTGAACTACAACTCCCAGAAATGAAGGTCAGTTCCCCCCAAACCCCTCCAGTAATCCAATTTTGGCATATCAGGTATTAGTTCCAGGTCCATCGTTGGTGGAGTTCAGACTGCTCAGAAAGGAAGAAACCATGAAAATGAACAAAATTTGGCTCCCACTATTTAAAAACTCTAAAATCGTCGAAGGCTTTCATGGCCGGAATCACTGGGTTGTTGTAGGTTTTTTCGGGCTATATGGCCATGTTCTAGAGGCATTCTCTCCTAATGCCTCTAGAACATGGCCATATAGCCTGAAAATCCTAATGCCTCTAAGACAGTGGTTCTCAACCTCGGGTCCCCAGATGTTTTTCGCCTTCAACTCCTAAAAATCCTAACAGCTGCTAAACTAGCTGGGATTTCTGGGAGTTGTAGGCCAAAAACATCTGGGGACTCCAGGCTGGGAACCACTGCTCTAGAACATGGCCATATAGCCCAAAAAAACCTACAACAATCCAACTCTAAAATCATAACAATAAATAAGGAACGCTCAAAAACAGGGGAACTCCAGACAAGAAACAATCAGGGACAGCTAATCACCTCTCCACAAAGGCAGTAAGAAGCCACACCTGAAACTGCTCGGCCATTTAATGCTAATCAAGGTGGCCAATGGAAACATTCACACCTACCACAAACAGACAAGAGTTCTTTCTCCCACCCTGGACATTCCACAGATATATTATAAACCCCATTTGTTTAGTTTCCAACAGACCTCACAATCTCTGAGGATGCCTGCCATAGATGCAGGCGAAACGTCAGAAGTGAATGCTTCTGGAACTTGGCCCGACAGCCCAGAAAACACACAACAACTTGGCAGAATTATTTCTGAAACTCTAAACATAACAGAGGTTTTGATACTCACCGTCAGCTCCTTTGCATCTGGAGACCAACTCCCACAGGACTAGTCCCATTGCATACATGTCTATTCTTAGGAAAGCGTCTCTCTGGAAGTTTATAGCTCCCTCTAAGACCTCAGGAGCCATGTATCTCCTGGTTCCCACCTGAGGCAGAAAAACAACTTTAGTCATTGAGACTGAATGGCAACAAAGGAGGAGGAAAGGCTGGCCACTCTCAATGAAAATGTTATTACCCTCCAAAAGTACCCGTATTAACAAAAAAGCAGAAATTTACTCTTTGTGTTCCAAACTGAACGACTTTATGAAGTTAGTTAAAGCTGCAAGGATTTCAATAGGGAAACTCACTCATGGCATGGCTATGAGCTATGAAAATTGAGATAAGAGGCTAGATAGCTCTTTTCAGGTAAAGCACAAATCAAGACAATTTGGGAGAGATAGTAAACCTGCAAGGCTATGTAGTAATTTTATTTAGCTTGGAGAAAATGCAAGCTACAGAACAGAGGCACCAGCAAGAGTAATGTTTCTTAAACTAAGGAAGAACTATTCCTGTTGCAAAAGGAGGTGACATGAAATACGAGCTCTTTGTGAAGTTTCGGTTGTTACCTGTCCATGGGTATCTCCTGGAGGTTTTCCAGGTTCAAACCGTACAGCCAATCCAAAGTCAGCTAGCACGGCTGTCAAGTCACTCTTCAACAATACATTTTTGCTCTTGAAGTCCCTACAAAAAGAAGAGCAGCAATGAAGGAATAAAGAGGTTTTTAACATACCCCACATTTTTGAAATACAACAAAAGATGCAACCGATCAATGATTGCACTTGGCAACAATCTTCTTTTGTGTATACAGGGATTTCTGCAAAAATACAGAGATTTCAAGCAGGGGAAAGAATAATAAACAAAACAAAGAACTTGGAAAGCAGATCATCCTACAGGACAATCTTCGGAATTCCCTTCTCATTCCACTGCCAGAAGGGACAGAGAGTTTCATCTATGCTGATGATTGTGCCATCACCACTCAAGGAGGGAACTTTGAAATAGTTGAAGCTCTCTGAAGCTTTAGGTGCTCTTATTGCCTATTACAGGAGAAAGCAGCTGATTCCTAATCCATCTAAAACGTAGACATGTGCTTTTCACCTTAAGAACAGACAAGCATCTCAAGCTCTGAGGATTACCTGGGAAGGAATCCCATTGGAGCATTGCAGCACACCCAAATACCTGGGAGTTACTCAGAACCATGCTCTGACCTACAAGAAGCACTGCTTGAATATCAAGGAAAAAGTGGGTGCTAGAAAGCTGACTGGCACAACATGGGGATCACAACCAGACACAGTGAAGACATCTGCCCTTGCACTTTGCTACTCTGCTGCTTAGTATGCATGCCCAGTGTGGAACACATCTCACCACGGCAAAACAGTGGATGTGGCTCTTAATAAGACATAGCACACTATCACAGGGTGTCTGTGCCCTACACCGCTGGAGAAATTATACTGTTTAGCTGGTATTGCACCATCTGACATCCGTCGGGAAGTAGCAGCCAATAATGAAAGGACCAAGGCAGTGACATCTCCGGCCCATCTTCTGTTCGGATATCAGCCAGCACTGCAATGCCTTAAATCAATAAATAGTTTTCTAAGATCTACAGAGATGTATAAATATCTGAGAGGAAGCCACAGGGAGGAGGGAGCAAGCTTGTTTACTGCTTCCATAGAGATTAGGACAAGGAACAATGGCTTCAAACTACAAGAAAGGAGATTCCATCCGAACATGAGGAAGACCTTCCTGCCTGTGAGAGCCATTCAGCAGTGGAACTCTCTGCACCGGAGTGTGGTGGAGGCTCCTTCTTTGGAAGCTTTTAAACAGAGGCTGGATGGCCAATTGTCAGGGGGGATTTCAAGGCAATATTCCTGCTTCTTGGCAGGGGGTTGGACTGGATGGCCCATGAGGTCTCTTCCAACTCTTTGATTCTATGATTCTATGAGATACTGATAGGAACACCTCAGCAAGTGAGAGTCCAAAAGTGGCAGGCTAAAACCTGGAACCACAATCCATGGTTGATACCAAATGAGAGACACCCTCCTAGGCAAACAGAAGACTGGGTGACTTGGAAGGCATTGAACAGACTGCACTCTGGCACCACGAGATGCAGAGCCAACCTTAAGAAATGGGACCACAAAGTGGAATCCACAACATGCGAGTGTGGAGAAGATCACGCCACAGACCACCTATTACAATGCAGTCTGAGCCCTGCCACATGCACAATGGAGGACCTTCTTATAGCACCCACCAGTGGTAATCCAAGTGGTCAGTGACTGCTCAAAGGAAATTTAGTATAATGCCAAGTTTTTAAAACTTTTTTCTTTTTTAAACACATTACAACTGTATCCTCGGTTGGCTTCTGATACGATAAATAAATAGCTCTCCAGACAATGTTTTCCTTGAGAAGCTCAGTTACAGTTTCTAAGCAGCCCGATTCCTTTCAGAGAGAAGATTATATTGGGCACACATCTTTGCCCTTACCTACCCAAGTAAAAGTCCTGCTTATTAAGTCATTCCCAGACTTTCCAGCGTTTTCAATGGGGGTGGAGAGAAAGGGATGCATATAATTAAATTACAGACCTTAGGCAGCAGATGGCAAGCCCATGTGTGCTCAGCATTATAATTCTCCTGCCATCAATTCCGTTCACTGTGGCAACCCTGCCGGTCAGATCGCAGGACAACTGGGCGGAGGGAGGGGGGGCATGCGAGATAATTAATGAGGGCAGATACAATTGTTTTCTGAAATGTCCTGTCAGAATCTGTTACAAAAAGAGACACCGCAGCAAAGAGAGCGAGCGTGCAGGCAGCGGGGTAGGGAAGAGTTCAGTGCATTCCCAGGGCACAGGGTGCCTTATGGGAGGACCGTCCCTGCAATTTCGGAAGGGAAGCCAGAGTGCAAGCTCTCTCTCCCCTTCTGCTGGAGGCATGCTAAAAATGGGAGCACAGATTCAAAATATGCTTATTTGCAAAACCGGAGCGGAGGTGGGGGGGAAATGTGACAGTCCCTATTAAGCATTGAAATTGTTGGATAATTTCATTGTATTGCTTTTATAAACCTGCCTGTTGGCTTAAAGATACTTGCTAAGGGATTAAAACAGTGGTTCTCAACCTTCCTAATGCCGTGACCCCTTAATACAGTTCCTCGTGTTGTGGTGACCCCAACCATAACATTATTTTAGTTATTGCTTCACAACTGTAATTTTGCTACTGTTATGAACTGCCATGTAAATATCCAATATGCAGGATATATTTCTGCACACTGGACTAAATTTGGCACAAATATCCGATACACCCAAATTTGAATACTAGTGGGGTTGATTTTGTCAATTGGGAGTTGTAGTTGCTGGGATTTATAGTTCATCTACAATCAAAGAGCATTCTGAACTCCACTAATGATGGAATTGAACCAAACTTCCCACACAGAACTCCCATGACCAACAGAAAATACTGGGTTTGGTGGGCATTGACCTTGAGTTTGGGAGTTGTAGTTCACCTACATCCAGAGAGCACTGTGGACTCAAACAAGGATGGATCTGGACCAAACTTGGCACGAATACTCAATATGCCCAAATGTGGTGTTTGGGGTAAAAAAAAGACCTTGACATTTGGGAGTTGTAGTTGGTCGGATTTATAGTTCACCTACAATCAAAGAGCATTCTGAACCCCACCAATAATAGAATTGGTCCAAACTTCCCACACGGAACCTCCATGACCAACAGAAAACACAGTGTTTTCTGATCGTCTTTGGTGACCCCTCTGACACCCCCTCGTGACCCCCCGCAGGGGTCCCGACCCCCAGGTTGAGAACCACTGGATTAAAAGAACCTGCAAAAACTGTTTTGCTTCCTTATTGGGAAAGTGTTGGCTTCTTAAGGCTTCCCACAAGGCAGTTTGTTGTTCATCACTTTTTAAATTAAGATTTTTATTGTTTGCTTTCAAGTTCTTTCCAGTCTATGCTGACCCTAAAGCGGGATTCATTTGGAAGGCATTTGTCATTGCCTTCCTCCATGGCAAAGACTACGTTGTAAACATATATTTTGGTACAACAGAAACAATGAGGAGGCAGTTCTCAAATAACAAAGTCCCAAGCCATTTTACTGACTCTATTTAATAGAGGTTGCTTTTGACAATTTTATAAGTTTTATATATTACTGATTTTATATGTTGATGTACTGCATTTTTTTTTGTGTTGTATGGCACCGTTGTCCACTATTCTGTAAGCCACCCAGAGTCCTTTCGGGAGATGGTGGTGGGGCATAATGTTTTTATATGTATTGTCAAGGGCTTTCATGGCTGGAATCACTGGGCTGCTGTGAGTTTTTGGGGCTGTATGGCCATGTTCCAGAAGCATTCTCTCCTGGCGTTTCACCTGCATCTATGGCAGGCATCCTCAGAGGTTGTGAGGTCTGTTGGAAACTAGGATAATGGTGTGTGTGTGTGTGTATACACCTTGCAGCTTCAAAGCCTGGCCACCTTCTTTCACACCTACCTCGAACAGACAAGAGTTCTTTCTCCCACCCTGGACATTCCACAGAGATCTATCTATCTATCTATCTATCTATCTATCTATCTATCTATCTATCTATCTATCTGAGAAAGAACTCTTACCTTTTCAAGGTAGGTGTGAATGAAGGTGTCCAGACTCTGAAGCTGCAAAGCTATTAAATGCTAATCAAGCTGGCCAACTGAAACCTTCACAACTGCCTCAAACAAGAGTTCTTTCTCCCACCCTGGACATTCCAGATGTATAAACCCCGTTTTCCTAGTTTCCAACAGACCTCACAACTTCTGAGGATGCCTGCCTTAGATGCAGGCGAAACGTCAGGAGAGAATGCTTCTGGAACATGGCCATACAGCCCAGAAAACTCACAACAACCCAAAGTATTTATAATTTTACTACTACTACTACTACTAGGTACAGAATAATATTGTCCTTCAAGGCCGTAGCCGAGGAGGCGGGGGGGGGGGGGGGTTAAAAGTTTAACCCTGCCCTGAAATGTGTCAGGTTAAAAAAGAAACCCGATTTACTCATGATTTGATTAACCAGTTAAAATTCTTGAGTATACCAGGTTTTGCAGGGGGGGGGGCGTACCTTTGGGGATATTAGAACCCTTAACCCCCCCCCCCTCCCCAGCTAGGGCCCTGTTGTCCTACCTAGTACATGCCTAAATGTCAGCTCTTATGTCCCCATCAGAAAGACCTCAAGCCCCAAACTAATATGGGTCTATGAGGAATTTGGTGTCAGAATGAGAATTTTAAGAGATTACTCATTTTTAAATGTATCTTTTTGCTTTTTTTGGGGGGAAGACACAACAAAAAGGAGTGTGTAATAAACAAAATAGAAAAGAAACTTCTGCATTGTTCCACTTCTTGCCTGCAGTATATTCTTACTGCACATTAGAGGGCAGTGCTGCACCAAAAAGCCTGAGCAATATTTTTCACACTTGCTACAATGGAACGCTTTTCCTTTCCCATGGAAGCCCTGCATGAAACAATAAAATAACTGTGCAGCCCATTATAGGACAGGGGTATACTTCTGCATGGGCCCTGAATCCTTTCTTGTGGCTTACTGATTTTGTCCCCACTGTTGTGTGAGGACAAAATAGCCACACATATGCTGCCCTATGCTCCTCAAATGAAAAGTGAGACACAGATTTTCATTCCTTGCCCTTTATCCCTTCCACTCTACAAATTCCTTTCCCTGTCTTGATCACCATGTTTACAATACCATTCCCCAAGATAGCACCCCCAGGTGTGTTGCACTATAACTACAATGATCACAGCCGCTGGTAATGGTGTCGTAGAGTTATAGCCCAATGCATCAGGAACACCACATTGCTTTTCAACATTCTTTGTGTTTAAATAATACCGCTTTGTATTTAACGTAAGCAAAATTAAAAAAAAACAGTCTTGTCATAATGTAAAGGTGATATTGCTTTGTTCTCTATTCTCTTGTAGCACTTCTTTGTTCTGCGTTCTGTTGTAATTTGCACTTGTGGCATGCACCAAGCAGGGATTGCTTGAGAGATGTCTACCTGCCCCTTCTTTGTCTTTAATACTCAAAGCAAGTTCCAAGACTGGCTCCTACATATTCAAAGGAGCTAATACAACTTCAGTAAAACACCTTTGTTGTGCTTGCAATGCATCACAGAATCCTAGAGTTGGAAGAGACCTCGTGAGCCATCCAGTCTAACCCCATTCTGCCAAAAAGCAGGGAAGTCATATTCAAAGCATCCCCGACAGATAGCCATCCAGCCTCTGTTTAAAAGCATCCAAAGAAGGAGCCTCCACCACACTCTGGGACAGAGAGTTCCACTGCTGAACAGCTCTCACCGTTAGGAAGCTCTTCCTAATGTTCAGGTGGAATCCCCTTTTCTGTAACTGCACTATTCATAGAAAGAATCACACCACACTGTCCTTTTAAGGTAAAGGTTTCCCCTGATATTAAATCCAGTCGTGTCCGACTCTGGCGGTTGGTGCTTATCTCCATATCTAAGCCAAAGAGCTGGCATTGTCCATAGACACCTCCAAGGTCATGTGGCCAGCATGACTTCATGGTGTGCTGTTACCTTCCCACCAGAGCGGTACCTATTGATCTACATGTTTTTAAACTGCTAGTTTGGCAGAAGCTGGAGCTAACAGTGGGAGCTCACTCAGCTCCCTATATTCGAACCAGCGACCTTCCGGTCAGCAAGTTCATTATGGCAGAGATTAATGGGAGAAAATCCATTTCAAGCTCAAGGGGTAGCCAATGGATCTGTTACAACGGGGACAACAAATCCATTATTTGCTTGATAGCCACATTTCCCACAACTGGTCCAGGCGCACAATGTCCAATGCCAAGCCTCTGCTAGGAAGAGGACTCACTACCTGGGTGGCACAATGAAAACCCTGGAAGGCAAAGTGACTCATAAAATTTTGCCTATCTCTGAAAATCAATTATTTGGCTGATCAAAGTCAATCAACAAGAGTAGGAAGGTTTTAGCTCCTTCTCTCTTCCTTTTTGCAAGATTTTATATCCAGATATGGTATTTTAGAACATTTCTTCATTATGTGCACATTGGTTTTACAACCTATATAAGATCTTCAAAAATGATCCTGATTCTAATTCACGATCCCACTTGCAAGAAGGGAGATCCAGATTGTGAGAAACGTCTTGCTGAACTATTTCAGTTCCCTCTAGCACGCAACTAGGCAGATGCTTTTCGGAAACTCACAAGAAGTGTGTGTAAAGATCTAGTAGACCTCTCCTTCTGTCTGGTAAGAGATATGTTGTGAAAGATAACACATGCGTTCTGTCATTCTCCCAATACAGAATTGGCCTGGCATTCCAGAAACTACATCATAGATGCAGAGTGTGATATTTCACTAAGAGCCATGTTGCAATTATCTATGCAAAAAAGAAGAGACATGCCTGTGTGCTATAGCAGGTTTGTGTCCTTCTCCTTTACACCAAGGGACATCTTCATGCAGGTAGGAGAGTCCGTGAGCCATTGTTTCGGCCATATGACAGAGTTCATTCCAACTGATAATGTTTCCCTTCAGGTAGTCAGTAAGAGAGCCCTGGAAGGAATTCAACAGAAAATATCACATTTTGTCAGAGACCCTTATTGGAAGTAGTTGTTTACAAAGCATACTATAGTGGGAATGGACACAATCCAAGGAAAACTGAGCACTTTAAGATATATATATACATATACATATATACACACACACACACACACACACAAAGGTAACGATTAAGTCGAGTAGTGTCTGACTCTGGGGGGTGGTGTTCTTATCCATTTCTAAGTCAAAGAGCTGGCATTGTCCGTAGACACCTCCAAGGTCATTTGTTCGGCATGGAGTGCCGTTACCTTTCCGCCAAAACAGTACCTACTGATCTAGTCACATTTGCATGTTTTCAAACTGTTAGGTTGGAAGGAGCTATGGCTAACAGCAGGAGCTCACCCTGCTCCCCGGATTCGAGCTGCCAAACTATTGGTCAGCTAGTTACAGCCTGTGTTGGATGGGGTTACACTCCCCCTGAAGACGCAGCTTGGGTGTGATCTTGGACTCATTGCTGAGCCTGGAACCCCAGGTTTTGGCGGTGACCAGGGGAGCATTCGCACAGATAAAACTTATGCGCCAGCTGCGCCCATAACGTTGGGAAGTCTGACTTGGCCATGGTAGTCCACGCTGTGATTTTAGTAATGAGACACTGTGAATTTATACTTTTATTGGTTTTATTTTATCAAATATTATTTATGCTAAATGTTTTAATTGTTCTTTGTTACTGTAGGCATCAAATTGTGCCGTTTGTAAACCGCCCTGAGTCGCCTTCGGGCTGAGAAAGGCTGTATATAAATATGGTTAATAAAATTATTATTAATAATAATAATACTCATAGCTCACCACTGATTTCGTAATGCTTAGGTGGACAGTGAGCTGGGCTGAAAGTCGGGTACTCACCCCAACCCAGGCTTCAAACTGTCAACCTTTCAATTGGTGTGATCTTATTGTTGCTGGTGATTAACGAGGTGTGCTAAAGCCCGGCCCTTTTTTAATGTCAGGAGCGACTTGTGAACCTGGTGTGAGAGAATTGGCCGTATGCAAGGACGTTGCCCAGGGGATGTTTCAATGTTTTACCATCCTTGTGGGAGGCTTCTCTCATGTCCCTGCATGGGGAGCTGGAGCTGACAGAGGGAGCTCATTCACGCTCTCCCCAGATTTGAACCTCCGGCCCTACTATCATCAGACAGGCAGGTGCACTCCAAATTTCCCATCTATAGAGAAGGGAAATTGGAGTGAATGAACTATAAGAATTTAGCACTTTTGTAATACAAGGATGGAAAGGTTGAAGACTACATATAAAAGGACCTGACCTGTCCTAGCTCTATGCAAGGGGAGACAGATGGGGGAAAGTGAACTATTTGTCATTTTATTTATTTTTACTTCAATTTACTTTAGGCCTTTTTGTAGCTACCGAGATGACAGGGTATTCACATCTCTCTTACCTTGTCGTGAAAAGCTGTGATCAGCCACAGCTCTGTCTCCAGGTTGGTTCCTCGCTTCTCTGCTGCAATAAACTGCAAGAGGTTTTCATGCTTCATGCCTGGGGTGTTGAAAATCTCCCGCTCGCTTTGCCAGGATTGCTTATCCTACGAGGGAGGGTGGAAGAAGGAGGCAGGGAAGAAAAGAAATGGTTGGAAAAACAAGTCCTATGCATCTGCAATATCATCCTGTTGTTATAGATCAGTGATGGGAATCATGCTGCTGGCCAGCGGTGATTACATGCAGTGCTCAGCAGTCCTGGCCAGCACAATAAGTGATGAAGAATATTGGGAGTTGCAGTCCAGCAAAAACTAAGGGACCATATATTTCCCATCAATCTATATAAATACAAATGTAATGTTCGTTTGTGGGATTAACAGAACTAAAAAACCATTGGATGAATTGACACCAAATTTGGACACAAGACACCTAACAACCCAATGTATGTCCTTCACTCATAAAAACACTGAAAAACACAGCAGAAGGGAATTAAAAAGCCACCAAAAGCTAAATGACGAAAAGCTAAACGACAATACAGAAAAAGGGAAGAAAGGGGGAGGAAGGGAAAGAAAAAAAGAAAGAAAGAAAAGAAAGAGGGAGGGAGGGAGGGAGGGAAAGAAAGAAGGAAAGGGATAAGGAATCATGGAAGCAAAGAGAGAAGGAAGGAAGGAAAGAAGTAGAGAAGGAAGAAAGGAGAGAAAGAGGGAGGGAAAGAAAAAGGGAGAAGGAAGGAAAGTTAGAGAAGGAAGGAAGGAGAGAAGGAAAGAAAAAAGGGAAAGAAGGAAGGAAAGAGGGAGCAAAGGAAGGGGAGAAGATGTAGAGAAAGAAGGAGGGAAGGAAAGAAGGAAAGAGAAAAGGATGAAAAGAGAGACAGCAGAAGAGAAAGAAAAGGGGGGAAAGAAGGAAAGAGATAGAAAAGGATAGAAGAAGAAGAGAAGGAAAGACGGAAGGAAGGAAGGAAGGAAGGAAGGAAGGAAGGAAGGAAGGAAGGAAGGAAGGAGTGACGGAAGGAGGGAAAGAAGGAGGGAAAGAAGGAGAGAAAGAGGGAAGGTTGGCCACAGCAACGTGTGGCGGGTACATCTAGTCTATATAAATACAAATGTATTGTTCGTTTGTGGGATTAACAGAACTCAACAACCACAGAACAAATTGACACCAATTTTGGACGCAATACAACTAACAACCCAATGTATGTCCTTCACTCAAAAAAAATTGAGTTTGTCATTTGGGAGTTGCAGTTGCTGGGATTTATAGTTCACCTACAATCAAAGAGCATTTTGAACACCACCGATGATGGAATTGAACTAATCTTGGCAGATAGGACTCCCATGACCAACAGAAAACACTAAAAAGGTTTGGTGGGCATTCACCTTCAGTTTGGGAGTTGTAGTTCACCTACATCCAGAGAGCACTGTGGACTCAAACAATGATGGATCTGGACTAAACTTGGCACGAATATTCCATATGCCCAAATATGAACACAGATGGAGTTTGGGGGAAATAGACCTTGGCATTTGAGTGTTGAAGGTACTGGGATTTATAGTTCACCTACAATCAAAGAGCATGCTGAACCCCACGAATGATAGAATTTGGGCCAACTTTCCACACAGAACCCACATGACCAACAGAAAATACTTAAGGCCATCCATCTCCTTTCACCAGGGCAAGAAAACGTAATCAAAGCCCTCCTGACAAAGAGCCATCCAGCCAGATATATATGATTCACACATAGATTTGAAAGGGACCCCCAAAGAAGGACAACTATATATTGCATGTTCCAGAGTAGGCAAATCAGACAATTTCCACATCAACACTGGCAAAGAAACAACAAGAAATACTGTTTACCCACAAGCATAAAGAAATTACATATATTAGAAACCAACACTTTGACATTACTTTATGTTCCAGATCAGCAGACTGGGCCACAGCAATGCCTGGCAGGGGACGGCTAGTATAATATATAACTTCCTAGCAGAAATCACTGGAATCAACAAGAAGTTTTGTGATTTTAAGATGAACTTTTCTTGGATGGAGCTGGGAAAACAGTCACGATATTGTTGAAGGCTTTAATAGCCAGAATCACTGGGTTGTTGTGTATTTCCAGGCAGTATGGCCATGTTCCAGAAGCATTCTCTCCTGACGTTTCGCCTCCATCTATGGCAAGCATCCTCAGAGGCTGTGAGGTCTTTTGGAAAGTGGGAAAATGTGTTACAGTAAGCTGTGCTAAAGAAAAACCTTATGATGTTAATTATTATGAGCAGCTGGTAATGTAGATCAGCCAGCATGTTTGGGCCACACTCGATGGAATATAACTGTATGGATTTTAGAATACAGTTTGGAGAAGCAATATGCTGCTTTGAAAGAGATGTAATATGCTGTAATGTTCTAACAGCGATGCTCCTTACTGTGGTGGAATAGCTATTTACTCAAGGTTTATGTTTTGCTCGCTCATTCGAATGAAGATGAAGACTTATTCTGTGTTATTTACAAGGACTATGCAAGTTTGTTACACTGTTTGATTTTGTATGCAACACTGCAAGTTTATGTTTTGCCTCTGCTAATAAGAGTAAAGTTTTTCTGTTCCTTTTTCCTATGTGCCTATTGCATTGGACCTGGCTAAAACCCGCTTCTGCTCAACAAAATGGGGTTTATATATAACTATGGAATGACCAGGGTGGGGGAAAGAACTCTTGTCTATTCAAGGTAGGTGTGAATGAAGATGGCCAGACTTTGAAGCTGCAAGGCCATTCAATGCTAATCAAGCTGGCCAATTGCAACATACCTCAAACAGACAAGAGTTATTTTTCCCACCCTAGATATTATTCCACAGATATATAAAACTCATTTTCCTAGTTTCCAACAGACCTCACAACCTCTGAAGATGCCTGCCATAGATGCAGGCGAAACATCAGGAGAGAATGCTTCTGAAACATGGCCATACAGCCCAGAAAACTCACAACAATCCAAAGGTTTTGTAATCTATACTACAACTACTAAGGTAAAGGTTGTCCCCTGACATTAAGTCCTGTCATGTCTGACTCTGGGGATTGGTGCTCATCTCCATTTCTAAGCCGAAGAGCCCGCGTTGTCCATAGACACCTCCAAGGTCATGTGGCCGGCATGACTGCATGGAGCGCCGTTACCTTCCCGCCGGAGCAATACCTATTGATCTACTCACATTTGCATGTTTTCGAACTGCTAGGTTGGCAGAAGCTAGGGCTGACAGCGGAAGCTCATGCTGCTCCCCGGAATCGAACCTGCAACCTTTCGGTCTACAAGCTCAGCAGCTCAGTGCTTTAACTCACTGCGCCACCGGGGGTTCCCGACTACTATACAACTACTAGGTAGTAGTATATATACATCTGTGGAATGTCCAAGGTGGGAGAAAGTATTCTTGCCTGTTTGAGATAGGTGTGGATGTTTCAATTGGACACATTGATTAGCATTTAATGGCCTAGCAGTTTTGAGGTCTGGCTTCTTACTGCCTGGGGGAATCCTTTGTTGGAAGGTGATTAGCTGTTCCCAAATGTCTCTTGATTTAGACACCATATAATATTAAGTAAAAGGTTTTCCCCCTAAGGTTTCACCTTATGCACCCACAACCGCAAATTAAGTAAGATTTAAGCAAACCATGTAGAGTAATTAAGAAAAATAGCTGCAACTCTATGCACCTGGGAACAATTCTTGTTGAATTCTGTGGGGTTTCCTTTTGACTAGACATGATGGAATTGCGCTGTTAAAATTTAGCTTGAGGTATTCAAAAGAGACATATAAAAGGACAAGGCCCATGCAGACGCTAACCAGATTTAAACCTTTTTTGTGTATAATCTTAACAGTTACATCTTTCTAATCTGGATTAGGAGAAAATATCCCACTAGTTAGTCACGAGCTGGCCTAGAACAGATGACATGGAAATCGCCTTCTGTAAATCCATTGTGGCAAACAAATTGTGAAGGATTAAAGCATAAAGCAGAATGCCTAAAGATTTCTCAGCGTACAGCGACACCACAGGCATAAAACTAGTTCAACTATGAGCATGCCTTGACTTAGGGGAACTCTATAGTTTTGTGGATATCCTGAAATGGATTAGAAATCTGTAACTAAGACTATTTATTGTCGAAGGCTTTCATGGCTGGAATCACTGGGTTGTTGTAGATTTTTTCCGGGCTATATGGCCATGTTCTAGAGGCATTCTCTCCTGACGTTTCGCCTGCATCTATGGCAAGCATCCTCTGAGGATGCTTGCCATAGATGCAGGCGAAACGTCAGGAGAGAATGCCTCTAGAACATGGCCATATAGCCTGAAAAAACCTACAACAACCCTAAGACTATTTAGTATCTCCTTCAAACTCCCAACACCAAGGAGCTTCTGAACTTGCTGACCGATTCAAATCCAGGGAGCAGGGTGAGCTTCCGCTGTTAGCCCCAGCTTCTGCCAACCTAGCAGTTTGAAAACATGCAAATGTGAGTAGATCAATAGGCACTGCTTCTGTAGGAAGCTAGCGGTGCTCCGTGCAGTCATGCTGGCCACATGACCTTGGAGGTGTCTATGGACAACGCCGGCTCTTCGGCTTAGACATGGAGATGAGCACCAACCCCCGGAGTCGGACACGACTAGACTTAATGTCAGGGGAAACCTTTACCTTTACCTTGTATGTTGTATATGAATATCAATAGGCACTGCTTCTGTAGGAAGGTAATGGTGCTCCGTGCAGTCATACCAGCCACATGACTTTGGAGGTGTCTATGGATAACGCCGGCTCTTCCCCTTAGAAATGGAGATGGGCACCAATCCCCAGAGGCAGACACGACTGGACTTAATGTCAGTGGAAAACTTTACCTTTATCTTAAATCTACAACTGGTCCTTTATTTATCAGAGTGGTACTGCTACTTCATATTATGGGCTGCTGGGGTTGTAGTTTGATATCCTAAGCTCCCAGAGTCTGGAACGGCATCTAAAACAAGCCAGAGACTATTTCCATCATATCTTGATTTATGTAGGAGTGAGTTAGTGGGCATCACCAATGCTGAGGACCTTGCAATCCATATCAAGAGCATTGCTCCTGTAAGCAATTATTTGCCAGCTAGAGACTCAGAATATGGTTAAACTCCCTGCTTCAAGCTGCAGGTGAAAAAGATGCAATTCCACACTCACCTGTATGGGGAAGATTTTCACTGCTACATAGTCATTCATCAGCTGCGCCTTCCAGACGCAACCAAAGCGGCCTCTTGCCTTGATCTCTAGTAATTGCAATGGCTTAAGTCCAACCAGAGGAGACGGCGGTGGCAGCCCTGGGTCCTATGGAGAAGAAGTGGACAATGGTATGAATAAACTGAAGCAAAGTTGGAGGTTGCTAAGATGCAATAAAAGCAGTTACATTGACAAAGTCTATTCAGGACATTTGCAAAACAGGAGCAGTAGAGAAAGGATATACCAGTGGATCCCAACCTTTGGTCCTTCAGGTGTTCTGGACTTCAACTCCCACAATTCTTAATAGCTGGGATTTCTGGAGGACCAAAGGTTGGGAACCACTGGGATATATCTTTGTTTCCAGATAAGTTCTAATTTTCTATAATTGCTTGAAAATAATGGACTCTCTCTGCACATTTCCTTCCCTCGGATCTTATTCATTCATCCAGAACCAAACTCCAGTTAGCAACTAAGAAAAAGGAAAGAGGGGTCAATTAAAAGACAAGAAAATGTAGGGATTTTAGGTAAACAGGGCATAAGTACAGCTGCAGAAACCAGAGTTCTTGTCTTCCTCATCTTTTTGTTGTCATTGTTTATTCATTTATAGAATCACAGATCCACTGGTATATCCTTTCTCTACTGCTCCTGTTTTGCAAATGTCCTGAATAGACTTTGGAAGTGACCTCATGGGCCATCCAGTCCAACCCCCTGCCAAGAAGCAGGGAAATTGCATTCAAAGCATCCCCGACAGATGGCCATCTAGCCTTTGTTTAAAAGCTTCCAAAGAAGGAGCCTCTACCACACTCTGGGGCAGAGAGTTCCACTGCTGAACAGCGCTCACAGTCAGGAAGTTCTTCCTCATGTTCAGATGGAATCTCCTTTCTTGTAGTTGAAGCCATTGTTCCGCACCCTAGTCTCCATGGAAGCAGAAAACAAGTTTTCTCCCTCCTCCCTATGACTTCCTCTCACATATTCATACATGGCTATCATGCCTCCTCTCAGCGTTCTCTTCTTCAGGCTAAACATGCCCAGCTCTTTAAGCCGCTCCTCATAGGGTTTGTTCTCCAGACCCTTGATCATTTTAGTTGCCCTCCTCTGGACACATTCCAGCTTGTCAATATCTCTCTTCAATTGTGGTGCCCAGAATTGGACACAATATTCCCAGTGTGGTCTAGCCAAGGCAGAATAGACGCAGTACTCCAGGACACAATATTTAGTCACTTCTGGCTCTTTGTGACCTCATGGGCCAGCCCACACTAGAGCTCCCTGTCAGCCGTCACCACCCCCAGCACCTCCAGAGTCAAGCCAGTCACTTCAAGGTCAACATCCATCCATCTTGCCCTTGGTCGGCCCCTCTTCCTTCCATTTTCCCCAGCATCATTGTCTTTTCTAAGCATTCCTGTCTTCTCATGATGTAGCCAAAGTACACTCTCTTTGCCTCTAATATCCTTCCCTCCAGTGAGCAGCCGAGCTTTATTTCCTGAAGTATGGACTTGTTGGATCTTCTCGCAGTCCAAAGCACTCTCAGAATTTTCCTCCAACACTACAGTTCAAAAGTGTCTATCTTCCTTCACTCAGCCTTCCTTATTTTCCAACTCTCACATCCATAGGTTACTATGGGGAACACCATTGCTTTAACTATGCAGATCTTCATTGCCAGTGTGAAGTCTCTACTCTTCACTATCTTATCGAGATTGGTCCTTGCTCTCCTCCCAAGAAGGAAACGTCTTCTGATTTCCTGGCTGCAGGCTGCGTCTGCACTCATCTTTGCACCTAGAAATAAAAAGTCTGTCACTGCCTCCACGTTTTCTCCCTCTTGTCTTCATTCATTTTATGTTTCTAACTGCTGCTTCTTGCTTAGCAGATTTGCTTTTGTTTTCAGGCCTTTAGGTCTAAGCTCAGACTTCCTCAAATTGCAGCTGTTCGGGCCTCCAATTCCCAGAAGTTCTAGTCAGCTTGTTCAATGATCACGAATTCTGGGAGTTGGAGACCCAAACAGCTGGAGGGCCACGGTTTGATGATGCCTTCTTTAGCTTGTACTTTTACCACCTCTGGAAAGAAGAAGATGTTTTTAGTCAGCTCCTTGTGAGCACATCTCTTGGGACTTGAAAACTTATTTCCCCCTCCCCTCAAAAGTTTATGTTTTCCTCATCTCCTTTATTTGCAGTGGCGCAATGGGTTAAACCCTTGTGCTGGCTGAACTGCTGACCTGAAGGTTGACGGTTCAAATCCATGAGACGCGGTGAGCTCCCATCTGTCAGCCCCAGCTTCCCATGCAGGGACATGAGAGAAGCCTCCCATAGGATGGTAACACATCCAAACATCCCCTGGGCAATATCTCTGCAGATGGTCAATTATCTCACACCAAAAGCAACTTGCCGTTTCTCAAGTCACTTCTGGCATGATAAAAAAAATCTCTTTTATGTTATTGAAGTTTTTCTCATCTCCTTTCACGTTATTTAAATCCTTTCTTCCCTCACCCTTTTCCTGGATAATACATACTTGGAAATATGTAATTGTTGCCTACATATATACATTGTGCTGAAAGAAAATGCGCAACATTCCCTCTTTCCTGTACATAAAAGTATTGCCATAGCAAAATTTGGCCTTGATAATATTAAATGGAGCATGTTGTCCAGGCCTACATTTGAAAAGGAAGATCATATGATGTGTCCTCAATTTAAGTCAATAACCCCATACTATTGTATTCCTTCCATACAAATCCAAGGTTGCCTTTTTAAGAAAGGCCATTATGGGCATTATATCTTGCAATAAGTTTGGTTTTCTACCACTGGTTCTGATTAAAAGCATTCCTTTGGAAAGTAAAATCAGGCTAATGGATTCTCTAAAAACAATCTTTCAAATGGAAAGTGAAGAAACTTAAAGTGGCCCTTTCAAAACAAACACAGAAAAAAAGTAATGTTTCAAAGGTTTGGGTGGCTTAGACTTGTGATTGGCCTAATTCCATTTTCCTCCCCACTGAACTGAATGCAATTAAAACAATCTAGCAAAACACTATGGATGCTTCCAGACAGCCCTTTATCCCAGGACTATCTGCATTTTACAAATGCAGATGTTCCTGGGGGGCTGTTCACACACATGCCAGAAAGTGTACGCTTTCTGGGGTTCGTGTCCAGATGTTGTATTGGGACTTCCCAGTACAACACCAGGACACCATAACCTCCACCCCAAAAGCCCTAAAACCCCTTACCTGGCATCCATTCTAGTCTTGCTGGAGCTCTCCCAGCGCATAGTAATGACACGCCAGGAGGGGTGTGTGATTTTACTCCCCCCCCCCCCCACTCTCGTGGCGTGTCATTTCTATGCACCAGGACACATCTTCAGCTCATCCCTTGTTTGGTTATCAGCCAGCACATCAATGACTTAAATCAAGAAATAAGTTTTCTAAGATCTACAGAGACACTCGCTGGAACACCCCAGCAAGCGAGAGTCCAAAAGTGGCAGGCTCAACCCCAGAACCTCAACCAATGGCTGATACCAAATGAGAGACTCCCCCCCCCCCCAGCACACAGAAAACTAGATGATTTGGAGGGTGCTGAACAGATGGTGCTCTGACACCTCAAGATGCAGAGCCAGTCTTAAGAAATGGGGCTACAAAGTGGAATCCACGACATGCGAGTTTGGAGAAGAGCAAACCACTGACCACCTCCTGCAATGCAACCTGAGCCCTGCTACATCCACCATGGAGGACCTTCTTGCGGCAACATCAGAGGCACTCCAAGTGGCCAGAGGACAAAGGACATTTAATCAACTACCAAGTTTGTGCGCTTTGTGTTTTGTCTGTTTGTTTGTTTTGTTCTGTTAGAAATATAATACAACTGTCTGGTTGCCCCTGACACAATAAATAAATAAATAAACCGGGAGAGCTCCAGCAAGACTGTAATGGAGGCCAGGTAAGTTTTTATTACTTTTAAAAGGGGTTTGGGAGAGGGAGGGGTAGGATTCCCAGAGTTTTCTGGACTAATTTAGTTCAGAAAACTGTGGGAATGGTGTCTGAACCAAAAGTACTGGGTTTATCACATGCCTTCCAAGAAGGCACAGAATAAACCCACTATCTAATTAATTTGCCACAAACCAGGGTTTTCCTGGTTTGTGGCGAATTAATTCGGGATTATCCAGAACATAATCTGGACAATCCCCTTTTTGTTGCAGAAGTTTCCGCAGGTTTTTTTGTCGTGTCAGGAGTGACTTGAGAAACTGCAAATCGCTTCTGGTGTGAGAGAATTGGCCGTCTGCAAGGTTGTTGCCCAGGGGACGCCCGGATGATTTTGATGTTTTTATCATCCTTGTGGGAGGCTTCTCTCATGTCCCCGCATGAGGAGCTGGAGCTGATAGAGGGAGCTCATCCGCCTCTCCCCGGATTCGAACCTGCGACTGTGGGTCTTCAGTCCTGCCGGCACAGGGGTGCCACCGGGTGCAGTTTAGATCCACCCTAAGAAAGGTTCCAACTGATCCTATCCTGACAGTGCTACAAGGGTTGAATGAAAAGTAATGCCTCCTGCTTCGTTACTTGGGTTTGGATGGGAATATTTTAATAAATCAAACACAGAAATAATCCTTAGAATGTGCTCTTTAACTACCACTATTCACTTTTCCACATAATCACCAGACAATTGGATACATTTCTGGTCACGATGAACAAGTTTACTGAAGCCATCATGGAAGAAGTTGACACTCTGTTTCTGCAACCCATTGTGCACAGATCTTCCTATAGCCAAGCAAAGCAATAATGTGACCCACACGTTCTTGTGAAACGCTGATTATGCTTGAAATTTCTCTCTGAGTGATACGACGATCATCCTGAATCAATCTGTCAACCTTTTGCTTGTGAAACTCGGTGGAAAGAAGGAAGGAAGGGGGAGGGAAGGAGGAAGGAAAGAGGGAAGGAAGGATAGAATGGTGAGAGAGAGGAGGGCCTGGGAAAAGAGCCCAAGGGGCCACATCCGGCCCCCAGATCTGGGTTTGCCCATACCTGCCTTAGGGTCACTATAAAATAAAATCAGCTTGAAAACATATAACAACAACTTCAATGTTAAATGCAACAAACTAAACTGTGTTTTGTATACCCAAAGCTTTTTTTCAGCAGAACTGACACTTGAATTGATCTGCATGCTGGAAACCTGCTGTTCCTTACACCATGGGATAGAACAGCAGTGGGATAGCTGGACGTCCTATTCTGATATGAATATTTTCAGCCATTTTAGACAGCTGTATCTGAGGTTTGTTCAAAGCATGGTAGCCATGGGAATTTGCAGAACATCTTGGTGCAGCCAACCACTTCTCAGAGACAGTTTGTAGAACCTGAAAAAGTCTTACCATCTGAACCCACTGTTAACTGTTAGATCTAGCTCAGTTCTTACATACCTCACTGATATCAACATGTCCGTACGGCGGCTTGCGATGACGGTACATCCAGAAGGCCAGGAGAATGGCGATGGAGAGGGCAATGATTGGAAGCAGAGAGTAAACCAGGATGTTGAGCAGAGAGGGAGTTGGTGGAGGTGGCTCATAGACAACTGGGGGGGAAAAGAGGATAAGAGTATAAAGATGATGGAATGGCTGTTGACTCCTGCATTTTGTCTTCAAAATGTTTATGGAGTATGAGACAGCTATCCCCAGCAAAAACCAAGTACTTCTGAAAAAATAATAATAATCTATATAAATAAAAATGTAATGTTCGTTTGTGGGGTTAACATAATTCAAAAACCACTGGATGAATTGAGACCAAATTTGGACACAATACACCTAACAGTCCAATGAGTGCTCATCACTCCTAAATACGCACACAGACATACACAAAGCCCCGGCAGAAGAGACTTAAAAACCCAAAAAATACACACATATATACATATACACATGCACTCGTATAAATATGCACATGCACACATTCATACACACACACATATGTATGTATGTGTGTGTGTGTGTGTGTGTGTGTATATATATATGCACAAACAAAAATATACACACATACATATACATACACACATATATACATATACACATACACTCGTAAATATACACATGCACACATTCATACACACACACACTTATATATATATATGCACATACACAAATATACACACATACATATACATACACACATATATACATATACACATACATTCGTAAATATACACATGCACACATTCATACACACACACTTATATATATATATATGCACATACACAAATATACACACATACATATGCATACACACACATATACATATACACATGCACTCATAAAAATATACACATACATACATTCATACACACACACGCATATATATATGCACAAACACAAATATACACACATACATATACATACACAAATATATACATATACACATGCACTCATATAAATATACACATGCACACATTCATACACACACACGTATATATTTATATATGCACAAACACAAATATACACACATACATATGCATACACAAATATATACATATACACATGCACACATACATACACGTACATATATACATATACCCATGCATAGACACACATATATGCTTATAGACAAGAACACACATGTACACAATATGCATGTACACATATAAACACACAAATGCACATATATATACACCCACAGATAGATAGATAGATAGATAGATAGATAGATAGATAAATAGATAGATAGATAGATAGATAGATAGATAGAAGCACACATATATACACAAAAATATACACACAGAGAAACACATATATAAACACACAAAACACATATACACAGACTAGCTGTGGCAGGGACAGCTAGTAATAACAACAATAATAATAGTTTTTGAATACATTTATATTCCCACTGAAACCCAAGGCAATTTACAAAAATTAAAAGAAAAGGATATGCAATGAAAGAAATAAACCTATTTAAGTCATTGTTGAGTATAATTAAATCAGCTACAGAATTAAAACCTTTTAAAATAAATCCATTGAAAAGGCAAAAATAGGGTGTCACACTGTTAAAATCCCTTACAGCCAGTTCCTAAATCCGGTTAGAATAGAGAGGTTTTCACATACAGATAAGAGAAGAGCAAGAAGGCAATTGTTTTTGTTCTGTTGGTTGGTGGAAAATAAAACTAAGGCAATCAGCCTGTTGTAGTGAGCTTGCTTTTTGCCATTAGGCAAATGGAATTTAGGACAATGTATTTTCGAAGGCTTTCATGGTCAGAATCCCTGGGTTGTTGTAGGTTTTCCAGGCTGTCTGGCCATGTTCCAGCTGCGCCCATACCTTGGGAAGTCTGACTTGGCCACGGTAGTCCACGCTCTGGTTACATCCCGTTTAGACTACTGCAACGCTCTCTACGTGGGGTTGCCTTTGAAGACAGCTCGGAAGCTCCAACTAGTCCAACGCTCGGCAGCCATGATTTTAACAGGAGCGGAGCGCAGGGAGCATACAACCCCCCTGTTGCGCCAACTCCACTGGCTACCAATCTGCTACTGGGCTGAATTCAAAGTGCTGGCGTTGGCCTTTAAAGCCCTAAACGGTTCCGGCCCTAGCTACCTATCTGACCGCATCTCTGCCTATGAACCCACGAGGAGTTTGAGATCTTCCGGGGAGACCCTGCTCTCGATCCCACCTGCTTCTCAAGCTCGGCTGGCGGGGACGAGAGATAGGGCCTTCTCGGTGGTGGCTCCTCGGCTGTGGAACACCCTTCCTACGGACATTAGACTAGCACCATCTCTAATGGTATTCCGCAAAAAGGTGAAGACCTGGATGTTTGTGCAGGCATTTGAGTAATTTAGTGCAATCTGGTAATGGAACATAGGAATGGAACAATGGACGACGAACCTGGACTACGCTTGGATGATGAGAAGATTGGGTACGGTTGTTTTTTGTAATAATTGTGCATTGTAATTGCTTATTGGTAATTTATGGATAATGTGTTAAGTCAATTGTTATATGTTGTATGGAACCACTGCTGTTTCTACTGTTTTTACTGTTTGTGAACCGCCGTGAGTCGCCTTCGGGCTTGAGATACAGCGGTATATAAGCAAAGTAAATAAATAAATAAATAAATAAATTCTCTCCTGTTGTTTCACCTGCATCTATGGCAGGCATCCTCAGAGGTTGTGAGGTCTGTTGGAAACCTGGACATTCCACGGATATATAAACCTAATTTTCCTAGTTTCCAACATACCTCACAACTTATGAGGATACCTTCCATAGATGCAGGCTAAATGTCAGGAGAAAATGCTTCTATAACATGGTCATATCGCTCAAAAATCCTACAACAACCCAGGAATTTAGGAACTTTGTTACTATAACCAAGACAAGGAATCTACTGTATACCATGCAGCTGTGGACAACTCTACATAGGGACCACTAAAAGCAGCATTGCCCAAACACGAATCAAGGAACATGAAAGGCACTGCAGACTGATTCAACCAGAGAAGTCAGCCATAGCAGAGCACCTGATGAACCAACCTGGACACAGCGTATTATTTGAGAACATGGAAATGCTGGACCACTCCAACAACCACCATGTCAGACTACACAGAGAAGTCATTGCAATCCACAAGAATATGGGCAATTTCAACAGAAAGATGAACAAAATCTAGCTACCAGTATTTAAAAAAAACCTCTAAAATCAGGACAGTAAGTCAAGAATAACATTAAAAAAAAAACAGGGGAATTCCAGACAGGAAACAATCAGGGCCAGCTACAGTAGAGTCTCGCCTATCCAACCTTCGCTCATCCAACATTCTGTATTATCCAATGAGTCTGCCTCCCACCTGGATCCACAACTGTTTCAATACACTGGCATGTCTTGGTGCTAAAATCATAGAGTAATTACTACGTAATGTTACCATGTATTGAACTGCTTTTTCTGTTGTTTTGTTGTAAAAGATGATATTGAGTGCCTAATTTGTACAATCATAATTTAATTTGATGTTACGCTAATCACTCTTTATTATTCAACATTTTTGCTTATCCAACATTCTGTTGGCCCATTTATGTTGGAAAAGCGAGACTCTACTGTAACACCTCCTAACAAAGGATCCCCCAGGCAGCAACCAGACAGACTTTGAAGCTGCAAGGGAATTAAATGCTATTCAAAGTGGCCAAATGAAACATTAACACTTGCCTCAAGCTAACAAGAGTTCTTTCTCCCACCTTGGACTTTCCACAGATATATAAACCTCACTTGCCTAGTTTCCAACAGACCTCACAACCTCTGAGGATGCCTGACAAAGATGTGGGTGAAACGTCAGGAGAGAGTGCTTCTGGAACATGGCAATACAGCCCAGAAAACTCACAGCAACCCAGTGATTCCAACTGGGATTCTACTGATGCTTTAAAGCCAACTTTCTTGAGCTAGAAAGATGAGTTCAAAGGATACTACATGATAAAGGATACTCACTTGACTTATCATAGTGAGGAGACTTCTACATGCATGTTTTACATCTCTAATGACTTGCTTTCAGGTATCAGAGTGTCCTCACATTTTCATGGCATTTAAATATCAATTGACTGAGATTTTTAGCTCGACCTGGGTAACTCTGCCGATATAATGTATTGTCGAAGGCTTTCATGGCTGGAATCACTAGGTTCTTGTGGGTTTTTTCGGGCTATATGGCCATGTTCTAGAGGCATTTCTCCTGATGTTTCGCCTGCATCTATGGCAAGCATCCTCAGAGGTAGTGAGGTCTGTTGGAAATAGGAAAATGGGTTTATATATCTGTGGAATGACTGGGGTGGGGCACAGAGCTCTTCTCTGCTGAAGCTAGGTGTGAATGTTTCAGCTGACCACCTTCATTAGCATTTGAAGGCCTGGCTGAGCCTGGGAAAATGTTTTGTTGAGAGGTGTTAAGATGTGCGTGGTTGTTTCCTCTCTGCTGTTTTGCTGTTGTTTTGCCGATATAATTCGCTTCTCACAAACATGACTTCTGCAGTGACACAAACATTTCAGAAGAGTTTCGAGAAGACATTATTTTCTTTGCCTACGATCCGGGGAACTGCTGTGCGACTAACCTCACTTGGAAGATTGGGAAACTAATAAAAAATACTTTCTGTACAAATTACCTTGCAGAACTTCTCAACTTCACGCTCTACGATGTCACCACTCTAATCAGGTTCCATGGTTTGGCTGTCTAGCTGGGCAGGCAAGGTTAGCAGAAACCCACTTTCTATACAAAGTTTTTTGTTCTTGTCGAACAAAAGCCTCACCTTCCGGACCGCTGACTTCAGGCAAGTGAGTGAATTTCTCATTGCAGTAGTTCCCTTCACAGCAGCAGAAGAACACTTGTGGACTCTCTTCTGTGGCCACACATTCCTGCCTGTATATGAAGACAACACAAAAGAAAGGAGGATTAAAGCCAGTCAGTTTTTGAATTGCCCTCAAAAGAGAGGCAACGTCAGTGTATAAGTGATTTAACTTCTCCTATTTACTGCCAGCTTGTTATATTTTACCAATCCAGAGAACCTTTTGTTACAAGAGATTTGAGAGACATAAACTTCCCTATGTGAGATCTCAAGAGCCCTTAAAAAGCACAGGAAGTTTGCAGGAGGTTATTAGAGGTATAATACTAATATACGAGTAAGTATCGCTCTAATATTCTCAGGTTTCAAGAACACATGCCCACACAGTTTCTTTATCATTTATTTTAAATGAAAGAAAGCAAACTGACAAGACCTTTTTCAACACTACATAACGAAACAGTTTTATTTAACATCATACAAAGCCATAGTTGAAGGAGTTGAAATGCCAACTGCTCCACAATGTCTGTCATGCAAGTGTAGGGAGAGCAGAGATGGAGATAATGGTATGTAGTAGGTATGTGCGATAAAAAAATGGTTCTAAACTGTGTTCAAAGGTAGGGTGGGCTAGTGCTTTGTTTCTAAAGTCCTTTCCAAATTTGGGGGGTAAAAATGTCAAAACTTTATGAAACTTCCAAATCTTTGTAAGTACAAGCCCTGGAAACAGCAATAAAAAAGTCCACTACAGTGTTCCCTCACTTATCGTGGGTGTTACGTTCCAGGATCATCCGCGAAAAGTGAAAATCCATGAAGTAGGGACACTATACACACACACACACAAATATATATATTCCACCCTTCATGGTAAACATTCAATGCCGCTTTGTATAGACCAGTGTTTCTCAACCTGGGGGTCGGGACCCCTGGAGGGGGGTCGCAAGGGGGTGTCACAGGGGTCCCCAAAGACCATCAGAAAACACAGTATTTTCTGTTGTTCATGGGGTTTTTGTGTGGGAAGTTTGGTTCAATTCCATCGTTGGTGGAGTTCGGAATTCTCTCTGATTGTAGGCGAACTATAAATCCCAGAAACTACAAATGTCAACATCTATTTTCCCCAAACTCCACCAAGGTACACATTTGGGTAAATTAAGTATTCATGCCAAGTTTGGTCCAGATCCATCATTGTTTGTGTCCACAGTGCTCTCTGGATGTAGGTGAACTACAACTCCAAAACTCAAGGCCAATGCTCACCTTCCAATATTTTCTGTTGATCATGGGAGTTCTGTGTGCCAAGTTTGGTTCAATTCCATCATTGATAGAGTTCAGAATGGATTTAAATGGCTTCTCTGTGTAGTCTGACATGGTGGTTGTTGGTGTCAGACTACACAGACTACAGAGAGAAGCCACTGAAATCCACAAGCATGTGGACAATTTCAACAGAAAGGAAGAGACCATGAAAATGAACAAAATCTGGCTACCAGTATTAAAAAACTCTAAAATTACAACAGCAAAACAGCAGAGAGGAAACAACCAGGCACATCTTAACACCTCTCAACAAAAGATTTTCCCAGGCTCAGCCAGGCCTTCAAATGCTAATGTTGAAACATTCACACCTAGCTCCAGCAGAGAAAAGCTCCTTGTCCCACCCCAGCCATTCCACAGATATATAAACCCATTGTCCTATTTCCAACAGACCTCACTACCTCTGAGGATGCTTGCCATAGATGCAGGCGAAACGTCAGGAGAAATGCCTCTAGAACATGGCCCTATAGCCTAAAAACCCACAAGAACCTAGTGATTCCAGCCATGAAAGCCTTCGACAATAAACTAAACAGGTTCCTGGGCCATCATAACAGCATCCATCCAAACATCCAATTCATCAAGAAAATGAAGGAAAACTGCCTTTTTTAGATGTCCTAGTCATCCGTAAACCAGATCAACAATTGGGTCACACAGTTTAAAGAAAACCTACACACACAGATACGCTACATAAAAACTCCAACCATCACCCAAGTCAAAAAAGAAGCACCATTAGCATCAGCATCTTTAAAAGAGTGACAACTATGCACATTATGCCTTTTCATGCCATTTGTAAGTCATGTCCTCTCATGGGAAGAATAGATCCCATTTATTGCCTTTCCCCATCTTCAGAAGTATTAAGGTGTAGATTTCTCATGCAAAAGATCAGCACAGATATGATTAATTTTTTACAAAAATCTACTGTTTATACATTTATCAGTTCAGTCAAGATGCCTTGCAGGTTTAAGCAATATTTCCATTTGCTTTTGCTTGAGCTCATAAAGACTCCAGACTTAAAAGAGTGTTTGTAATTCTACAGGGAGAAAAATGTATGTTCTGCTAAATCTTTCAGTCTGAGTGTTATGTGGGTGAGTGGGTTGTAAACCACTACTCATATGATATTTGTTATTTCAGTAAGAACTGACTCCAATGGAAATGTTTTACATCTACACAAGTGGATTTTTTCCTCTTCCATATGTCTTATGGAAAAGAAATGCCACGTGGGAAAAGACATGCCACAAAATCTTTCTGGGGACTATCCTGTGAAGGAAATGAAACATAATCTAGGATCCCTTGTTCATGATCTTTTCTAAAATAATACCCTGCAACACATCGTCCTAAGGAGCACAAATTGAATGTCAACTTAGATCTCACTATCACTAATTGTTTGTTACAAGACCATCTTGGCAAACAATTCAAATCCTAAAGTCAATGTTGCATAGATTCATATAAGCCACCATTTCTCAACCTGGGGATTGGGACCCCTGGGGGGATCGTAAGGGGGTTTCAGAGGGGTTGGCAAAGACCACCAGGAAACACATATTTCAGATGGTCTTAGGAGCGCCTTTGTTAGAGAAGGCTGAAGATCTCTCTGTCTGTCCTTCTCTTCCTTTTTGGAAACAGATGGCGAATCCTCCCACCAAAAGCTCTCATCCACTGTGATTGGCTATCCTCTCAGCCAAGGGGAGGGCTGTTTCTGAGACTCCAAGTGGGGAGGGGAGAGGAGGCATGCTTAGCACATGGCCGGGGTGGTCCATGCCTTGGTCTCCTCTAGATTGGACTACTGCAATGCGTTCTACGTAGGGCTGCCCTTGAAAACGGCTCGGAAATTCTAACTGGTCCAACGGGCAGCAGCCAGGATGTTAACCGGGGCTCATTACAGAGAGAGGTCAACCCTCCTGTTCAAGGAGCTCCACTGGCTGCCGTTTATTTTCTGAGCCCAATTTAAGGTGCAGGTGCTTACCTACAAAGCCCTGAACGGTTTGGGACCAGCCTACCTGCGTGACCACATCTCCGTCTACGAACCCACACGTTCTCTCTGGTCATCTGGAGAGGCCCTGCTCATGATCCTGCCCGCGTCGCAAGCACGCTTGGTGGGGACTCGAGACAGGGCCTTTTCTGTGGTGCCCCCCCGACTCTGGAACGCCCTCCCAAAAGGTCTTAGACAGGCCCCTTCGCTGGCAGTCTTCAGAAAGAACTTGAAGACCTGGCTGTTCCGATGTGCCTTTTCAGATTAGGAACCCCCAATACCAAGTCCTAGAAGCACTTTAGTAGAACTAAGATCACTGCACACCGCACACTGCACTTACTTTATCATCCTACATACCTCCTGCCACATCAGCACTTTTAATCTTGTACCCATTTCTCTGGCCTGGCCCAGTTTTATAGTGTCTTGATGTCTCGATGTATTGTTATTGCTGTTGTTTATTCTGCTTAAATGTTTTTAATTTGCTCTAGGTATTGTATTGTTGTATTGTGTTTTGAGGCCTTGGCCTATGTAAGCCGCATCGAGTCCTTCGGGAGATGCTAGCGGGGTACAAATAAAGTAGTAGTAATAATAATAATAATAATAATAATAATAATAATAATAATGGCAGCATGGTGTGCATGTGCAGGCAAGGGAGAGCATGTGAGACTAGAGGGAGGCTTGCACCAGCAAGTCCCTTCAAGACATGGGGTTTCTATGTGAGAAGTTTAGCCCAATTCTATAATTGATGGGGTTCTGAATGCTCTTTGATTGTGGGTGAACTATAAATCTCAGTAACTTCCAAATGTCAAGGTCTATTTTCCCCAAACTCCACCAGTGTTCACATTTGGGCTTATTGAGTATTCATGCCAAATTTGGTCCAGATCTAACATTTTTTGACTCCATGGTGCTCTCTGGATGAAGGTGAACTACAACTCCAAAACTCACGGTCAATGTACACCAAACCCTTCCAGTATTTTATGTTGGTCGTGGGAGTTCTGTGTGCCACGTTTTGTTCAATTCCATCATTGGTGGCGTTCAGAATGCTCTTTGATTCTAGGTGAACTATAAATCCCAGCAACTACAACTCCCAAATGACAAAATCAATCCCCCTGCCAACCCCACCAGTATTTGGTTTTGAGTGTATTGAATATTTGTGCCAAATTTGGTGAGTGAATGAAAATACATCCGGCATATCAGATATTTGCATGACGATTCATAACAGTAGCAAAATTACAGTTATGAAGTAGCAACGAAAATGATTTTATGGTTGGGAGTCACCACAACATGTGAAACTGTATTAAGGGGTGGTGGCATTAGGAAGGTTGAGGAACACTGCACTAAGGAGAGAAACAGTTAAATTATTTATGCCACTTTCTTTCTTTTTTCCCTTTTGCTTTGTTATGCTTTGTTACTTCCAGAGAGGATCCAATCAGCTGCTTATGTTATATATTGAGAGAATGCTTTGAGGTAGAGGAAGGGAAGAAGGCAAGACAGAGCAAGCTATAAACAAGAATAATTATTGTTTTCAGTTAGTTGATCAATGATTAAAAACATTAATAATCATGTTAACAATAGCAAAAGCAAAGGAAAGCTGTTACTGGAACATCTGTATTCTTGCTTGCCAGTTGTTGCAATCTCTTCCAGAGTATCCACTTGCAAAAGCTCTTCCTTTGCAAGCAGGCATGCAAAACAGGAAACCCAGACCTTCTGTTCCAGCATTAATGAAAAGTATCAGTTTTTCTGAAGATCTATCATGTCTCAATTAATGGGTCAAAACCTGAATTGATATCAGTGGAAGACATTACATCACGGAGTATACTTACAATTCTGGTCGTGCTCAGACTTTATCTGTTTAAAGGAATATTAATTCCCAAAACTATTGATTGGGTTAAATTTGAATAAATTGATTCCTGAGAGAATGGCTCTAAATAGAGGGTCAACTCTACATTTGACTCTTTGGGATAAAATTCTAAATCACTGATTCCAAAACATTCATTCCCAAAAATGTTTTCTAGATGATGGTGTAGTGCAGTGGTTCTCAATCTGTGGGTCCCCAGATGTTTTGGCCTTCAACTACCAGAAATCCTAACAGCTGGTAAACTGGCTGGGATTTCTGGGAGTTGTAGGCCAAAAACATCTGGGGACCCCAGGTTGAGAACCACTGGTGTAGTGGTTTGAATGTTGGGACTGTGATCCGGAGACCAGGCTTTGAATCTCCAATCAGCCATGGAAACTCGCGTACAAACTTGAGCCTTCCTCTGCACCAACTGGTTGGTCCTTGTGATGAATTTTTGCCAACTACTTCAGAATAGCAGTATCTTCAATTACAGTGAAGTTGTTGTATAGACCTTGCAAACCTGAGTACCTCATTAGAAAAGCTCACTTTATTTTATTTATCATTTCAGAAGAAAATTGAGGATCCAGTTATAATAAACACAAAGTTAAAAACTTGTATTATACTCAATTTCCTTTGACCAGAAGCTGCACACTTTGAGTGCCTCTGGTGTCACTGTGAGAAGGTCCTCCACTGTGTATGTGGCGGGGTTCAGGCTGCATTGTAGTAAGTGGTCTGTGGTTTGGTCTTCTCCACACTTGCATGTTGTGGACTCCACTTTGTAGCCCCAGTTCTTAAGATTGGTTCTGCATCTCATGGTGCCAGGGCACAGTCTGTTCAATGCCTTCCAAGTCACCCAGTCTTCTGTGTGCCCAGCGGGGAGTTTTTCATCTTGTATCAGGCATGGATTGAGGTTCCAGGTTTTAACCTGCCACTTTTGGACTCTTACTTGCTAAGATATTCCTGCGAGTATCTGTGTGGATCTTAGGAAGCTGTTCTTGATTTAAGGCATTGGCATACTGGCTGATGTCCAAACAGAGGATGGACTGGAGATGTCAACACCTTGGTCCTTCCATTACGGGCTGCTACTTCCGGACAGATGTCAGGTGGTGCAATACCGGCTAAACAGTGTAATTTCTGTATTGTCGAAGGCTTTCATGGCCGGAATCACTGGGTTGTTGTAGGTTTTTTTCGGGCTGTATGGCCATGGTCTAGAGGCATTCTCTCCTGACGTTTCGCCTACATCTATGGCAAGCATCCTCAGAGGTAGTGAGGTCTGTTGGAACTAGGAAAAAGTGTAATTTCTCAATCAGTGTAGGGTGTAGACATCCTGTGATAATTCAGCCTGTCTATTTAAGGGCCACAGCCAATGTTTTAACATGGTGAGATGTATTCCATACTGGGTATGCGTATTCAGCAGCAGAGTAGCAAAGTGCAAGGGCAGACGTCTTCACTGTATCTGGTTGTGATCCCCAGGTTGTGCCAGTCAGCTTTTGTATGATTTTATTTCTAGCACCCACTTTTTGCTTGATGTTCAGGCAGTGCATCTTATAAGTCAGAGCACGGCCCAGAGTGACTCCCAGGGATTTTGGTGCGCTGCAATGCTCCAGTGGGATTCCTTCCCAGGTTGTCCTCAGAGCTCGAGATGCTTGTCTGTTCTTAAGATGATAAGCACATGTCTGCATTTTAGATGGATTAGGAATCAGTTGATTTTCCCTGTAATAGGCTGTAAGAGCACCTAAAGCTTCGGAGAGCTTCTTTTCCACTATTTCAAAGCTCCCTACTTGAGAGGTGATGGTACAATCGTCAGCATAGATAAAACTCCCTGTCCCTTCTGGCAGTGGCTGGTCATTTGTCTAAATGTTAAACATTGATGCAGCAAGCATGCTCCTCTGTGAAAAATGAAACTGCAACATTTTTATAAATATGTATTGCCGTTCAATAAATGCAACATTCTGAGCTTTTGGAATGAGTAAAATGAATAGCAGCTAGATCCATCTTGCATAACCAGTGGATTGTAGATTTTGCCTGTGATATATGGATACATAAAATCCATATGATATATGGGATATAAACTCCAGGTTATAAAAGCAAACACTCTGATATGTATTGGATGACACAATATATATTTAGTCAAAGTTTTTCAGCCTATCCACTAACTGCTGGTGATGTAATTCTCTAAATGCGCCTCTCAAGGATATGTTCTGGTTATGCCCGATTATAGCTATTCCTTTGGGGAAAATCATCCGTTGAAACAATTTTGTTTTTAACCATATTTGACTTCCTCATACTGTTATGGCCTCTTAAACTCTTTGCCTGCATCTTGAAAATTAACTTATGGTCAGTTGAAATGGATTCTCCGTGCCCTTTCAGAGACAAAAAGATTTCCATTTCACTGCTGGAGACACAAATGGCCACCATTTGATAGACTAAAAACCCTATCATCATGCCGACATGTGAACATTGGGAATATAGAGTTATAACGCTGACATTTAATTGGCTATTTGGGTGTCTAGAAGTTTGGGCACTGAAGCCTTCTGCTGAGGCAGTTTTAGCTTATTTGTCAGTTTATACTTTTTATTCTTTCTTTCAATAAGACCAAAAGAAATGAAAATAAATATAATTCTTAACACAGTTTCACTTCCCTTTAGCAAGTTTTTAATACTGCTTAATTTAGGATTTTTTAGATAGATCTGAGAAATAATTGATTGCTGTGAGCTTTCCAGGATGTATGGCCATGTTCCAGAAGCATTCTCTCCTGACATTTTGCCTGCATGTGGATTGGACCAAAATTCCCACTGTGGAAAAAAAATTGCAGGTGAAACATGAGGAGAGAATGCTTCTGGAACATGGCCATACAGCCCAGAAAACCGACAGCAACCCAATGATTCTGGCCATGAAAGCCTTAGACAATAAATTGATAGAAAGTTGACAAAAATCCCTTTCATGAAGTTTCTATTTCTACAATCTCCCCAACCATAATTTTGCATCATGAAATAATGTGCCTGTGGGTTTTTTTTAAAGCAATAACTACATTTGATTGGCATTTAGTTGCAACTTTTGTGGAGTGTAAATTTTCACTTTGCAGAGTTCACTTAACAACTTTAAAAAATATTGGAGAAAGAGTTCTCCAATATTTTTTAAAGTTGTTAAGACTTTACTAACCCAAAATCCTTCATGTGGATTGGACCAAAACTCCCACTGCAGAAAAAACTTGCTGACCGGAAGGCTACCAGTTCGAAGCCACGGGTCATGGTGAGCTCTCGCTCTCAGCATTCTGCCTACCAAGCAATTTTAAGATATGTAATGTGAGTAGATCAATAGGTACTGCCTCAGCGGGAAGGTAAAAGGCACCGTGCCGCCATGCTAGCAAAACTAATCAGGAGGATCTACAGCAGTGTTTCTCAACCTGGAGGTCAGGGCAATGTTTCTCAACCTGGGGGGGGGGGTCATGAGGGGATGTCATAGGGGTCACCAAAGACCATTAGAAAACACAGTATTTTCTTTTGGTCATGGGGGTTCTGTGTGGGAAGTTTGGCTCAATTCTATCACTGGTAGGGTCCAGAATGCTCTTTGATTGTAGGTGAACTATAAATCCCAGCAACTACAACTCCCAAAGGTCAAGGTCTATTTTCCCCAAATTCCACCAGTGTACACATTTGGCCATACTGAGTATCCGTGCCAAGTTTGGTCCATCATTGTTTGAATCCACAGTACTCTCTGGATTTAGGTGAACTACAACTCCCAAACTCAAGGTCAATGACCACCAAACGCTTCCAGTATTTTCTATTTTTTTTGGGAGTTCTGTGTGCCAAGTTTGGTTTGATTGGAGAGATATTGACAAGCTGGAATGTGTCCAGAGGAGGGCGACTAAAATGATCAAGGGTCTGGAGAACAAGACCTATGAGGAGCGGCTTAGGGAACTGGGCATGTTTAGCCTGAAGAAGAGAAGGCTGAGAGGAGATATGATAGCCATATATAAATATGTGAGAGGAAGCCACAGGGAGGAGGGAGCAAGCTTGTTTTCTGCTTCCTTGGAGACTAGGACGCAATGGAACAATGGCTTCAAACTACAAGAGAGGAGATTCCATCTGAACATTAGGAAGAACTTCCTGACTGTGAGAGCCGTTCAGCAGTGGAACTCTCTGCCCCGGAGTGTGGTGGAGGCTCCTTCTTTGGAAGCTTTTAAGCAGAGGCTGGATGGCCATCCGTCAGGGGTGATTTGAATGCAATATTCCTGCTTCTTGGCAGGGGGTTGGACTGGATGGCCCATGAGGTCTCTTCCCACTCTTTGATTCTATGATTCAATGATTCTATGATTCCATCACTGGTGAAGTTCAGAATGCTATTTGATTATAGGTTATCGCAGCAACTACAACTCCCAAAGGACAAAATCAATCCCTCCTCCCCTCACACACAACCCCACCAGTATTCAAATTTGGTCGTATTGGGTATTTGTACCAAATTTGGTCCAGTGAATGAAAATACATCCTGCACATCAGATACTTACATTACGATTCATAACAGTAGCAAAGTTACAGTTGTGAAGTAGCAAAGAAAATAATTTTATGGTTGGGGGTCACCACAACATGAGGAACTGTATTTAGGGGTCATAGCATTAGGATGGTTGAGAACCACTGATCTACGGAAAACAGGCTCCTCGGCATGGAAAATGGAACAAGATCCCCTCCCCATGGCCAGAGTTGAGTATCGCCTCTAGACGCTTGAAACCTTTGCCTTTGTTGTGTATTGTATGTCATTGTTCACTGTGTAAAAGGCATTGAATGTTTGCCTATATATGCATATACTGTAATATGCTCTGAGTCTCCTCGGGGAGATAGAGCAGAATATAAATAAAGTGCATTATTATTATTATTATTCCATAAAATTTGGGAAATGATGGGGCCTTAAAACTTGTCCATTCAGATACGGACAGTTGATTTACATGATAAGGGTCATCAAGTGATGAGTAATCAAGGGACAAAATAAAGTGAGACATTTTAATCAGTGCATTGAGAAGATAAAATGGAAATAGCTCTAAAAGCAGATCTATTTCCCCCAGAACACACTGCATTTTAATTTCCTAGTAAACAGCTCTGAATGACTAAGTTTTTATCTTCTGCGGCAAATGGCTCCCTGAAGAACGCACTGCTTTCCACATTAGTCGTACCGGACATTTTTCAGAGCATGCCAAAAATTACTGAGCATTTATTATATGGAAACAAAAGGACTCGTCCACTTTTCCAGTTCTGGATTCTTCGGCCAGGAATTTAATGTTTGCTCTGATGCAGAGAACAAGTTGAAGAAGATGTGGTCGTATCATGGAACAGACAGGACATTTTCTCCAGAACTCTTCCTGAGGGTATTTTGAAAAATTTTCATTGGTTCTCCAGGATGGGATACTTTGGTGAATCAGGATAAATAAAAGTAACCTTATTTCAGACACTCTCCCAGTGGTTCCCCAGTTACACAACATAAGATTCCTTACATACAAAAAGGTTTAATAATGACTCGACATCCATGGTTACTTGCACTCTAAACATATGAAGATTAACCCCAACTTTCTCCTTCTCTTGCATTTCATCCCCTCGCACAGTGATTTCAACCTGGGGGTCGGGCCCCCCGTGTGGGTCGCGAGGGTGTTTCAGAGAGGTTCCCAAAGACCATCGGAAAACATATATTCAGCCTTCTGTGCCAAAGGGGTTCCTAAGACCATCAGAAATATATGTTTTCCAATGGTCTTAGGAACCCCTTTGGCACAGAAGGCTGAAGATCTCGCCATCTGTCCTTCTCTTCTTTTTTGGAAACACATGGCAAATCCTTCCACCAAAAGCCCTCTTCCACTGTGATTGTCTGGACTCTCAGCCAAGGGGAGGGCTGTTTCTGAGACTCCAAGTGGGGAGGAGAGAGCAGGCATGCTCATGCTCGGCACATGGCAGCAAGATGTGCATGTGCGACGAGGGAGAGTGTGCAAGGTTGGAGGAAGGCTCACGCTAGTGAGTCCCTTCAAGGCATGGGGATTCTGTGTGATAATCTTTTTAAAGTTGTTAAGACTTTACTAACCCAAAATCCTTCATGTGGATTGGACCAAAGCTCCCACTGGTCATGGGGATTCTGTGTGGGTTTGGCCCAATTCTATCCTTGGTGGGGTTCAGAACACTCTTTGATTGTAGGTGAACTATAAATCCCAGCGACTACAACTCCCAAATGTCAAGATTCTATTTTCCCCAAACTTCACCAGTGTTCACATTTGGGTACATTGAGTATTTGTGCCAAGTTTGGTTCAGATCCATCATTGTTTGAGTCCACAGTGCTCTCTGGATATAGGCAAACTACAACTCCAAAACGCAAGGTCAATACCCACCAAACCCTTCCAGTATTTTCTGTTAGTCATGGGAGTTCCGTGTGCCAAGTTTGGTTCAAATTCCATTGTTGCTGAAGTTCAGAATGCTCTTTGATTGTAGGTGAACTATAAATCCCACCAATTGGAACTCCCAAATGACAAAATCGGGTATTTGGTCCAAATTTGGCACAAATACCCAATTTTGTCATTTGGGAGTTCCAGTTGCTGGAACATTATGATTCATAACAGTAGCAACATTACAGTTGTGAAGTAGCAACAAAAATAATTTTTTGTTTGGGGGTCACCACAACATCAGGAACTGTACTAATGGGTTGTGGCATTAGGAACGTTGAGAACCACTGACTGAGAAGGAGAGGTGGCAACTGTGACAGCTAGAACAGATAGCTTGGACATTATCCTTTTTTCAGCTCCAGGAATCCATTCGAAAAGTAGTTTTCTTAAGAACTGAGAAAAAGCCTATTTAAAGCAAGAAAGACCTGTCTGAGTGAGAGAGGGAAGAAAGAGCAGAACAAGTAATAATTGCTTTTTTTTAAGGGAGGGGGCCTCCATCAAGAAGACAAAATGATGGATTTGACCAAAGAAGAAAAGCAATACCAAAGACAAAACAGAGAAAAAGAAGAAAAGAAAGAATTTGGAACAATTGATAATGAGAAATACTGCGAAGAATACAACTAGAAGAGATGGGTAATGAGAAATGGATAACGATTTATCAATAGGGGCCGGGCTTAGCAGAGTGGGTTAAACTGCGAATGCTGTCTTGTCTGGATTCAATTTCAATTTGTTCGCCCTCATCCAGACCATCACACCAGTTCAGGACCTCCTTAGTAGCAGTATATTATTAAGTATATTATTATAAATCATTTGGTAAACTATCAAGAGAAAAAATGAAAGAACAGAGGAGTAAGTGAAAAGTAGTGAACAGGGAGGGGTTAGAAGTGGAAAAAAGTGATACAGTGGGAGGAGTAAAGATATATTCTAAACTAGCCATCCCCTGCCACACGTTGCTGTGGCCCACATGGGGGTTCTGTGTGGGAGGTTTGGCCCAATTCTATCGTTGGTGTGGTTCAGAATGCTCTGTGATTGTAGCAACTACAACTCCTAAATGTCAAGATTCTATTTTCCACAAACTACACCAGTGTTCACATTCGGACATATTGAGTATTCTTGTAGAGTTTGGTCCAGATCCATCATTGTTTGAGTCTACAGTGATCTCTGGATGTAGGTGAACTACAGCTCCAAAACCAAAGGGCACTGCCCACCAACTCTTCCAGTATTTTCTGTTGGTCATGGGAGTCCTGTGTGCCAAGTTTGGTTCAATTCCATCATTGGTGGGGTTCAGAATGTTCTTTGATTGTAAGTGAACTATAAATCCCAGCAACTACAACTCACAAATGACAAAATCATTTTTTTTGAGCGAAGGGCATACATTCGGTTGTTAGGTGTCTTGTGTCCAAATTTGGTGCCAGTTTGTCCAGTGTTTTTTGATTTCTGTTAATCCCACAAACGAACATTACATTTTTATTTATATAGATAGGAATACTGGCTAAAAGCATGGTTATATCATGAGCCGAAAGGAGAGCTGGTTACACCAAATACGTTAAACTTATTATTTGATTTTGTTTTGTTTTGTTTATAACCAGCATTTCCCTAATGCATAGGATTGCTCTTCAACATTTAAAAATATATAAATTTATTTGAATCCAGGGAGCGGTGTGAGCTTCCACTGTCAGCCCCAGTTTCTGTCAACCTAGCAGTTCGAAAACATGCAAATGTGAATAGATCAATAGGTCCCTCTTTGGGGAAAAGGTAACGGTGCTCCATGCAGTCATGCTGGCCACATGACCTTGGAGGTGTCTACGGACAGTGCTGGCTCTTCGGCTTAGAAATGGAGATGAGAACCAACCCCCAGAGTCTGACACAACTGGACTTAATGTCAGGGGAAAACCATTACCTTAATATTCCAAACCACAAATAGGTTCACAACCATTTTCAGGATTTGGTTGTATTTATTTGGCATTAATGGCAGCCTGTGTACCCCTGGGATTAGTCCAAGGGCAGAAAATGAACTTCTGACCACTGCAGTTGCCCACTACACAGAAAAATCAAAACAGGAAAGGATAAGAAAGAAATGACATGGCTGGCATATGTTGCAGCAATCCATAAATTTAAAAGACGGAAAGGAAGAACCAGCATTAATGCTGAAATGAGATAAATAATTGGGAGAGGGGTCTTTGATATCGGCACCAAGATGAGACAAGGCAACCCACTCCACTGCGGAACATGATTGGGGGCTGATGAAGCGTGAGCAGCAGCACAGAGACTCTATAGCATGGCTGATTTGCTAACTGCCAAACAGCAATTTTGAAAACTGAACGCAGCAAAGAAATGACAAGCAACATAAACTACATTAGGAAGATAAAAGGGTTGTGCAAAAGGCCAGGAGTTGAGAGCAACATCATCAGCTAGCAGAAATAAAACAGAAACGCCTGGATTGTAGAAAAGCAAGAAGACCTCTAAAACCGACAGATAAAGAGAAACTGTAGAGGAGGGACCACCAGTCTTCAAAGCTAGATGCCACCAAGAACAGAGAGTGTCACCTTGTGGATATTACATGGCAACCAGCCAATCCGTTTGCCCAAAAAAAAATCCTATGAAAGGGTCACCTTAGGGTTGCCATATTTGAAAGCCAACAGCAATGTTAAACAACTGTATTTATGGATAGAGAAAGGGAAAAGAACTCTGCCTTCCCTCCAAGGGTAGTCCCTTCAGTTTGCCAAGTGCAGTAAGAAACTAAATGTACTCCCCAGTCCTAATTTTCTGCCATTACCTGTCATAACAGTTGAAGTCATCAAGCCAGCATCCTTTCTTCACCAGTTCAATGGAGCCAGAGTTGTTTCTCCAGGAGGCATAGCAGTGGAGGCGCTTGTCCTTCTCCCCTTCGCAGCGCTCCACCCCACTCTGGTTGGTCTTTTCCAGTTCCCAATTGGCATTGTAGTAAATGCATTCCCTTGTCTCTGCCTCGCCATGGCCTGGCCCTGTAGGAAGACACAAAACGGAAGGCTGTTAATGACCAAAGCAGCAGTAGGGACACTAGAGACACTTTAGACAATCTAAAGAGGGATAGATAATGGAAACTATGACACCGACCGTTACTAGGCTTGTGTAATTCGACTGGAGGGCAATCCATTTTTGGTATCCGAATCCGGGTACCCAGATCTGTTTTCAGGAACCTCCTGAAAATTTGCTAATAGAAAATCTGTTTTCAGCTAGGCAGCCAAAAGATCGGGCTCACTGGTGGGAATAAGGACCTTACAAGGCTCCTCTTTCTGTTCCTGGGCCCCTTTTTTATCTTCCTTTCAGGGAGTCTGGGTTTGAAGAGCAGGGTTAAGGAAGCACCCTTCCTGGGACCCTTTCCTATCTTCCTTTCAAGGAGTCTGGGTCTGAAAAATAGGGTTAGGGAAGCATCCTTCTGGGAACCCTTTCCTATCTTCCTTTCAAGGGAGTCTGGGGTTGAAGAACGGGGTTAAGGAAGCACCCTTCCTGGGGCCCTTTCCTATCTTCCTTTCATGGAGTCTGGGTCTGAAAAACAGGGTTAGGGAAGCATCCTTCCTATCTTCCTTTCAAGGGAGTCTAGGTTTGAAGAACGGGGTTAAGGAAGCACCCCTCCTGGGACCCTTTCCTATCTTCCTTTCAGGGAGTCTGAGTTTGAAGAATGGGGTTAAGGAAGCACCGCTCCTGGGACCCTTTCCTATCTTCCTTTCAGGGAGTCTGAGTTTGAAGAACGGGGTTAAGGAAGCACCCTTCCTGGGACCCTTTCCTATCTTCCTTTCAGGGAATCTGGGTTTGAAGAATGGGGTTAAGGAAGCACCCTTCCTGGGTTTCTTTTCTTTCTTCCTTTCAAGGGAGCCTGAGTTTAAGGGATGGGGTTAAGAAAGCATGCGCTGCATACTCCGAAATAGAAAGGAAGAAGCCATACTCAGCAGCCACATGGGCCATTTTGGGCAGAAAAAAAAACATGTTGGCTGAGCCCTTGCCGTTACAGCCAGTCAAACAAGCCGGATTGTCTGAAGGTAACCGACCAAACCAAATCTGTGCACAAGCCTAATGCTACTAGTTCGGGTAGATATGTGTTTTCTCTTATACCAAAGACAGTAAACTGAGGTGAGGTGTGAATGGGAGAGGATAAGTTGCTTTCATGTCATCCTGATGATTTTAGAAGCAATTTGTTGACCACTATATAAAAACAGAATGATGGACTAGATAACCTTCATGTATGCTTGTCTGTCTGTCTGTCTGTCTACCAGTGTTTCATATTCTGCCTTTTCCCCAGGGTTGCAATGCAAGGCAGCTTACCACATGATTTAAAAGGCTCCAATAAAACTACAGTGAATTGTGAATATTTAAATGTGCATTTAATTAATTATTCAGTCAGACTTCCATATCCACAGATTCTGTATCCACAAACATCCACAGCTTGAAAATATTTTCTAAAAGGTCCAAATATTAACCTAATTTTGCCATTTTATATAAAGGGATTTCGTCATTCAAGGGCCCAAAATACTATTTGAAGTCATCTGCTGGCTGCAGGACAGCCGCCTTATTCCATAACCAAAATCTTCCTCCACCAGAAGGGCTCTCAAAAGCTGAGAGATGATAAACAAATACTTAAATAAACCAAATGAATAAATATTATGTTTTGATGGACAACTAAGCAAAATAACTGAATCCATGTAATTCTGCTTTCAGCAGCCCTCATCCTAATTTCTGTTGTAATAGATGCAATGATTTTATAAGGTGCAATGATCTTCCAGAACCAATAACAGGAATACCAACAGTTGAGGATAAACTATATAACGCAAACATTCAACTCCAACTTCTCCTGATCATTCCACAGGTGATTTGGAATGGTAAGTTATTTATCATCTTCTGTTGTCCCATTTCCAGCTGATAATATCCCTGAAGCTATGATGGGACTAGCAGACTAACTAACTAACTTAGTTCCAAGACTAACTTTTTCATCTGATTCAGGTATCCTGAGGAAACTATATATTATTCCTGATATGCCACAGTAAACCTCCATCTCACAGACTTCCCACCCAGTGCAGTCATAAGGGAGACTGCAAAACTGAAATTGCTGAACTTTCTCTTCTGTTTTTTTTATTAATCCAACTGTTTTAGATCAATTTTAACAAGCCTATTTCCAACCATAGGTTATGCAGTTGGCTTGTTTAAAACAGATCATAATCAAGATTAATCACAGTAGAGTCCTGATATAATGTTACACTGTGGGTAATCAAGTAGCCAAAGCGTCCAGTCTCCTCCACATAGTAATGATTGAAGACCATATGGGTAGGCATCCAAAATCAAAGTTTAATGAAACTTTGATCCTACCACAGTCATCCATGGTTCACTGAGATGACTATGTTGGCCTTTATCAATCAGCTGTGGGAACCCATGCAGCCAAAAATTTAAAAATAAAAAAGTCAAAGACAGAACATAGTTATTATCTATGTTCAACTGCACTGTAATATGCTCTGACACACAGAACCCTGATGTTGTGTGCAGCTGTGTTTATTAGGGAATAAAAGGTTATAATAAGAGCATCCTTAGTAAGACATCTGCCAACCATGATATTATCCCACTTTGTCCTTCAATCAAAGGGAGAGGACATCGCACTGTCAGATGTTCCAGAGTCACAAAATTAGGTCAAAGCACATTGTATGGAAAACCATTAGATGCTGGTGATTTTACTTTGTTCCGCCTGGGAAAACGCTGGAGAGATTGGAGGTTGCTTTGCCATCTTCCAGTCACTCCATACAGTAATCCCCTAAATCAGTGTCCACTCATTAAGTCTGTACACAAACTTATGAACACAAAATTATGAACCATGAAAACATGGCTATGTGTGCTATTGAAAGAAAATGGAATCTTGCACACAGTAAGGCAATATTTTGATTGTAGCTATCAAACAATGTCACAAAAATAGAGACAGACTTTTGTGCTCTTCATGAGGATAGATGTTAAAACAAAACAAAGTGGGAGTGGGAAAGTGTACATGACGTTGAAGCCATGAAATCTCTAGTCTCAGTGTTGAAGTGAAATGTGGGAGGAGACAACAGACCTCAACAGATCAAGGTATGTTAAATTAATTGGCAAAGTGTAGTCCCGCACACTAGCAACGGAGATCCGCATAGTTAAAGCAATGGTATTCCCCATAGTAACCTAGTAGAGCTTGACCATAAGGAAGGCCGAGTGAAGGAAGATAGACGCTTTTGAACTGAGGAAAATTCTGAGAGTGCCTTGGACCACAAGAAGTTCTCACCAGTCCATACTCCAGGAAATAATGCCCGACTGCTCACTGAAAGGAAGGATACTAGAGGCAAATATGAAGTATTTTGGCCACATCATGAGAAGACAGGAAAGCTTAGAGAAGACAAGGATGCTGGGGGAAATGAAAGGAAAAAGGAAGAGGGGTCGACCAAGGGCAAGATGGATGGATGGTATCCTTGAAGTGACTGGCTTGACCTTGAAGGAGCTGGGCGTGGTGATGGCCAACAGGGTGCTCTGGCATGGACTGGTCCATGAGACCACAAAGAGTTGGAAGCGACTGAACAAATAAACAACAATAGTCCCTCTCCACCCAGAACCCCAGTGTAGCTCATCACTACTGTATTCCTCCCCTTATCTTTTTTACTTTTACAAATCTTCTAGAGTCGGAAGGTGCTCCAAATGTGATCTACTCCACCCCCTGCCATGCAAGAAAATCCAATTATAGCCCTCCTGAAAATGCCAATCCAACCTCTGTTTATTATTCATTCATTCATTCACTAATTCAAAGTCTTGCAAAGACTGGCAAGTACTTCTTGAGCAAAGAAGTTCTTCCTAATGTTTCAGTAGAATATCCTTTCATCTAATTTGAATCCATTGATTCCTGTTGTGGTCTCTGAAGCAGCATAAAAAAACTCCTTCTATCTCAGGCATGGGCAAACTAAGGTCTGGGGGCCAGATGCGGCCTCTTGGGCACTTACTTCAAGCCCTCATTTTCCTTGTCCTCTTGCCATAAGGACACAATGGCCTGCCGCATCCTTATGCAGAAAGGACGGGGGAGGAAAGCACGCAGCAGCTGAGAGCACTCTCTGGAGCACTCTCAGCCACTGCATGACTCGCCCTCCTCCTGGCATAAGGATGGTGCAAACGGTTCCATCCTTATGCCAAGAAGATGGCCCAAAGAAGACATGCAGTGGCCGAGAACGCTCTGGAGCGCTCTCAGTGGTTACCTGTCTTGCCCTCCTCCTGGCTTAATGCTGAGAGGACAGCCCAAAGTTCAGGGAAGGGGATCGGGGAGGAGGATCAGGGCAGTCACTGCATGTCTCGTTTTCCTCCTGGAATAAGGATGGGGTGAGCAGCCCCATCCTTATGCCAGGAGGACAACCTGTGGATAAACTGGGCCCTACCCCGTGTCCTCCCAGCCCCACCTTCTCACAGACCCTCTCCCTCCCAGGCCCGTCCCACCTAGCGCATGCCTGGTTGCCCTCCATCCTGGCCTGGCCCTCTTGGTTGGGTGTACTGTGCGGTTGCAAGGCAAAAAAGTTTGTCCCTGTCTGTTCTACCTTCTTCTCCATATGCCTTTGGACAAATATGACCAGCCTGTCACCTTCCAGGATTCACTTCTCATGTTAAACATAATCAAATCCCCCCTAGTCCTTCCCTGAAGACTTCATTTTCCTCCTTTTGATCTCTTGGTCACTTTGCTTTGGACAGATTCCATCGTGTCAATATATTTCTTGCTATCTTTCTGTGTCCCATTCTAGTGCCAGAATGAGACATATTATTCCAAGTAAGGGATGACCAAAGCAGAACAGAATGGCACTACTTCTTTCTTTGATCTGGAGATGCATAATAAGACTTGTTCTTTTTAATGGCGGCAATGCCTGGATGCTATTTCTTTAAGAAAAAGGAGCCATTAGTACTGAAAACGGAGACATCCTTTCACACGAGTTAATTAAGGGTCTCCCAACATCCATTTTGTATGATTTCTAAAGCTGGGTTTTCACTTGCAATATGATTCTATGGCTCTTTTTAGCTTCCTCGGTGCTGTTTCTTTTTTCCCCTCCTTTTTAATTTCAGTTTAAGTCAATTAGAGGTAAAGAAATTATTCAACAGGAATAAGATCTTTATTACCCTCTTTCTCCCAAGCTGCTTGTAAAATGAGCTCCTCGAAACAAAGAAAATTACCTTTTAAGAAGACATACTGCAAGCAGCTTGGTTTGGTGGGAAGATGAGGTCAAAACTCTATTCCTTTGAATATGCAAGGAATGAGAGGGTTTGTTTCATTTCGCAAGGCAAAGGTAGCAAGCAAACAGTCCTTTCAAAAGGGGGGCTGCAATAGCAAAAACAGGGGCTGCATTCAATCCAGGGATTCTGCAATCTTAGCAGCAGAGAGAACATAAAGCAATGGGGCGTGCTTTTGAATTCAAGTTTGAAATTAGTATTTCCTTTATAGTAATATCTAAGAAACTCCCTGGATTTTTTTCTGTCTTGATTTCTGAGTAAACATAATGGGAAAATCACAGTTGTAGTCTTTTCAATACATCTTCAGCCTGCCAAGGTGGCCAATTCTACTGACTATATTGTGCTGCCACGCACTGGGCCTGTGAAAGAGTCTAGACGTGTTTTCTGTATGCCCAGCGGGACGCCGGGGGTGCCTCGGATTAGAGGCCCTTTGGATTTCCCTAAACAAAGTATTTAGAAATTTGGAAAGTTTAACAAAGTTCTTTATTATTGCTTAGGTCTTCAATAAATCAAACAAATACTTCAAGGCTTTGAATCAACTGGTGGCTTTCTTAATCTTGTCCACAAGGAACAGGCAACTATCTTCATGAACTGTTTCTTCACTGTCAGGGAAATCCTTGACCTCTACCTGGGCAATGTGTCTTAGGCTCTGCTGACATGGGCCCCTACACCCGGTCCAAATTGCGTTATGGCTGCCCGAGTGGTCCTTACCAAACAGAATCCTTTTGTAGATTTCCAAGAGGAAAGAATGTCTTCAATTCCCAGCAAAGGCTGGCTGTAAAGCTGTGGGACTGGATCCCCTCAGCAAAGGCTATGCTTCCCTGTAGAGCTGTGGGACTGAATTCCCCCCCCAGCAAAAGCTATAGAGCTATGGGACTGGGTCTCCCCAGCAAAAGCTGTAGAGCTGTGGGACTGGATCCCCCCAGAAAAGCTGTAAAAGATGAAGCTTTCTACAGATGGAACTGATTCAGGTCCTGTACAAAAGGTTCCTCTGTGTGAACTGAACTAGAGGTCCCCTTTTTCCCTCCTTAACCCAGAAAAAGGGGCGGAACTAAAGAACATAATGATGATTGATGGGTCATTGGCCCTATAATTGCAAACCAAGGGAAGCCACCTTATTGCAAAATGCATGGAACTTTGGAATACATGCAAACACTCAAAGAAAGAAAAAGAAGTTGGAGCTCCTGGTACAGCCGTACCAGAACACATATTGTACATAAGATGAATTGCATTAAAGAAAAAACTAAGAATCTATGCTCTTTTTGGCAGCAACAAAGGTCAGCAGCATTATTAAAGTAGGGACTGGGTCATTTTGGCCAAAGATGGGGGATGCTCCAGAGTTTGAGGGAAATGGCGTATCCTGCAGGTTCAGAAGGGCAGTCTGGACGGGTTCAATTCGTGGCATCTCCACATAGAGAGGGAAACACCACAATCAGAAATTAAATATTCATCAGGTTACTGCCAACTGAAGTCATATAGTTATCTCTCAAAGGTGATTTAGTTATTATTCCTGGCAGAGAATTGGATACTCCCTGAAAGTAGACATATATCTTGAAGTTAGCCAGCCTTCCATTCATGGTGGCCTAGTGTTTTTGGCTTGTGTTGACAAGTCATAAGTAAATATGAATGTGTTTAACTTTGACAAATGTCAGGACTTTTTAGTACAAAAGTTTAAACTTAGATATTTGGATCTGTGTTGAGGACAGGCACTTCTGTTGCTTTCCTTCATTCAATGCAGTTGTAACATTCACTTACTCCAAATGCACAGATGGATCGGAATTGCCTAGCTTCAAAGGAGAGTGGCCACTTTACCTCTCCATGAGTCACAGTTCTTTTGTTGCATCCTTTAGAACTAGGACACATACTAAGGCCAATGAGTCCCAGAGAAACAAAGGGGATGGACAAATGTAAACCTCACACCTTCTAAAGCAGTGGTTCTCATCCTGTGATTCATGGACCACGAGTGGTCCGCGGCCTCACCGTTACTACACAGTTGCAACAAGAGGCTTATTAAATATGTATTGTTGAAGGCTTTCATGGCCGGAATCACTGGGCTGTTGTAGTTTTTTCGGGCTATATGGCCATGGTCTAGAGGTATTCTCTCCTGACATTTTGTCTGCATCTATGGCAAGCATCTTCAGAGGTAGTGACCTCACTACCTCTGAGGATGCTTGCCATAGATGCAGGCAAAATGTCAGGAGAAAATGCCTCTAGACCATGGCCATATAGCCTGAAAAAACTACAACAACCCAGTTATTAAATATGGTTTTCTGTGGGTGAGCAGACGGCAACTACTGGATTGCATATGTTCTGTATCAGAAACTAGAGCTGATGTGGTCTATCCAATGCAATTTCTAAACCAACATCCCAAATAATCAAACCAAATCTAAAGTTGACCAAAAACTGATTTGTAACCCTTTTGGTACTAATGTTGGAGAGTGGTCCCTGATCTAAGTGGTATCTGGTCAAGGGGTCCCTGGTCAAAAAAAGGTCGGGAACCACTGTTCTAAAGATAACTATTTCAGTCTGAAAGAGTGAAGGGTACCTCAACCTTCATATGACTATGAAACACAACAGACTTCAATAACCTGAAGAAAAACATACTAGTTCAGAAACTAAACTCCTAAAAAGATTTATCATAGAAGATGTTTTAAACTACTCCAAAATCTGTTATATCTACCACAATGGGGCCCAAAGGGTATTCCTAATGATTCTCCCTGTCATTTTCAAATATCAATATTGCACATTTAATTTATTAATAATAGGATAGTCATGGATAGAAGAAAGAAAGACCAGAACACAGTAGATGTAAATGGACAAGAAGATCCTGCAGCCCAGAGGTTCAGATATCTAGCAATTCACTTTCCTAAGAACTACACTTTTGTTTGTTTGTTTCATGGCATCTCATTATACCTGAACAATCAAAACATAGAAGCTGGCAGTCTTCTTGGCAGAATGAAGCAGAAAAGAGAAACAAAAAGGGACAATATGTCTTGGAGCTGCCAAGACAGATTGTGTAAAACATTGCTATGAAGTCTTCTATATATACGTCAAGATACAAATGCATTTAAAAAATTCAGAGACACAATAAAAGAAAGCTGCTTTATTGCAACCAGTCACATATCCTGGCAAAGATTTTGGTAACTATATAAATGAGTTAAGAGACAGGGAGAAGAGCCTCTCATGAGATCTTAATGAAACAGCTGAAAAAAATAAATTTGTCAGCAATCAGTTCCCCTGGATATTCTCTTTTGAATCTTTTAACTTAGAAGAATCTGCCGTTTGCCCAAGCAGACCACTGGTACATCCAACATAGTGGTTCCCAACATATGGTCCGTGGACCACCAGTTGTCCCCAAGAACTAAAATATGGTTTGTGGCCTCACTGTTACTACACCATTGCAACTTGAGTGACTGGTCTCTCAAAACCCACTTATACGTAGTGCCAAGACAATGAGGATTTTGGAAGGGGAGAGGCTGACTACCCACAAAAGACACAACAACATGCCTTTGACTGCTGCTTCTCCTCCTCCTTCCCTCCCCCTGAATGGAGCCATTCTATGTGGCACCTGGAATCGGGGCACCTTAGCGTCTTCGTTTTTAGGCCTGTTCCTGGAGTTATTTGGGGTGCTGATTCAGAATACTGCATTGGATAGACAACATCAGTTCTAGATTATTAAATATATTTTTCTGTGGTTGAGCAGATGGAGGCTACTGGGTGGCATATGTTCGGTATCAAAAACTAGAGATGATGTGTCTATCCAATGCAATTTTCTGAATCAGCACCCCAAATAACCAAACCGAATCTAAAGTTGACCAAAAACTGATTTGTAACCCTTTTGGTACTAATGTTAGAGAGTGGTCCCTGGTCAGAAAAAATGGTTGGGAACTATTGATCTGACACATAGGAACATAAAAACTAGAGTTTCAGATAAAATTCTTTACTAAAAACTATTGATGTACCCTGTGGACTCCCATTCAACTGCTAACCAAGCCTGAACCTGCTTTGCTTCTAAAATCAGATAACATCAAAAGGGTTCAGGGTGGCCCACTCATTTTTAGGGCAGTGTGTGACTCAGTATTTTCTGCTCCAGTAGATCCCAAACTTGAGTTCCTAGATATCCATAGAGTTTCGATCCAAGGAGCTACAAAAATGCCTTGCCATTAGAGCTGCACTCTACAATGGTTATTCAGTCTCACCTTAAGGCAGTGGTTCTCAACCTGTGGTTCCCGAGATGTTTTGGCCTTCAACTCCCAGAAATCCTAACGCCTGGTAAACTGGCTGGGATTTCTGGAGTTGTAGGCCAAAACACCTGGGGACCCACAGGATGAGAACCACCGCCTTAAGGTCTTGTTGTCTTTCATTCTCATCTCACTTACTATTGATTTTATCTACTGCTCCTTCCTTACCTATGAATGTGCATACTGTAGCTAATATGTTTACCAACTTCTGAGTCCTCCAGAGGGGATAAATTATTCCCTAGAAAACTCATGTGATAATAAATAGAGACAAGCTACTTTCATGCCCATGGGATACCTGCTGCTGCCATGTCCGCTGGTGATAGGATGTTTATTTATTCCTTTGTGAGCAAAACCATCTGTAAATAGTCTAAATTGTCATACACATGAGGCTAAGCTACAAATTTGCTGGTTCGAGGGCTAAAATATTATTTGTGATCCACTTTCTCAGTTTGCTCTCTTTTAGCCTTGGCATTCACTCTTTTGCCTCTGCAATTTATTGCACCCTGTCATGTTCAAATGCATTTAACTATAAGCGCTATCCCATTTCCAAATGATAAGCTGGATACAACCACATTTGAGGCATCATTTATTATAAGTGTATGGAGAAAGTACATGCTGAACATTTATACCAATTGCTGCTTTTCCGATTACGACTGTTTTAGCCCGTGGATAATTATGTAAAGCACTCCGAACATTCAAAATGCAATATGAGCCCTTGGCATTATATTATATATTTATCTGGATAGTTGTTTTTAAAGGCACATTACTATATTGATATATACTTGAGGCCATTCACAATAAAACAAAGATACAAAATCACAAAATACAGATTAACTACTATCTTTAAAAACAGCAGTTAGGAGGCCTCGAGAATCCAAACCAGGAGAATGAATGCTGGAATAGGATCTTTCTCATGATACATTGAAATTGTTGTTATTGTTACTGTTATTATGTCAAAATTCTATTTTCCCCAAACTCCACCAGTGTTCACATTTGGGCATATTGAGTATTTGTGTAGAGTTTGGTCCAGATCTGTCATTTTTTGAGTCCACAGTGATCTCTGGATGTAGATGAACTACAACTCCAAAACCAAAGGACACTGCCCACCAAACTCTTCCAGTATTTTCTTTTGGTCATGGGAGAACTGTGGGCCAAATTTGGTTCAATTCCATCGTTGGTGGAGTTCAGATGGCTTTTTGATTGTAGGTGAACTATAAATCCCAGCAACTACAACTCCCAAATAACAAAATCATTTTTTTTAGTGAAGGACATACATTGGGTTGTTAGGTGTCTTGTGTCCAAATTTGGTGTCAATTCGTCCAGTGGTTTTTGAGTTCTGTTAATCCCACAAACGAACATTACATTTTTATTTTTATTTATATAGATTTAGTACCTACATGAAAATGTTGGAAGAGAGCATCTGAAGTTTTAGAGTTTGGTACCATCTGTATGCAGAGGACACCCAACTCTATTACCCATTTTCAACTGATGCCAAGGATGCCATGTCTTACCCTGAACCGGTGACTGTCAGCTGAGATGGACTGGAAGAGGAGGAAAAACTTGAAATTGAATTCAGACAAGACAAAGTTACTACTGGTCAGTCGTAGGGCTGATCAGGGGATTGGGCTATAACCTGTGCTAGATGGCGTCACACTCTCCCTGAAGACGCAGCGGGAATATTGTAGTTCTTGCGGACCACTGGTTGGGAACCACTGCCCTACAGCAAGATCTAATTCCCTAAGAGCAGATCTAGACAGCCCCTTTATTACGGAAACTTCTGCAATAAAACAGGGGCTGTCCAGACAACGTTTTGGGAACTCGCAATTAATTTGCCACAAACCAGTGGAAAAAAATTCTGGAAGAAACATTAACAACCTTAGATATGCATATGATGCCACTTTCATGGCCAAAAGTGAGGCGGATCTGAGGAGCCTTCTAATCAAGGTGAAAGAAGAAAGTGCAAAAGTGGGTTGCAGCTAAACATTTAAAAAAGCCAAGATTATGGCAACAAGAATGATTGGTAATTGGCAAACAGAGGGAGAAAACATGGAGGCAATGACAGACGTTGTATTTCTAGGTGCAAAGATGACTGCAAACACAGACTGCAGCCAGGAAATCAGAAGATGCTTACTTCTTGGGAGGAGAGCAATAATCAATCTCTATAAAATACTTAAGAGTAGAGACATCACATTGGCATAGTAAAAGCAATTGTATTCCCCGTAGTCACCTATGGATGTGAGAGCTGGACCATAGGGAAGGCTGAGCAACGGAAGATAGATGCTTTTGAACTGTGGTGTTGGAGGAAAGTTCTGAGAGTGCCTTGGACCACCAGAGGATCCAACCAGTCCAGAAAATGAAGCCTGATTGCTCACTGGAAGGAAGGATATTAGAGGCAAAGATGAAGTCCTTTGGCCACATCATGAGGAGACAGGAAAGCTTAGAGAAGACAATGATGCTGGGGAAAATGAAAGGAAAAAGGAAGAGGGGCTGACCAAGGGCAAGATGGATGGATGGTATCCTTGAAGTGACTGGCTTGACCTTGAAGGAGCTGGGGGTGGTGACGGCCAACATGGAGCTCTGGCGTGGGCTGGTTCATGAGGTCACGAAGAGTCAGAAGCAACTGAATGAATGAACAACAACGACAACAACAAACCAGGAAAACCCTTGTTTGTGGCTAATTAATTTGATAGTAGGTTTATTTATTAAGACAATTATGCTGGGGAAAGTGGAAGGCAAAAGGAAGAGGGGCCGACCAAGGACAAGATGGATGGATGGCATCCTTGAAGTGACTGGACTGACCTTGAGGGAGCTGGGGGTGGTAACGGCTGACAGGGAGCTCTGGCGTGGGATGGTCCATGAGGTCACGAAGAGTCGGAGACGACTGAACGAATGAACAACAACAAAGGTTTATTTCGCATATTCTTGGAAGGCATGGGCTGAACCCATGACTTCCGGTATCTGGACTGCAGAATACTGCTGTCCAGACAGTATTCCCAGTTTTCACGGCTAAATTAGAAAACTATGGGAATACCAACACCCTCCCCAGAAGCCCCCCTAAACACAATAAAACAGCAAAAGAACTCACCCTGCCTCCATGCAACGGCTACCAGAGTTCTCCTGGTGCGTACAAAAGACGCACCAGGAAAACTCCGGCATTTGTAAGTGCCAGGAGAACTCCAGCAGCCATCACATGGAGACAGGGTGAGTTCTTTTGCTTTTTTTACTCTGTTTAGGGGGGCTTCTGGGGAGGGGGTTAAGAGACCAGCTGGACACCCACCCCAGGAAGTGCACGCTTTCTGGCATGAGTGTGGACAGGGCGCCAGGAACAGCCGTGTTTATTAAATGCAGATGCTCCTGGGATAAAGCCCTATCTGGAAAGACCCTGAGACAGTATTTCCTTCTCCTTGGTGCTGTCCACATATGTGGGACAAACCCCCCCTAGTGTGGATAATATGAGTTGTTAGCCCAACATACCTGGATGGTGTTTGGCTGAAGGAACACGATCAAATGGGCAATGGACAACAAAAAACACAGAAATAAGAAAAAGATGTGAAGTTGAATTGACAGGATTGCAAGCAACATATTTCTGAGGATGGAATGAGAACTGCCATGACAAGAAAGAACAATGGTCACCAGCAAAGAACTGAGAACATACCTAGCTCCAGCAGACAAGAGTCCTTTGTCTTACCGTGGTCATTCCACAGATATATAAACCCTTTTTTCTAGTTCCAACAGACCTCACTGCCTCCGAGGATGCTTGCCATAGATGCAGGCGAAACGTCAGGAGAGAATGCCTCTAGACCATGGCCATATAGCCCGAAAAAACCTACAACAACCCAACTGAGAACATAGTTTTGGAATTTCTTTTAATCAAACCACTTGAACCTTTTGGGAATCATTTTATATTCCGCAGAGCCAAAAAGTATCTTGCTCACTTTGTCCCCACTTCTGAAAAGGAGAACCATTTTGCTACCATAAAAAGGCAAGAATGGACTTAAATCAAACCCTGGAGACTTTTTGTAACACCTCCTCACACCAGACTCTTTGAAGTGAAATTCACTTCGGGCGAAAAGAAAACAAGGGAACTGCGTGAAAAAGGTCTATTAAGCTCCAGGAAGCACAGCTAAGTCAAGCTTTTCTCCGGACACACTGGCCTCAAGGGGTCCGAAAGGAAGCCAAGGGATTCTTGACATTCTTGGAGAGGGATAAAGAGGCAAACTGAGTAAAAGAAGACCCTCGAGCACTTAGCCTCCACATTCCAATGGCAAATTCTGAAAAGCCCCCAAAGAATATTATACAATTAGCTCTGAATGTTAACACAACCACATCGCAACAGGAAACGTCCAGCAATTGTTCTTACTACAATGGTTCTGGCATTCAGAGAAAGAGAGAAAGGAAGCCAAACACTTGATGACTGTTTGTTTTGGAAGTGTATCCATGCTACCTTTATTTCCTATTGTTTCCTGTTATAATCCTGTCCTTTGTATTAATCTTTTCCTCCTCAAAAGCCTCTGCTTTCTTATAGTAGCTTCTCTCTTACTGTTTTTATGCCTGGAACTTTTCCAAGAAGCACTTTTTCTATCTCCTTTGAGAGTTTCCATAAAAGCCCATCTTATCTATCAAGCTGGAGCCCTCGGTGGCAGAATGGGTTAAGCCCTTGTGCCAGCAAGACTGCTGACCAATAGGTCAGCGGTTCAAATCTGGGGAGAGTGGGTTGAGTTCCCTCTGTCAGCTCCAGCTCCCCATGCAGGGACATGAGAGAAGCCTCCCATAAAATGGTAAAACATCAAACATCCAGGCGTCCCCTGGGCAACGTCCAATTCTCTCACACCAGAAGCAATTTGCAGTTTCTCAAGCTTTTCTGGCTTAGACACCACCTTCAAAATCCTGCCTTACTATTTCCACCCATTGGTCACGTCTTAGAAGCATAACCTCACATTTTGCCAAATTGCCTGCTTGTGTCTGGATTGAAGTCAATGGGTCAGTTCTGTACCTTTAAAATGGTTTTGGACATCTGGATAGAAGGAATGCTTTTTCCTGCAGTATTAGTCACTACATGCAAAACATGAGATCTCCCTCAAAGTGTGCTTGCTAGGAATGTACTTAGACTACTGATACAAATAGTATTAGATAGGACAATACTCCCCATAAAGAATCAGGTTCATTTGGCCAAAGTGCTCCTGCATTTGACTTTGCATCTGGACAAAATGGTAGTAGCCACTGGCTCTGCAGAACTTTAGGCTGCTTCCAGAGAATGGATCTCTCAAGAAAGTAGAGCACATCAGTGGGTTACATCTAGTTCTTATCTTGTGCATCATCTTGGACTCTACACTGGGAGAAGGGCAGAAAAATAAATATCTCCTGCTCAGTTTTATATGGTGAAGTTTATTTATGGGTGTTTACCTTCTAAGCTTGTTTTTATACAGTTTAGGATTTTATAATGTTTCATTTGAATATGGATGTGGTATTTTGAGTCTAGTGAGCAACTCGGAATAATGTGGGTGTACTTAGAAGGAGGGGATATCAATCTCTAATTAATTAATTGCCTTGGCTTAGTAAGTCAACAGGACTGTAGAAGTCAAGCACACTGAAGTCTTCAAAGTTTAATACCCACTAATTGCATTTCTATGTTAACCTATTTCATCTCCCTGGGGGAACTTTAACAAGGTAATACACATGAGCAACTACTTAAATGAAAAAAATGTTCTGTATGCAACTCCTCTTGCAAGCAGACATCATGTTCTAGAAATCCAGGTAAGATTGAGTAAAATTACATCTATTTTTCCTTGGTAATTCCTCTTCCTCCAGCCACACACACACACACAAAAATCCCCTCTCTGTTCTGGCTTAGAAATGAGATACACAGATCATGCAGATGAGACAACTTTATGCAATGTGACCTCTACTTGAATTTTCCCATTACATTCAGCTCTCCATGTTTGCTGGAATTAGGGGCATAGGACCCCCCACGAAAGTGAAATGGGTCTGGAGAACAAGCCCTATGAGGAGCGGCTTAAGGAGCTGGGCATGTTTATCCTGAAGAAGAGAAGGATGAGAGGAGATATGATAGCCATGTATAAATATGTGAGAGGAAGCCACAGGGACGTGGGAGCAAGGTTGTTTACTGCTTCCATGGAGATTAGGACAAGAAACAATGGCTTCAAACTACAAGAAAGGAGATTCCATCTGAACATGAGGAAGAACTTCCTGACTGTGAGAGCTGTTCAGCAGTGGAACTCTCTGCCCCCGAGTGTGGTGTAGGCTCCTTCTTTGGAAGCTTTTAAACAGAGGCTGGATGACCATCTGTCAGGGGTGATTTGAATGCAATATTCCTGCTTCTTGGCGGGGGGTTTGGACTGGATGGCCCATGAGGTCTCTTCAAACTCTTTGATTCTATGATTCTATGAAATGGTGTTAATAAATGGCTAGAAAATCCAGTCTCTGCCTCCTGCAGAATTCTGGGGTTTGTAGTTTAGTGAGGGTGTTAAAGGCTCCTCCCTAAACTACAAACCCCAGAATTCTGCAGGAGGCCGAAACCAGATTTTAAGTGAATGTTTCCCCGTCTAATGTGATGAAGTAGCAATAAGACTGTGACAGCATCTTGCGCCAAAAAGCTATTGCTGCTGCACAAAAGCTAGCCAATTTGGCAGTAATTTTGGGGCGTTGGTCAGCCAAAAGAAAATCAACATCAAACCTGGTAGGTAAAGGTAAAGTTTTTCCCCTGACATTAAGTCCAGTCATGTCCGACTCTGGGGTGTGGTGCTCATCTCCATTTCTAAGCCGAAGAGCCGGCGTTGTCCATAGACACCTCCAAGGTCATGTGGCCAGCATGACTGCATGGAGCGCTGTTACCTTCCCACCAGAGCGATACCTATTGATCTACTCACATTTGCATGTTTTTGAACTGCTAGATTGGCAAAAGCTGGGGCTGACAGCGGAAACTCACACCGCTCCTCGGATTTGAACCTGCAACGTTTCGATCAACAAACTCAGGAGCTCAGCGTTTTAACCCACTGCGCCACCGGGAGCTCCTGGTAGACTTTCTAAAATTGGATGCCTAAAATGTTTTTGAAGGTCTCAGTAAAAAGAGCAGTACACTGCCTCGCATCAAAGACATTCCAATGCAGCATCCGATTTCACAAGTTAGCTTACTGGGTTAGTATAGTTCCCTGCAGAAGCACCTACATTAACAGCTAGAGCGGTGTGGTTTCTAACTGAGTGTTTTGAACTCTGATAATGCAGTTAACTGAGGACAAAAGACAGCAAATCTGCAATGATAAGATGTCTCTCTCACACATATAGGCGCACACGCATGCACACTGAATTGGCCATCTGCTTCCAGGCTCCTAGCATGCATAAACAGGCTAATCCTTTTAGCCATATGCACGGTGGCCCTTCTCCAAATCCCATGCCCTGAGCAGCATCCCTGGGAAGAAGAACGGCAACACTAACCTCACAAAAGGCTGGTCACTCACCATTAACTTGTCTTTCTGAAAAGGGAACACAGTAATGGAGATGGATCTCGGATTCATTCCCTGTCCAGAGTACCCAAGCACAGCAGAGGGCCTTGGCACTGGCCAGCCCTTTCCTCCTCTAATTTATGCCCTGCCCTGTCCCAGGGGAATGGGGCATGTGACAGCCCTTTTTATCATGAACAAAAAAACCCTAATATATCACCAAATGAATTCACCCACTAATGAGAAACTCGTCCTTTCTTGTCCTGATGGGATTCTAGCAGACTTACATGATAATGTTTTCAGCTAAACCTTCGACTGCACTGTATTTTTTGGGGCACACTTTTTCATTATCTAATAAAGAGGACACCACACATACAGCACATTTCTCAACTCAGCATCTCCCAACAGATTTAAGTACTTTGACCTCACAACCTCTGAGGATGCCTGCCATAGATGCAGATGAAACATCAGGAGAGAATGCTTCTGGGACATGGCCATACAGCCTGAAAAACTTATAACAAACTTATAACAACCCAGTAATTCTGGCCATGAAAGTTTTCGACAAGACTTTGAGCCTCCTTGTGGAAAGAAAATAATAATAATAATAATAATAATAATAATAATAATAATAATAATAATGAAAAATAAAACACAGATGTGGAACTTTGAAAAAGGAGACAGCGGGCCTGATTCTGGCAGCCCAAGAACAAGCCATCAAAGCCAGAATTGAAAAGTCAATGACAGATTCCAAGTGTAGACTCTGCAAGGAAGCAGATGAAACAATAGATCACATCCCTAGCTGCTGCAAGAAGATTGCACAGATTGACTACAAGCAGAGGCATAACACCGTTGCTCTGATGATTCATTGGAACTTGTGCCACAAAGACCACCTGCCTGCGACAAAGAACTGGTGGGATCACAAGCTTGAAAAAGGTACAGAAAATGAACATGTCAAACTACTCTGAGACTTCTGAATTCAGAATGACAGAATTTTGGAACACAATACTCCTGACCTCACAATTGTGTTAAAAAAAACCCAAGTATGGGTTGTCGATGTTGCAGGATTGACAAGCAGCAATTGGAAAAGCTTACACGATATGAGGATTTAAAGACAGAACTGCAAAGACTCTGGAAAGAGCCACTCTGGCAAGACCCAGTGGTGGTTGGTACACTGGGTGCAATGCCTAAAGACCATGGCCTGCCCTTAAAAACAACTGGTGCTGACAAAATTACAATCTGTCAACTGCAAAAGGCCACCCTGCTTGGATCTGCACACATTATTCGCCGGTACATCACTCAATCCTAGATAATTGGGAAGTGTCTGATGTGTGATCAAATACAAAAGCCAGCATAGTGATAATAATATTATTAATAATATTAATAATAATAATAATAATAACATTTTATTTGTATCCCCGCTACCATCTTCCCAAGGGACTCGGTGCGGCTTACATGAGGCCGAGCCCAAACACAACAATACAAGCAATAATCACAACAATACAAGCAATTAAAATAAAAACATAGACAATAAACATATAACATTATCAATAAGACAGCATGCTAACTGTGGGAAGGCCAAATGTAAACTTAAAATTGGAAATAGTGCTGAAACATGGACGAGAAGGTGGTAGTGGCGTTTGTGGAATGTGGTAGTGATCTTGTTTGCTGTGTAGTAATCTTGTTATGTATCAAATAATAATAATAATAACAACTACTACTACTACTACTCCCATAATCCCCAATCAGCTATGAGATTTAGTTGAAGCATTGATAAGTCACTTTTTATTGTAGAATTTCATGTCTCGTATTGATACTTCAGTATTATCTCCTTACTGAAATGTTGAAGGGCCTAAGTATCCTAATGATACCAGATTCTGTCTTTTTGGAAGCTAACCAGGGTCAATCCCAGACTGCCAATCCACACCTCTGAGCAGTCCTTCCATAAGGAAACCCTATGAAATTGTAGTCAACCCTTCACATCTGCTGGGATTAGGGCCAATAGACCCCCCACAAAAATGGCAATACCACTAATATAAGTAAACTCGGCTTTTTTGACTGGAAGAACATCTGTATGGCTATTTGTAGGTCTTCTAGTATCAGAAGTTGATCACAGAATTGCCCTTTGAATTCATTCTGTCACCATGTGAATCTCTAAATAGACCTTGAGATTTGGGAGTTGTAGTTGCTGGGATTTATAGTTCACCTGCAATCAAAGAGCATTCTGAACGGCCGTTAGTCCTTATTACAGCTGCTATATACAGGTCAAATATTTTAAAATTAGCAAGCACAAGACTGAAAACAACACATGATCATCTCAAAAATGTAAATAGAAAAGTTCAGAAAGATTGCATTTTGCAGTTATTTGTATGTGTCTTGGACAAAGCTGACATACATACATACATGTCGGAGCACCACAGAATGGTCCTTGAGGACATCCAAACGAATGGCAAACAAAATCCTCTTGAAAGGTTCATCTGCTTTCACTGAACATTTGCATCACTGTCTGTGTTTTCTTTTCAAAAAGATGTATTAGCGCTTTCTTGACCGAGACTGAAAGATCCCACTTGAGAAACTTTCAAAACGCATTACCATTGAGCAAGGGCTCTTTTGACAACACTCTTTTGCCCTTTGAGCAAGGGTTACACCATGTGTTACATGCAGCTGGGCGCATCTTTTCTGGGCCTCCCCGCTTTTTTTGAAGAACAGAAGGCACTCAAAGCAGGCCCCAGGAACTGTGAGTTCCAATGGAAGAATACAAGTGTTGACAGGGGATAAAAACACAGCTTCCCTTTTCTCTCCTAGCTATTTTATGGCTCAAAACAACCTCCCCAAGCGATATTTCCCTCCATGGCATGAAACACATGAGATTAAATTTGATTTTTTTAAAATCAGGGTGTGTGTATACATATTCACTCAGATTAAATCAATAGATCACATAAACCTTCAGTTGATTCAGCAATATATACCAATGTGAATTACTGACAAAGATTGCTGGGAGCTGAAGTCCTATTTTTGGAGAAGACCTGGGGCACCATTTTCACTTTATCGGCTCACATCCCAGGACATTATTTGCAATATTTGCCCTACAGTTGAGACTAGAGTTTGTAAAAGTATTTTGCATGACATGTCCCAAACACAAGAATTCCAGCTAACAAGGATGACAGATGATTCTGGAATTTGTAATCCAGAAACGTAACTTTTGCAAAAGTAAATGAGTGTGTGTAGGTGGGTGGTTAGTGGGAGAGAATGACCCCTGACACATGCTTTAATACAGTGGTTCTCAACCTTCCTAATGCCTCAGTCCCTTAATACTTGTTGTGGTGACCCCCAAACATAAAATTATTTTTGTTGCTACTTCATAATTGTAATTTTGCTACTTTTGATATCTTTGCAGTATCTGAAGAGATTTTTCAGGACATTAGTAAGTTGGTTTTTGACTGTTTCAAAGTCTTTTGCTTGTGTTGTAAGGCCAAGGTCATCAGCATATATAAAGGTCTTTGGGAGCGTTGGCTGTACCTGATCGTTAGTAAAGATCAATTCCCATAATATGGATTTTTTTTTGTCGTGTCAGGAGCAACTTAAGAAACTGCAAGTTGCTTCTGGTGTTAGAGATTGGCCATCTGCAAGAACGTTGCCCAGGGGATGCCTGGATGTTTTGATGTGTTACCATTCTTGTGGGAGGCTTCTCTCATGTCCCTGCATGAGGAGCTGGAGCTGATAGAGGGAGCTCATCCACACTCTCCGCGGATTCGAACCTGTGATCTGTCGGTCTTCAGTCTCACCGGCACAGGGGTTTAACCCAGCAGAGGCTCCATAATAATATGGGTGGTATAAATTAAATTTATTTATCATGTCAGGAGCTAACAAAAACAGTTGTATTGCATTAAAAAAACAAACAAACAAAACACAAAGTTTGCAGACTTGGCATTCTTTTAAAGATTCTTTGACCAGTATCTGGCCACTTGGAGTGCCTCTGGTGTTGCCGCAAGAAGGTCCTCCATTGTGCATGTAGCAGGGCTCAGGTTGTATTGCACTAGGTGGTCAGTGGTTTGCTCTTCTCCACACTCACACGTCGTGGATTCCACTTTGTAGCACTGTTTCTTAAGGTTGGCTCTGCCGAGATGCAGAGCCATAAATTAAATAAACTGGAAGCATATTAGGATGCAATTTAGAGTATAGATTGTATTAAGTACGAAATGCAAATATACTCAGAAGGTACGGTGTATTTGTTCAGAGTATACAGCCAACACTACGTGGTTTGATTTAGCCAATCCATACTTCGCAATGACCGTTTTCTACTGATCGGCTCTGCAAAAGAGATTACATTGAAAGGCGGCAAAGCCTGAGCAGAAGGGCTTTTGTGAGCCGGGCCCATCTTTCCTGTCAATTTTCCTTTGAATTCTCTCACACAACTGGGAGGTATGAAGGGCAAAGACAGCTCATATCCATGAGAAGAGGAGAATAGGCCAGAGGAGAAAGAGAACTGGCCATCTGCTCTGACATCCTTCGCATATTCTTCAAACAACCTTAAGAAAATCACTGACCCTCACTCGATCCAAACAGTGGCTCTGCTCAATTCAGCAACCGTTCCTCCGTTCCCAAGCAAAAAAGACTATCTGGAAGAAGATGTATCTCCTTTTTAAAAATGAGGATAAAGGTAAAAGAAAGCAATGGAAGAATATCTTCAGTTCAACCAAAAGGTTGGAGCAAGAGTTCCACCGACTTATCTATACCTTCTCTAATTTTGCTGCAGAGAGAACAAAACTTTGGTACCAGTTTTAAGGGAGCGAAAAAAGGAATTATTTGAACAGTTCACCCCCTGAACCGCATTAATCCCCCTTTTGAACACAAAGAATCGCCATTCGGGGAAAGTTTTACTCGTCTTTATAAAAAAAAAAAGATGCTAATGTGCCAAAGGAGCATGAACTGATACAGTGACAAACCTTTTTCTTCTGCATGCTAATAAAGCTGTTTCTTCCTTTATCCCAGAGAGTAGTTCTAAAGGCGTTTCAGCAATGGGTTTGCAATGAAAAGCTCTCTCGGGATGAAACGAAAGATGGTGAATATGTTCCGAGGCTTCCCTTGCCTCCCTGATGACCCAAACTGAATAGTGCTTTAAGAAAAGGGAGTCTGAAAAGGGATGGGAACCAGGGAGGAATTTGAAGGGGTGCTATAACAAGGAAGAGGGTGGGTGCCTGCGTTATCAAAAAAGTGAAGGCATTCTCAATGTTTCATCTTTGTTTTCATAGGAACACAAGAACCTACTTTGCATCGGTTCCAAAAAAGTAACTTTTCTGAGTTATATGCAATACCCCCAAATTTAGTTAATTATAAATTATAGTGTATACACCGGGCATGGACAAACTTTGGCCCTCCAAGTATTTTGGAATTCAACTCCCACCACTCCTAACAGCTTCAGGCCCCTTCCTTTCTCCCCTCAGCCACTTAAGTGCAGATTACGGTACACATATAAGGCAAACATTCAATGCCTTTTACACAATGAACAATAACAATGAACAATAACATACAATACACAGATCACGTAAAGGCCTTCCCATTTTTAATCGCTGGCATCTGGAGGCAATGCTCAACTCTGGCCATGGGGAGGTGCTCTTGTCTTATTTTCCATGCTGAGGAGCCTGCTGTCCATAGACATCCAGTGTGCCTTTCCGTAATAATGATCCCTTAGCACTTTGTCCCTCTAAAGCACTTTACATTTTTAGGTCTGCTTGTATGTCTTTCCAGAAACGCCACTATCACCTTTTCGTCCATGTTTCAGCACTATTTCCAATTTTAATTTTACATTTGGTCTTCCCACACTTTTTAATTGTATGTTGTCTTATTGATAATGTTATGTGTTATTGTTTATGTTTTGATTTTAATTGCTTGTATTGTTGTAGTTATTGCTTGTATTGTGTTCGGGCTCGGCCTCATGTAAGCCTCACCGAGTCCCTTGGGGAGATGGTAGCGGGGTACAAATAAAGTGTTGTTGTTGTTGTTATTATTATTATTATTATTATTATCTCCAGTCTTTTAGCTGTCATGTCTACATGGGGCATCCTTTTACTTTCCCGCCAAGGCAATACCTATTGAACTGCTTTCAAACTGCTAAGTTGGCAGAAGCTAGAGCTGACAGTCAGGCGCTCACCACAACTTGCAGCTTCAAACTGCTAACCCTCCGGTCAGCAGCTTTTCCTGAAGCTAGTGGTTTTAACCACTGTGCTACCGCGGCCCTAACGGTGCAGATGTCATTTTGTCTGCTTGTAGTTAATCCTTTCTTTCTATATACTGCCCTCTTGTGATTTCACCTCAGCACTGCATGCATATAAGGAGTAGCTGATTTCTTTACTTTGAGGGGCTTTCACCCCTAAGTAGGATGTATTTTGTTGTTGAAACCCCACAACCATTTTAGGTTGAGTAAGTAAAGGCATGTGTGTCATCTTTGGTTCAGATCCATCAAACCATGTAGAAGCCTTTGTGGTACAAACAAACAACAACCAACACATCAACATTTATACATACTTTGGGGTACATGTATGAATGTATGTTGTGTATTCCTCTTCTGAAGAGGAGGTAGAACAGGAGTCTGAAGATACAGGAGTTGGGGATTTGGGGTCAACTGTTGAGGAGGAAGAAGAGGGCAAGGAAAACATGCTGCTAGTTTCTACATTTCAGGAACAGCAAAGGGTGAAAGGAGAAAGGAGAAAGGCAGCTAGAATTGCTGCAAGGATGTTGAGCAATCAGACCTCACCCTAGGAACACCTGTGCTGGGAGCGGAGGGCTATAAATCAGCAGTAAACCAAGTGGTCAGTCTTGGCAGCAACCGTTCTACTTAGTGCTTCTGTGCTTCTGTTTCCTTGCTTACAGTTCCAGCATCTGCAAAGTGCCTTGCAAAGATTTTTTGCCAAAGACTCTTGTTTCACGTCTGATGTAAGACTTTTGCTTTGCTTTTGGGATTTTCCTTCTGTTCCTTTTATGCTGTTTGTTAGAGTACTATCATTTTGCTGAAGTAAAGCTTTTTTAGTTGCTTAACCCTTGTTGTATAGCTATTTCTGGGGCAAAACAGGAGACACACATACACAACTTTCCAATTCCAGATGATATTTTTTCTATCACAGACTAACTGCCAAACTGCTTCAGTCAATTCAGCACAATCTGAAAATGCTTTTTCCTTAAAATACTTCCAAAAACATTTTTTTTCTTGTTGCTTTCGCCAGGTTGATAATAATAACAACAACAGCCAAAAAATCCCAAGAATTCTTACAAATACTTTCTTGGTTGAAAGAACATGGCATTTCTTCAGAAATAAATAAAAGAAGTACAGTTCTTCAAAAGGTTAAACGCTTCAAGAGGTTAGAAGTTCTCTGGGCTGAACCTGTAATCAATGTACGAACTGACATGAACATTTTGTGGGCACCTATAATCCAAAACACAGCTGAACCCTTCTGCAGAAAATAAGTCATCTTGCGAAAATAACTTTTGCAGGCATTTTTCTTTCCCCATCCATTCTAATAGTATGAAATGGTGAAGGAGAAAGATATTCCTTTTCTCAGAAGCACAGACAAATGTTGCATTCTTCTCATCTGAAAAACTTTGGCTGTGAACCTGAATCTTTCATTATTAATTGAATAGACTCATCTTTTTTCCTGTTGCAAAAGACAACTACATGCGGATCCATACTGTAGAGCAGTGGTTCCCAACCTTCTTTTAACCAGGGACCATTCTCCAACCTAAGTAGCAAAAGGTTTACAAATCAGCTTTTGGTCATCTTTAGATTTGGTTTGGTTATTTGGGCATGTAGTTGTCAGAAAATTGCATTTGATAGACCACATCAGCTCTGGTGTCTGATACAGAACGTATGTCATCCAGTAGTCGCCATCTGCTCACCCACAGAAAACCATATTTAATAAGCCTTGGCACTATAAGAGGGTTTTGCAAAACCAGTCACTCTCATTGCAACAGTGAGACCACGGACCATATTTTAGTTCTTGGGGACCACTGGTGGTCCACGGACCACAGGATGAGAGCCACTGCTGTAGAGTTAATGCAGTGTGACACTACTTTAAATTTCCATGGATCAAGGCTATGGGGGTTTCTGAGCCCCAGTGCTCTTTGGCAGAAAATGCTAACTACTTGTCAAAACTAAAAACCCCAGGACTACCTTAAGGCAATCGCAAGCTAGCGTTGCAATGGCACATGAAACAAAACTTTTCTTCCCTTCCTTTCCCTCAAAAACCTATTTCAAATGGATTCCCCAGATTTCTGGAGCAGGTTTTGGCAAATAGAGGCAGGACACACGAGCTGATATTGCATGTTAGCTTCTGGACAGTAGTAGCAAAGTGTATTATAAAAGACATACAATAGAAGAAATAGCCAAAAGATAAAGATACATCTGGACAGTCACATCTTGTGTGACAGATGGTTGGTGACCTATTGCTTAAATTGCCATCAGAAAGGTAATGACAGAACCTCTCTTACTTAGAATCATAGAATCATAGAGTTGGAAGAGACCTCATGGGCCATCCAGTCCCTTGGAATCATAGAGCTGGAAGAGACCTCATGGGCCATCCAGTGCCTTGGAATCATAGAGTTGGAAGAGACCTCATGGGCCATACAGTGCCTTGGAATCATAGAGTTTATTTATTTATTTATTTATTTATTTATTTACTGCACTTGTAGACCGCCGTTCTCAGCCCTAGGGAGAGTTGGAAGAGACCTCATGGACCATCCAGTCCAACCCCCTGCCAAGAAGCAGGAATGTTGCATTCAAAGCACCCCTGACAGATGGTCATTCAACCTCTGTTTAAAAGCCTCCAAAGAAGGAGCCTCCACCACACTCCGGGGCAGAGAGTTCCACTGCTGAACAGCTCTCACAGTCAGGAAGTTCTTTCTAATGTTCAGATAGAAAATCCTTTCTTGTAGTTTGAAGCCATTATTCAGTGTCCTAGTCTCCAGGGAAGCAGAAAGCAAGCTTGCTCCCTCATCCCTGTGACTTCCTCTCACATATTTACACATGGCTATCATGTCTCCTCTCAGCCTTCTCTTCTTCAGGCTAAACATGCCCAGATCTTTAAGCTGCTCTTCATAGGGCTTGTTCTCCAGACCCTTGATCATTTTAGCCGCCCTCCTTTGGACACATTCCAGTTTGTCAATATCTCTCAATAGAAAAGCATTGAACAATTATAGTGCCACCACTAAAAAGTCCTTGCCTTGTATGCAAAGTTGCTGAGTGTTCAGTGGGCCAGGGACTGACTTCTGGTATTGATCCGAGCATTCAGGAAAGTACATTGGGAAGGAGAAATTTTGAGAAATGACTGCTTGTGGGTTCCATATGAGCCATTGCCCCCATTTTTGTGGCCCCGATTGTTGTTTGGTACTCCTCTAAATCCCGAGAGCATCTTCTCCATTGTGGCACATTTTGAGGGGCAATTCTCCACACAAAAACTGTACTAAAACACCCCCAAGAAACTTAGAAACCCACCTGGGTGCTGGGAAATGGAGTTGTGGAAAGAAAAATGGGGCTCATTTGGACTTTAAGTGGTGAAAACCAGCACAAAGTGGCTTTGGGCACAAAACAAAGCTCAGCTATTTTACCCTCTATTCTGAGGTCTACATCATCCCTTGAAACAGATGCATTAATTTTACAATGGGGCTACTACTTCTGTTTAAAGTTCACCGCGACAGCCTCCGGCAAAGGATGCTTAATTTTAAGAAGGAGTAGGAGGAAGGAACAGCGGCAGCAACTCATCATCAAATCTCACACAGAATCTTTGGCTCTTCTGCAGAGAGAGCGTCCTGATACTCAGCACTTCGTCCATGCCTTTTTGGCTGTGAAGTCACTGCCGAAGTGAGCCGCAGCCAATTCGCCCCAAGCCAAAGTGAACTGGCACAACTCTCTGTACACACACAACCTCCTTCGCTCCCTCCCTCTCTCCCAGTCAAAACGCCTACAAAGCGGGAGTGTTTTCTTTGGCTGATCCAGCAGACTAGCCTTACTATTTTTGTGGGCTTTCCAAGCACAGCGAAGAAGAGAGTGATGACAACCTTAAAGGAGAGCATGATTAAAATGTGCACTTGTTAAGCAAGGGAGTTCAAGCACAGGCTTCTTCATTTACTACGAACAGAAAGTATGTACTAGCCAACAACCCAATGAACGCAGAAAGATTTGTAAGAAATCTTTCGTACTTAGCAAACCTGGGAAGAACATGAACTATTTGAACCATATCACATCTACTAGTACAGTCAGCCATGCACATTCGCAGGTGTAGCTTTTGATGAATATGTTAAAAAGGTAAAAGTTTCCCCCTGACATTAAGTCTAGTCATGTCTGACTCTCATCTCCATTTCTAAGCCAAAGAGCTGGTGTTGTCCATAGACACCTCCTAGGTCATGTGGCCAGCATGATAGCATGAAGCGTCATTACCTTCCCACTGGACCGGTACTATTGATCTACTCACATTTGCATGTTTTGAATTTCTAGGTTGACTCTCATCTCCATTTCTAAGCCAAAGAGCCAGCGTTGTCCATAGACACTTCCTAGGTCATATGGCTGGCATGACAGCATGGAGCGTCATTACCTTCCCACTGGACCAGTACCTATTGATCTACTCACATTTTCATGTTTTTGAACTTCTAGGTTGGCAGAAGCTGGGACAAACAGTGGGAGCTCACCCCACTCTCCGGATTTGAAGCGCCGACCTTTCGGTCAGCAAGTTCAGTAGCTCAACCGGGAGGGGGAGGGGTCCAATGAATATGTTATATCTAGAAATGTCTAGGTCCTCCAGCGCGTTTCTATGATAAGCATCTCCAGGGAGATTAGGCAAGCCCCCACACTGTCCTCCTTTCGTAGGGATTTGAAAACCTGGATGTTCTAGCAAGCATTAAGATTGATTAGTCCCTAATTACGATATATGCCCACTCCCTAAATTGCCAGATAGTAGTCTGTTCTGCACTTCATCCACCTCCCCAACCCTATGGTATGCTATTTGCGCTATTCCTTTCCCCAATCCTTTTATAGTTTGGTCATGTCAATTTAAGAAAGCTTAGTCATTGTTTTTGTTGAACCTGGTCTGATTGAGCTCCAATGCAATCTGTTCTGTTATGCTTAGTCTGTTTTATATTGGTTACTTTTTTTTTATGAAGCTCCTATTTTAATATATTTTATGGGTCATTTTTGCTTTTATGTCTTATGGACATCTTGTCCCATTTGTAAGCTGCCCAAATCCCTTGTGCCAACCACACTGAATATTGACAGGTTGGAGGTTTGAATCCCAGCTCCCCATGTGGGGACATGAGAGAAGCCTCCCACAAGAATGGTAAAACATCAAAACATCTGGGCACCTCCTGGGCAATGTCCTTGCAGATGGCCAATTCTCTCACACCAGAAGCAATTTGAATTTTCTCAAGTTGCTTCTGGTGTGTGTGTGTGTGTGTGTGTATCGTGTCAGGAGTGACTTGAGAAACTGCAAGTCGCTTCTGGTGTGAGAGAATAATAACTTATTTTTTAGTTCTAGTATAATAGCGTTTCAAATTGCAATAGGTGATTTGCGTTGTCTCTTCTTAAAGCAGAATGGATGTGGTGCCTTTAATACTATGAGGAAATGTTGGTTTATACCAGGAGTGGTTGACAGCCACCACTGGAGCCTTTTGTTCTTCAGAATAGCCCAAGATGTGGATCATCTCTTTTATTTTTTTGCATTTAACCTTTCCTGAACCAGCTAAAGCTGAACCACCTGCCAGTTTTCAACTGTTAGGCACGGGGGCAAGGGCAGGGTCAAGCTGGCTCTTTGGAGGTGAAGATTTGGCTTAAGGAAAGAATTAACAGCATCACGCAGCTGCAGCATTGTAACCATCCACTGGCCGAATGAAATTAGTTCCGGGAATGGCCTTTAGGCCATAACAAGGGGAGAAGGCACTCCGTTGCACTTCATGTGTGCATTCCCGCACATCTAAATGCACAACGCTTCCAGATAAAACTATTCCTAGCATGTATAACCAAGAGGAACCATGCAGCCATTACATGAAGATGAACCACAGGAACTGTATTAAGGGAATCATAGAATCAAAGAGTTGGAAGAGACCTCATGGGCCATCCAGTCCAACCCCCTGCTAAGAAGCAGGAATATTGCATTCAAATCACCCCTGACAGATGGCCATCCAGCCTCTGTTTAAAAGCTTCCAAAGAAGGAGCCTCCACCACACTCCATGGCAGAAAGTCCCACTGCTGAACGGCTCTCACAGTCAGGAAGTTCTTCCTCATGTTCAGAAGGAATCTCCTCTCTTGTAGTTTGAAGCCATTGTTCCGCATCCTAGTCTCCAGGGAAGTAGAAAACAAGCTTGCTCCCTGCTCCCTTCAATTTCTTCTTCCTGGTATAACTATGAATGGCTAAGTATAAACCTTAGATACACAAAGTGTTATGTTATTGTTCTTGAAACTTCAAATATGATGCCATATGACAGGTTTATTACTTATAAACACAATATAGAGGAATAACTTCTCTTAGTCATGGATAAATGTCCATGTTCATTTAGATAAACATAATAGTCCAATCTGTCTGATGATTTAAAGAGACACTTGTAGATGTTTCAAAGGACTATTTGTGGCAGAGAAGGTTGTGTCAGAGAAGAGTTCTACACAGTGACCAGGTTACAGCGATGGCTCTGAAGCAAGTAGAATGAAAAATCAATTTTGGATTTTTGCCAGACCTTTAAAGGAACCATCCAAGGTTCTGATCTCCAAAGTATGTCCATTACCTTGGATGTTTCCTTGAAAGTTCAGACTTAAAAGAGTGGAGCTCTTGGTCTCCACTGTTCTACTAGAAGCCCCTTTCGACTTCTAAAAAATTGTTTTCTCTCCCCCCTCTTGATACTAGGATGTGGCTTCTAACTACATGAAAGGAGATTCCACCTGAACATTAGGAAGAACTTCCTAACTGTGAGAGCTGTTCAGCCATGGAACTCTCTGCCCCAAAGTGCGATAGAGGCTCCTTCTTTGGAGACTTTTAAGCAGAGGCTGGATGGCCATATGTCGGGGGTGCTTTGAATGTGATTTTTCTGCTTCTTGGGAGGGGGTTGAACTGAATGTCCCACAAGGTCTCTTCCAACTATATGGTTCTATGATTCTATGAAGTGTCCATGTGAATAAAGACTGGGAAAAGAGTGTCAACTTATTAATTTTTTTCCATGTCAGGAGCAACTTGGGAAACTAGAGGTATGGATGAAGAGCAGAGGGAGAGGTATGGATGAAGAGGAGAGGGAGAGGTATGGATGAGGAGAGGGAGAGGCATGGATGAGAGGGAGAAGTGTGGATGAAGAGAAGAAGGAGAAGTGTGGATGAAGAGGAGAGGGAGAAGTATGGATGAAGAGGAGAAGGAGAAGTGTGGATGAAGAGGAGAAGGAGAAGTATAAATGAAGAGGAGAGGCAGAAGTATGTATGAAGAGGAGAGGTAAAATATGGGTGAAAAGAAGAAGTATGGATGAAGAGGAGAAGGAGAAGTATGGATGAAGAGGAGAAGTAGAGGTATGGATGAAGTGGAGAAGTAGAGGTATGAATGAAAAGGAGAGGGAGAAGTGTGGATGAAGAGGAGCAGGAGAAGTATGGATGAAGAGGAGAAGTATGGATGAAGATGAGAAGTATGGCTGAAGATGAAAAGGAGAAGTATGGATGAAGAGAAGGAGAAGTATGGATGAAGAGGAGAGGCAGAAGTATGGATGAAGAGGAGAGGGAGAAGTATGGATGAAGAGGAGAGAGGGAGAAATATGGATGAAGAGGAGAGAGAAATATGGATGAAGAGGAGATGTAAAAGTATGGCCCATTCCACAAATATGAAATCTGTTCTTTCAGAAAGCCAGGCAGTGGGTTTTGACAAAAGTATTGTTTACTTTGCATGGCACAGATCACATGCAACACTCAAAGTAAGAAAACATGCAATAATGCTCTCCCTTCTTTCTACAACTCATTCAATCCAGAGAAATACTAAAGGGTTAAAGTAAATGCAAAAGGGAAGGAAACGTATATTTACGGAGAAGAAAGGGGAGATTTCAGTGCTGCCGTTTCTCTCCATCCCCCTTAACCTTCCGCCACCGTGTCACAGGCTGGCATTTGATCTTTTGCCTTCGTTCATTTATGCTTGTCAAGGCTATCCATCATTGATTTTGCTTTCAGGGCGAAAGGGGACCAGGCCGTCACTGGCTTCTTAGTTTCCCACACCCACATCCTGGCTTGCCAGCTCTAATCTCCAAACAAGAGCTGGCCCTGCCCTCCATACAAGCCGAGACCTTTGTCTGGGCTCCAAAGAGGCTCCGCTGACCTTTAACACGCAAGGAATTTTGCTGATGGAAATTCCATTCCCAAAGCATCTGACCCCCAACGCTGCTTCAGACAAGGTCAGTACCCTCCAGTCACAGATAGCACTCCCATCTGGGGATATCCACACACAGGAAGACCTCAGCACACACATCTCTTTTGTTGCTTGTACATGCAAAGGACAGCTGTGTTTGGCAGTGAGGTGCCATTATTCCTTCCACGGAAGAAAAAACAAGCAGAGCTTATTGGGGAAAAAACTTTCTACACCAGAGCTTTTCAAACATTTCACGTTGGTGACATACTTTTTAGACATACATCATTTCGTGACACAGTAATTCACTTTTACTAGCAATCCAGAGAGTAAACCAACCCCTTATAAGAGATACAGGCAGATACATACATTTTAATAGCAAAATCTATGGGGACACAACATATCTTGTAAAAATAACAATCTCCTTCTCTGAGTAGAGGGCAAATGGCAGGAACCCAGCTTCCCCTGGAAGAACCTAAAACAAACACCAACCTTCTCTACTCTCTCCACCTTTTTTGAATGGTAACAGAGGCTTTGGCCCTTTTCCGTCTCTGCAGAATAGCCCTCGACTTATCCACTGGTCATATAGTAAAAGTAAAGGTTTGCCCCTGACATTAAGTCTAGTCGTGTCATACTCTGAGGGGTGGTGCTCATCTCAATTTCTAAGCCGAAAGCCAGCATTGTCCGTAGACACCTCTGCTAGAGAGGTACTTATTGATCTACTCACATTTGCATGTTTTCGAACTGCTAGCTTGGCAGAAGCTGGGGTTAACAGTGGGAGCTCACCCCACTCCCTGGATTGGAACCGCTGACCTTTCGGTCAGCAAGTTCAGCAGCTCAGCAGTTTAACCCACTGCACCACTGGGGGCTGTGTTCATATTAAAATCCATAATTGCAGGTCCAAAATCTGCCCTCAACTTCCACATGAGGTCAATTTATACATGGGTATATAGCAGATATGAGCAAACTTGGGGCCCCCAGGTGTTTGGTAGTGACTGATGATGAAAAGGAAGGGGCCTGAGGCGGCTAGGAATTGTGGGAGTTGAAGTCCAAAACATCTGGAGGGCCCAAATTTGCCCATGCCTGCTATATAGCCAAAGTTTCTTTGGATGAATTACCGATCCTCGAATTCCACCAGTCAACAGAGTCATTGGGCATGCTGCCTAGTAGATCCCTGGAGTTCAAGTCCAATAATGTAACTTCCCAAGCTTTGTTCATAGCCGTAGCATGTCCTAGCTAGAAGTAAATACGTCTAATTGCTTTCTTAACGATTGCCACACTTTGTGGCTGCAAATCCCATAGTTCTTAACCATGTGCTGTTCAATATGTGGTTTAAGGATCAGTGTTTGAAACAGGTCTTGTTTTCACATTTTCTTTCCTCTGCAGTTATTTTTAATCACAGCAGTGGTTTTCAATGTCCAGAAACATTAATTGGTTTTCCATCAAATGTTTGGAAATATTTCTTTAGCCACGTCAATTCCTATTTTTCTAAAATAAAAAAAATCTTAAACAAACAGGCTTCTGGTTTCTTTTAGTGGCAAAATCCATGTAACAATTCACTTCAATTATGGCTGATGTTGCTTGGATAGTATAGACACTCCAAGCTCTACAACAAAAGAAGCAATGATGTATTCCCTTTTGGATAACTGTGTTCTTCTAGGCAAAAACAAATCAATAAAAATAAGACGGAATGGAAGTTATTTCCCCCAACACACACTTTCTATTGTTGTTGTTTATTGGTTCAGTCACTTCCGACTCTTCATGACCTCATGGACCAGCCCATGCCAGAGCTCCCTGTTGGTTGTCACCACCCCCAGCTCCTTCAAGTCACTTTAAGGATACCATCCATCCATTTTGCCCTTGGTTGGCCCCTCTTCCTTTTTCCTTCCATTTCCCCCAGCATCATTCTCCTCTCCAAGGCATCCTTCCTTCTCATGATGTGGCCAAAGTACTTCATCTTTGCCTCTACTATCCTTCCCTAAAGTGAACAGTTGGGCATTATTTCCTGGAGTATGGACTGGTTGGATCATCTTGAGGTCCAAGGCACTCTCAGAATTTTCCTCCAGCATCACGGTTCAAAAGCATCTATCTTCCTTCGCTCAGCCTTCCTTGTGGTCCAGCCAGTGTGATGTCTCTACTCTTTAGTATTTTATTCAGATTGGTCATTGCTCTCCTTCTGATTTCCTGGCTGCAGTCTGCATCTGCAGTCATCTTTGCACCTAGAAATACAAAGTCTGTCACTGCCTCCATGTTTCCTACCTCTATTTGCCAGTTATCAATCAGTCTGGTTGCCATCATCTTGGTTCTTTTTATGTTTAACTACAACTCAGTTTTGATACTTTCTTCTTTCACCTTGGTTACAAGGAAATGGTATAGTCACAAAAAGTCTTGAAGTCAAACAACTACAAAGGTTGCATACTCAGGATTATGGGTCTTTTCTGTTATTTTGTGCCTTCAAGTCAATTTTGATTTATAGTGAACCTACAATGATGCTGGGGAAAATGGAATGGTATCTTTGAAGTGGATGGATGGATGGTATCCTTGAAGTGACTGGCTTGACCTTGGAGGAGCTGGGGGTGGTGATGGCCAACAGGGAGCTATGGCGTGCAATGGTCAATGAGGTCACAAAGAGTCGGAAGTGACTGAATGAATAAACAACAACAAAGTGAACCTACAATGAGCCTATCATGGGTTTTTCTGGTTTGGATGAGGTTTAGGTTCAGGTCCTCTTGGTTCCACCACAGCAATGAAGAAGGATCCTAGGAAAACCACAATGGTCATTCTAATCTCAGGAATACACCTAGTCTGCCTATCAGTTCTCCATCTCAGAACCTGTGATGGCATTTCATAGAATCATAGAATCATTGAGTTGAAAGAGACCTCATGGGCTATCCAGTCTAACCCCATTCTGACAAGAAGCAGGGAAATCACATTCAAAGCACCCCCGACAGATGGCCATCCAGCCTCTGTTTAAAAGCCTCCAAAGAAGGAGTCCATCATACTCTGGGGCAGAGAGTTCCATTGCTGAACAGCTCTCACAGCCAGTAATTTCTTCCTCATGTTCAGGTGGAATTTCCTTTCCTGTAGTTTGAAGCCATTGTTCTGTGTCCTAGTCTCCAGGGCAGCAGAAAACAAGCTTGCTCTTTCCTCCCTATGACTTCCCCTCACAACTTGATCCATGACCCTCATCATGTCTCCTGTCAGCCTTCTGTGCTTCAGGCTAAACATGCACAGATCTTTCAGCTTCTCCTCATAGGGCTTGTTCTCCAGACCCTTGATCATTTTGGTCAACCTCCTCTGGATACATTCCAGCTTAGAGTCAACATCGTCCTTCAACTGTGGTGCTCAGAGTTGAACACAGTGTAATTCCATTGTTCTGTGTCCTAGTCTCCAGGGCAGCAGAAAACAAGTTTGCTCCCTCCTCCCTACAACATCCCCTCAGATATTGACACCTGGCTATAATCATGTCTCCTCTCAGCCTTCTCTTCTTCAGGCTAAACATGCCCAGCTCTTTAAGCAGCTCCTCATAGGGCTTGTTCTCCAGACCCTTAATCATTTGACATCTAGGATATCTCTAGGTTTTAATTTAATGTTGCAGAAATATTATAAAATGAATGTGTTCAGTTCTGGGCACCACAATGATGCATGTATGTTCAAGAAGATTAGAAACAAGCTGGAATGTGTCCAGAGAAGGCCATAAAGATCTGGAACCAAGCTCTATGAGGAGCAACTGGAATCTGTCAGGAGTGCTTTGATTGTGCCCTCCTCCATGGCATAACAGGACTGAACTGGATGGCCTTGTGGTCTCTTCCAACTCTTATGATTCTATGAAATAGATATGCTTTCTCATCTTTGCATAACTAATAGTGAGACAGAGTGTATTATGAGCTCAGAGAAATCACAGGAAGCGTTGGCCAAGGCTGGCAAAGTTCACAAGGGACAAGCCTTTGGTTTCCCCACAAAGGTTTGTGCTTCCCATGCCAAAATGGATGGTTTCTGCAACTCTGTGTCCTCAGCTGCTCCTCGAGTGTCTCTGAGGAGGATGCACCTGACGTCAGCCTTGCAAATAAAGTCTTACTAGCCAGGCTGCC